>NW_024040707.1:25543325-26143325 GCF_014851395.1 Micropterus salmoides | reverse complement strand
TTTGGTTTGGTCTGCTTGAGTTGGTATTGCTGTCCTGAGGCTGTTGGGGACTTGTTACTGCAGAGAGCCTCAGGACCAGCTGGCTGAGGGGACTCTTCTCTGGTTTCAGCTCCTGGTATGTTAGGGCTTTGTGATGATATGTCTGGGGGTTAACTGATTTTAAGTGATTGTAAAATTTAAGTGATCTTGGGGGTATTGGCCGAGCTCTACTCTGCACAGGTTATTTGGTGTTTTTCTCTGCACCTGCAGGATGCTGTTACAGAACTCAGCATGGAAAGATTCTATGATTGTTTTGTCCCATTTGTCAAATTCATTATAAAGTTTTGGCCCCCAGATTTCGCTACCATAAAGAATGATTGGTTCTAGTACAAATTGGAAATTTTTAAGCCAGATTTCAATTGGAATATATATTTTAATGTTTCTTTTTATTGCATAGAAAGCTCTCCTTGCTTTGTCCCTCAGATCTTTCACAGCCATGTTGAGGTTCCCTGTGTATGTAATATTAAGGCCAAGGTAAGTGTAGTTTTTTGTGTGTTGTAATTTAGTGGTTTCTAAATAGAAATTGTGTGTAACCTGATTTCTGTATTGTTTCTGAAAGATCATAATCTTAGTCTTTGCTGTGTTTACTGTCAGGGCCCAGGTCTGACAGAATCTCTGCAGGAGATTAAGGTGCTGCTGCAAACCTTCTTTAGTAGGTGAGAGCAACACTAAGTCATCTGCATACAGCAGACCTCTGATCTCTGTGTCGTTCAGGAGGAGGCCAGGTGCCGTGGAACTCTCTAATTGGTTTGCTAATTCACTGATATATAGATTGAAGAGAACTGGACTGAGATTGCATCCCTGCCTCACTCCCCGGCCCTGGGAGAAGAACGCTATTTGTTTGTTTCCAATCTTTAAGGCACATTCACTTTTTGTATACATGTTCTTAATCAAATCATATGTTTTCCCTCCAATGGCACTTTCAAGTAGCCTATAGAAAAGGCCCTCGTGCCAGATGGAATCAAAGGCTTTTTGGAAGTCAAAAAAACAGGCATATACCTTTCTTTTCTTAATGTTTAATTCTTGATCAATTAGAATCTAGAGGGTAAATATATGGTCCGTTGTGCGGCAATTTATGCAGAATATTGTGGTTATCAACAAAGTTGACAAGTCGTTTATTAAAGATGTTTCAGAATATTTTTCCCAGGTTACTGGATACACATATTCCTCTGTAGTTATTTGGGTCATATTTATCTTCGGATTTATGAATTGGGGTTATTAAACCTTTGTTCCAGATGTCTGGAAAAGTTCCAGTTGCTAGAATAGTATTGAATAGTTTTAGTATAGCCAATCTGATTTTATGGTCTGAGTATTTTATCATTTCGTTGAGGATTCCATCAATACCACAAGCCTTTTTTCCTTTCAGGGACTGGATGACTTCTGTTCATTCTTGTTCTGTTACAGGGTAATCTAGAGGGTTTTGGTTGTTTTATATCACCGCCTCCAGAGTTTTCCATTTCGTGAATATCTTGTACTGATCATCCTTTTTTGTAATATTACTGTATAATTTACTAAAGTGATTAATCCAAGTATTTCCACCTTGGATCGCCAATTCATCCTGCTGGGTTTTGTTTAGGTTGTTCCATTTCTCCCAGAACTGGTTGGACTCTAAGGATTCCTCAATTCCACAGAGCTGGTTCTTGCTGTGTTGTTCTTTCTTAGTTTTTAGGGTGGCGAGGGATCTTCTTCAAGGCCCTGGAAGTGGATCACACCTTTGCTCCGAAGGTCATTGCAGTGTGTGCAGTCCTCCATAATGTCTGGATGTCTATGTCTACCCATCCTGGAGCCAGCTGTGGATGAGGATCCTGTGCCGCCACCACCACCACCACCACCTGTGCAATGGGAAGAAGGTGGAGGTCAGCAATACAAGGACAGACTGGCAGCACAAGTGTCAGCCCCAAACTATTGTCCCTCCCCTCTTCGGGAACATGAATTCTGTTAGATTTGGAATAATTAAAGAACGTCAACATTTTGGTTAGCACCCAATAACTCAAACTTGTCTTTTGTTTTCCAGTGTTAGTCATATTAATTATGGTGGATCCTTCTGTGATATATGCAAAGATCCGTGGGTGCCTGAAAAGACTTTCAAACAACTCATTAACTCTCTGTAAAGTCAGTGGTAAAGGACATTGAACTGGTCAAACTATTCTAATAAATGTAGTGGTAAAATGTTCGTAAAAGGAGAACACCGCGTCGATCCTGCATAAATGGCCTACAGGTATTCCATTACTGCTAAATTCCTACTTTCATCTGTGTGGTCATTCTAGCTTGTATAGTGTATTTTACATGAGTAGGAACATACAATATGTTGCATGTACAGAAATACTGTTTGAGGTGACAGCTCTGAAAAAGGGGATCCTGATATCTATTGCTAATGGCCATCTTGTAAGAGGTGGGAAGATGGAGCAAGGTAGGCAGTGATCAGGGACAGCTCGGTCACAGGTGGGCACAAGTGAGCTAGGATTTTTATTTGTGTATTGAAGCAATGTGTTGAACACTATTCCATTCATTCAGCAAATGAAAAGCCTTCGAGATCAGTCCCTTCAGTATTTGAGGTTTTCACACAGTCACACAAATTCAAGGAATCAGCACAATTGCAACTTGCCATGTTCTGTTATTAACACAATTAAAAATGAAATGGAAAGTAGTGGAATTTCTGCATTATTTGCATAAATTTACTATTTTCACCATAAATGTCTTAATATGCAAGATCCTGGAGGGACTGATAATTCATTAAATGAGCACATCATATACATTGTCTTTATTTTTTCTTTACTAGTTCAGCAAATAATGAGAGAAATCGCTCATTTTGCTCTTAGAGAGCAGCATCTCTTGCTTCCTTCTCAGCCTGTTGTCTCAAGAAGGCCAACATTCCCTCACCCCGCTTTCGTCTTTTGGTAGGTGGATTTTGTGAGCTTGTAGACTGTAGGGTCTCTTCCTCCTCACTCTCAGATGTAATCCCAGAGGCCTGACCAGCCTTGGAGGATGAGGCTTCAGCAGCAGTCTGGCCACAGTCTGACCCTGAGCGTGAGGCAACAAGAGTGGGAGGCTGAATAGATGGCTTTCCCCAAGTGCCTCATGCATGGCATCAAACCATGGCCAGGTAGCTGCTGCTGCCTCACCTCCGTCTATGCCTATACCCATGGGGGAATTCTTCAACTCCTTAACACAATGGAGAACAAAATGTTATTGAAAAGGCAGTAGTGGGAGAATGCATAGTAACCAATAATGGAATAGCCTAACTGTTACTAGCCAATGTGTATATTAAGTAGCTATCTACACATTTGACATTTCCATATAAAATATTTTGCAAGCCTGTTTTATACATAATCTCCACAAACACTACATTAGTTCACCACAGTGCCCAGCCATATGATTTGCTTCACTTTGTACTTTGTTTTTAGGTTGTCCCACTTCTTGGACGCCTGCATGGCAGTCACCTGGCCCTCCAGCCCAATATCCTTCACCACCTGCCTGTATGTCAGAATTACCTTTAATTGCCAGCACAAGTAATAATAACAACGTTTAACCCACAGTTGTTGTTGTTGTTGTTGTTATACTTACTCCCAGCCTAATTTGGCAGAATTGTTCTTGCCACTGAACATTTTGTCCAACTTGACTCAGCATCTGTGACTGAAGTAAAATTAATGAATGATTTTGCCGAGGGCGGCGAATACATTGGCCAAAAATAACTTATCCAAACTGAGCATTTAACGTGAGCCTACACACACACATTTTACAAGAGTAACATTCATAGCTCGCGTATGGATTTCAATTATTGTTGACATATCAAAACATATGCATATTACCAAGTTGCATGAGAGAGACAAGGCTTCATAGCCAATGGTAACTTACATGGAGATCGACGCCCTTTATTGGTCATTGTAGTTTTTTATAGTTTGAGTTTGAGAACATGCGTCACTTTAAATGTTGCTGACGCAAGGAATTATGGGACGGCATTCTCTCCTTTCCTTTTCGTGAAGGATGGTCCGATGTACCCTATGCTAAAGGAGATATGAAAGGAAGCATTGAGACTCCTTTCCTTAGCTTTTAGAGAATTGACCAGCTCTTATCATGGCTGCCACTGAAATACTTCCGGGTCACTTCACTCAGTTAGGAACCTTCCTAAGCCAAAAAGACTTTTCGGACGCAGCCAAGATGAGTAACTACAACAAAACAGGAAGTGGTAACTGAAAAGGAAACTGAACACATAATTCAACTGAGGGCGCTTGGCATGACACTGACACTACTCATTACTCCCGAGTCATATAAAAGATGAGTTCAAATGAACAAAACGTTCACTGCAGTACCTTCGACTTCTTTGAGTCGGAACACCACCAATTGCCGTTAGGTCTGTCTTTCCACCAAATAATAAAAACAAGTATTGATAGTGGTATTGATAGACTATCAATACAAGTAACATTAAATTAAAACAGTAAGTTTTATTTTTTTACATTTTCAACACACTTTCATACTTAATAGTCTTCTTTTTGGCCCTGCTCCCACAGCACTTAATACACAATATGGCCAGGTTTGGACTAGTTGTCCACAATAAAATGTGTTCTAATGATCGGTGTGATGGAATATCATTTCCATCCTGAGCTGGATGATCATTCTTCTTGAATTGGAACCTAAGTGGTTTGAGATGTTTTTAGAGTTAATGTTATATAACAGCTTCATAAAAACCTTATTTTATCTTACACATTTCCTTTAACTTCTCAGTTCCACTGTATCTTAAAGGGGCATTATGTAGTTTCCAGCGGCCACTAGCAGGCCACTAGTAGGTTTAACATTGTGTGCTTGTACGCATGCTCGCTTGAACTCATGAGTGGGCATAATCCAAAACACAACCGCTTTCATACAGAGATCCCACAATGAAAGCGGAAATACTAGCATGCGGCTGTGGCTTTTCACTTATGAGGATCAAAGTTAAAGTACTCATTGTACAGTAAAGTGTTCTCTGTCCTTGTGGAACTATTATATCAGATTATTTTGGGTTAATAAGACTTCTGCATTAATGTGTGTGCTGCATTTACTGCTGTAGATCTTTGAGCTCAGTTGGCATCCAGCTTTCTGGTGCAAAGGACAGGGACTGTAACCAATCATGTGTAGTGATACAATGCCGACTGGATCCCTTTCAATGCCTGAGAGCTGCATTGCATTAGATTCTGAGTAACTGTACTTGAATACTTATAGATTTTGAAATGTCACCTGTCACCTGAATTTCCATCATAAATTGAGTACGAAAAGCAGAACAGAGAATGTCGCCAGAATGCAGGAAATTAAGTGTTTAATGCTCTAACTTCTGGGAGAGGACATCCAGACTCATCCAACTCATATATTTCAGCTTAAATACTGTTAATTTATCATCGCATCTCGTTTTTGTGACACCAGTATGGTGCATCGCTACATCTTGTGAGCTAAGTGTATCATTACACTCCTAATCTGAGCCTTTATGTCCCTACTACTTTTCAAAACAAAGTGACACCCTTCCTTTTCAGCACAAAAGTATTCGCAAACATCTATACACTGATAGGTCGGTGGCTGCTGAAACATTGTGACTTACTACCACCTAGGGGTTAGGATTGGACTCTGACAACAACTGGACTAAATTATATGTGATGACAAAGAGTGACTTATATAAAAGTGAACCATCAAGACCTTCAGTATTGTCTTCAAATCAATACACTTTTAACTGTTCTAATTCTAATAAATGTAGTGGTAAAATGTTCGTAAAAGGAGAACACCGCGTCGATCCTGCATAAATGGCCTACAGGTATTCCATTACTGCTAAATTCCTACTTTCATCTGTGTGGTCATTCTAGCTTGTATAGTGTATTTTACATGAGTAGGAACATACAATATGTTGCATGTACAGAAATACTGTTTGAGGTGACAGCTCTGAAAAAGGGGATCCTGATATCTATTGCTAATGGCCATCTTGTAAGAGGTGGGAAGATGGAGCAAGGTAGGCAGTGATCAGGGACAGCTCGGTCACAGGTGGGCACAAGTGAGCTAGGATTTTTATTTGTGTATTGAAGCAATGTGTTGAACACTATTCCATTCATTCAGCAAATGAAAAGCCTTCGAGATCAGTCCCTGCAGTATTTGAGGTTTTCACACAGTCACACAAATTCAAGGAATCAGCACAATTGCAACTTGCCATGTTCTGTTATTAACACAATTAAAAATGAAATGGAAAGTAGTGGAATTTCTGCATTATTTGCATAAATTTACTATTTTCACCATAAATGTCTTAATATGCAAGATCCTGGAGGGACTGATAATTCATTAAATGAGCACATCATATACATTGTCTTTATTTTTTCTTTACTAGTTCAGCAAATAATGAGAGAAATCGCTCATTTTGCTCTTAGAGAGCAGCATCTCTTGCTTCCTTCTCAGCCTGTTGTCTCAAGAAGGCCAACATTCCCTCACCCCGCTTTCGTCTTTTGGTAGGTGGATTTGATCTGTTTTATACATAATCTCCACAAACACTACATTAGTTCACCACAGTGCCCAGCCATATGATTTGCTTCACTTTGTACTTTGTTTTTAGGTTGTCCCACTTCTTGGACGCCTGCATGGCAGTCACCTGGCCCTCCAGCCCAATATCCTTCACCACCTGCCTGTATGTCAGAATTACCTTTAATTGCCAGCACAAGTAATAATAACAACGTTTAACCCACAGTTGTTGTTGTTGTTGTTGTTATACTTACTCCCAGCCTAATTTGGCAGAATTGTTCTTGCCACTGAACATTTTGTCCAACTTGACTCAGCATCTGTGACTGAAGTAAAATTAATGAATGATTTTGCCGAGGGCGGCGAATACATTGGCCAAAAATAACTTATCCAAACTGAGCATTTAACGTGAGCCTACACACACACATTTTACAAGAGTAACATTCATAGCTCGCGTATGGATTTCAATTATTGTTGACATATCAAAACATATGCATATTACCAAGTTGCATGAGAGAGACAAGGCTTCATAGCCAATGGTAACTTACATGGAGATCGACGCCCTTTATTGGTCATTGTAGTTTTTTATAGTTTGAGTTTGAGAACATGCGTCACTTTAAATGTTGCTGACGCAAGGAATTATGGGACGGCATTCTCTCCTTTCCTTTTCGTGAAGGATGGTCCGATGTACCCTATGCTAAAGGAGATATGAAAGGAAGCATTGAGACTCCTTTCCTTAGCTTTTAGAGAATTGACCAGCTCTTATCATGGCTGCCACTGAAATACTTCCGGGTCACTTCACTCAGTTAGGAACCTTCCTAAGCCAAAAAGACTTTTCGGACGCAGCCAAGATGAGTAACTACAACAAAACAGGAAGTGGTAACTGAAAAGGAAACTGAACACATAATTCAACTGAGGGCGCTTGGCATGACACTGACACTACTCATTACTCCCGAGTCATATAAAAGATGAGTTCAAATGAACAAAACGTTCACTGCAGTACCTTCGACTTCTTTGAGTCGGAACACCACCAACTGCCGTTAGGTCTGTCTTTCCACCAAATAATAAAAAAAGTATTGATAGTGGTATTGATAGACTATCAATACAAGTAACATTAAATTAAAACAGTAAGTTTTATTTTTTTACATTTTCAACACACTTTCATACTTAATAGTCTTCTTTTTGGCCCTGCTCCCACAGCACTTAATACACAATATGGCCAGGTTTGGACTAGTTGTCCACAATAAAATGTGTTCTAATGATCGGTGTGATGGAATATCATTTCCATCCTGAGCTGGATGATCATTCTTCTTGAATTGGAACCTAAGTGGTTTGAGATGTTTTTAGAGTTAATGTTATATAACAGCTTCATAAAAACCTTATTTTATCTTACACATTTCCTTTAACTTCTCAGTTCCACTGTATCTTAAAGGGGCATTATGTAGTTTCCAGCGGCCACTAGCAGTGCGGGTTTAACATTGTGTGCTCGTACGCATGCTCGCTTGAACTCATGAGTGGGCATAATCCAAAACACAACCGCTTTCATACAGAGATCCCACAATGAAAGCGGAAATACTAGCATGCGGCTGTGGCTTTTCACTTATGAGGATCAAAGTTAAAGTACTCATTGTACAGTAAAGTGTTCTCTGTCCTTGTGGAACTATTATATCAGATTATTTTGGGTTAATAAGACTTCTGCATTAATGTGTGTGCTGCATTTACTGCTGTAGATCTTTGAGCTCAGTTGGCATCCAGCTTTCTGGTGCAAAGGACAGGGACTGTAACCAATCATGTGTAGTGATACAATGCCGACTGGATCCCTTTCAATGCCTGAGAGCTGCATTGCATTAGATTCTGAGTAACTGTACTTGAATACTTATAGATTTTGAAATGTCACCTGTCACCTGAATTTCCATCATAAATTGAGTACGAAAAGCAGAACAGAGAATGTCGCCAGAATGCAGGAAATTAAGTGTTTAATGCTCTAACTTCTGGGAGAGGACATCCAGACTCATCCAACTCATATATTTCAGCATTGATGATTTCTATTAAATACTGTTAATTTATCATCACATCTCGTTCTTGTGACACCAGTATGGTGCATCCCTACATCTTGTGAGCTAAGTGTATCATTACACTCCTAATCTGAGCCTTTATGTCCCTACTACTTTTCAAAACAAAGTGACACCCTTGCCCTTCCTTTTCAGCACAAAAGTATTCGCAAACATCTATACACTGATAGGTCGGTGGCTGCTGAAACATTGTGACTTACTACCACCTAGGGGTTAGGATTGGACTCTGACAACAACTGGACTAAATTATATGTGATGACAAAGAGTGACTTATATAAAAGTGAACCATCAAGACCTTCAGTATTGTCTTCAAATCAATACACTTTTAACTGTCTCAAGAAAAATTTCTTTGAAGATATTGACCACCATATCTCTATTCAATCTCTTTCTTATAATCTTGTATGATTATGAAGGTGAACATGCATTTACTCATGCATGGCTAATATCAGCAAAGTCTGTGCTTTTCATATTTGTCCTTTGTAAATGACCACTGTTGTAAGATGAATAAATACATTTACTAAAGTACTGTACTTATGTACAACTTTTAGGTGAGTATTTTCCATTTTATGCTACTTCCCACTATACATTTCAGAGGGAATTATAGCACTTTTTTTTACTCCATTATCTGACATCATTTGTAGTGACATATATTATCTGATATACAAAGTTACTGGTTACTCTTCAGATTAAAATTTTACAGAAGTGTATAAAACACAGTGCCTTGTTAAAGATTAAACCAGTTTGTTTTGTTTTTACCTTTTTGGCTTGTGACCCCTCACAACAAAGAAGTAGCTAGTTAGGGTACCTTGTCATGTGTCAGATTTCTATCACTTGTTTGCAATTTCACCACATCCTACCACATCTCACAACCCTCCACATTTATCCTGTGATCCATGGGAACCACTGGAAACCCTGAACTAGCTAATTGTATATACCAGCTACAATATGAAGATGCTGCTAAGACATTGATGCATCAATAACATCAATCTAATAATGACATGATATAAAGTTGAAGCACAAGGAAATATAGTGGGCAATTTTAGATGGTCAGTGATCCAGGCAACTGAACAGGGGAGGGAGGGAGAAATTACTGACAGTATAAAGTATAGAATATTGCATCCAGTTTAAACAGGTTTAAAGTACCCTTTTCAACCCTGATTTTCCCTTTAAATTCCCCCTAAATATTAGCTCTTAAAACTATTTCCAAAATCGTATGACAATGTTGTTTATTTATTCTGTATCAGCTTTTTATGACACTTGACTTGATTAAGAAGGAAGGAAATAACCCAAAAATTGTAAATACATTTTGTGGTCTTGAACAATGCTTGGGTTTTGTTTGTTGTTTTTCCTGCATCACGTTATATCACGTTATTTGTTCCTTTCTGTTCTCAGGAAGAGACACACACACACACACACACACACACACACACACACACACACACACACACACACAATAAAAACAATTTGAGACAAAACAGGATCTGCTGTTCAGCTTTTGTAATTACAAAACACTTGACATCTTTGAATCATTCCGTAAAAAGATCATTGATTTCAAGTCCCTTTTTAAAAAACACACTGTACCAAAAACAAAATAAAAAAGAATAAAAATAATTTTACAGAGTGGTTGATTGAAAAGCACAGTTGGAGGACTGCATTTACACATTCACATGGAGATCAAACTCATCTTCATCAGTCAGAGCATGTTATGGTCAGTTCTTACACGAGCACAGTACATGACAACAATACAGGCAACATACAGTAGGTTGTCAACTTGTGTTTTACAATCACATAAACAATAAAGACAACAGGAGGAATTTTTGTGGACAAAGGACGGCAGAAGAAGAGCCAGAGCAGCATTCCATATCATCACAAAGTGAATGAAAAAAAAAAGTGCTGAAATATAAATAAATCAATTGCATAAATAAGGTCAATGATCACAAGAGTCGTTAGGCAAAGTTGCTTTGGCACATTTGTGGACAGTACTGCGATAACATGACGATTTGTTATACTGCATGTTGTGCCAGTTGTGCGTCATCCTTGACAGTTCCAACTTAAAAGCTACTTCTCAGAATATCCCTCAGCACAGTCACACCAGTATTTTAAATGACCATAATTTGTGGTCACTTTCTATGGAATGGCTGTGATCACTGGATTTGCGCACAGCGGTGAGGTAAATCTGTCCAATTTCTTGTGGCCAGTTCCAAATTTGGTGAACTTTGACAAATTTGCATCATTTAGCAATAGTTTGCCATCTAGACAATGCTGACCTTTGATGAAACAGCGAGCTGGAGGGGGCCGTTCCTATGTTCTCCAGATTTACATGGCATGTAATGGGAACCTGAAAAAGATGTCCCACAGCTCTGACATCGCTTGATATGACACTGTGTATGCTAACATAATATGAATAATATGCTATTATGGGTTTTCTGTTTCCCAGCACTGCCCTATGGCTCTCAATATAATAGGCCAACACTTGGAGTGGTTGGAGTCATGGAATCACCAAAAAGGTGAAAATATGCCCTAAAATGTTATCCACAGAACCACCCAGACTCAACACAGATATATTTAAAAAAAAAAGCTTCAAATCAAATCAAATGATAACCATTTGTTTTGTGGTGTTTATATTTAGAGCTTTGCTTTGAAGACTTGTTCCAATAAAACAAGGGTTGATGCGTGTTAACAGAATATTGACCTGGGAACAAAGATCCCTGCTGGAGAGGCCAAAATGTAGAAATCATCATAGATTTGTTAGCTGTGGTCCTGGGTTTCCTTTTCATATTTTTAGACAATTCCACACTGAACTAGCCACGGCCCCTCAACTCACCTGTGGACTTATGATGAGCCATGATGGTTTAGGGCTTACGGGAAATTATGTACCTCAAAAGCAGTCAAAACAAAAACAGCAACATTAGTTTGTTTATTAAAGTAGCTTACACTCTTTGTATAAACATAAGTAAACCACATGACGTACTCTTGAGAGACTTTATTCCAGAGGTGAATTTTTTGTTAATTATGTTAAGTGTTTGTTGTTTGTAATTGGGATTTTGAATGAGACTTATTTCTAGAACATGAGCTGAAAGTTTTGGTTTCACATTGTGTCTCTATAAAACTTGATGGTGCCACACAGCTAACAGGCTACTATAGCTTACACCATTTTGGATTTTCTCCTTTCTATCAGGTCAGCACTATAGAGACAGCTCGAATTGGCCATGCAGCAAAATCACGTGAAAAATGTGCACAGATTTACATCACCCCCGCGAGTGAACAAACTGATTGCAGCGATTACATAGTCCAATAATTGATTCAGTAGCAAAGATTTGCCATTTTAAATGCTGGTGTGATGAGGCCTTTATTGTGTCACATATAGCACATATTTTCCAAGCTTCCCAGTGCTTTTGTTGTTTTTTTAAAGTGCAGCTATGCAATTTCTATCAAAGAGGAGCATCTATATATATATTTGTATATATGTGTGTGTGTGTGTGTGTTTGTGTGTGTTTTCTTTTTCTCTGTATTACTACTTTTAAATAAAAGCCAATGACTGATCATAAATCTCATGTACATGTGTCGAAGTAGCTATAAAAAATACACATGCGTGAAAATATATTGTGCTGCTCTATTGTGACCAATAGTCAATGTTCCTCTTATATTAATATAAGTGCCTTTAGATACTCTTGGCTTAAAATACGACACAAAAAGTGATTTGGCTTCATTGTGACTGGCCTTGAGATCTTATACAGTATATAAGATCATGGCCTTATCGGTGTAGAAGAAAAACAGTGTAATCTTCCAGAAATGGGTAAAGAACAAGAAGAGGATGGATATATAATGCCTTTTCCACATCATAAATGCTTCATACATATGGCATATAATATACACCACATACTGGAGGTCTCAGAAGTTTCATTAAAGGACAATGATTATGAAACAGAAATATCATCAGACTTAAACCCTTAAAGACTTAAAGTAATTTGAACTGATTTAACATACTTATGAGTACAAATGCCTCCTGGTACATAAAAACTTGCGAGGCACCGTCCTGTCAATCATACAATTAGATACACACATGCAGTCAAAGCAGCATGTTCGAAGTCATCAGGTACTACAGAAAGTTGTCTGTGTTTGTGTGTGTGGAGATGTGCATGAAGGCAGCTGTTTGAGTTTGTGTGTCTTTATTAATTTTTTCCATTTGTGTGCACGTGTTTGCATGCACGCATGTGTATGTTGGGGGTGGTGTCATTATGGCTGAGAGAAGGCTGTTGCCATAGAGAGGCAGCCCTCCATCACCACCCAAACACACGCTCACACACTCTGCATTAAGCCGCACCTATAGACACACGCGCGCGTGCACACACACACACACACACACACACACACAGTGAGACAGAGACTCAGCGATCGGGAGGTCTCTGATGTCATAACCTGGCATGTAGGTTGACTATAACACCATCTTCAGGCAGGTCTTTGATAGGCAGATCGCTCATGTCTCCTACTCCATGGTCGGTGCTCTCACAGCTGCTTTGAGGTGACTCAGGAGGAGGCTGGTACAGGATGCTGGCTAACAGGAAAAAGATTGTCCCCAAAACCTGAAAAAAAAGAGGACAAAGTCAAAATTACAGATAAATGGTGCACAGAACAGGCCTACAGCAGATGCCTTTGTATCAAAGTATCAAAAGCTGTATATTGAAACATTTCATCTTAAAAGACTAGTTTGACAATTGAGGAAATACACTGATTTGCTTTTATTGCCAAGAGATGAGAAGATCAATATGCCTCTCATGTCTGTGCTTTAAGTAAGAAGCCAGAGCCAGCAGGTGATTAGCTTAGCCTAGCATGGAGACTGGAGAAGGAGAAAAGGTGGCCGTCTCCTGTTACAGTGCCACCTACCAGCCAGACACTTGAAATATGTAATTTCTATACGTCTCTTTGTGTATGAATCAAACAAAAAAGGGAGAGGGTGCTGCAGTTGCAGTAAAGATGAGGGTCCAAAGAAAATAATAAGGCTAAAAATCAGGTAAGATTCGAGCAGAGACACCTCAACTCACAAGCGCAATTTTTCAAATCCAAGAAATTTGATTCTAAAGGTTGAATCTAAAGCTACAGTAAATGGCATTTTGCTGTGTGTGTAGGATGTTACCTTATAGATGATGCCAGCTACAAGTGTGTATTGGCTCATGGCTGAGTTATGATATAGGTAGCAGGAGCCCTGCTCACCACACTGATCCTGCCACAGTAAGCAGGATATATCAATCACAGAGCCAAATGCTATGGGTCCTGGGATACCACCTGTGGGGTAACAACAACGCAGATTGGATAAGATCATGGCGTCTGTGTAGACAGAATTAAGAGTAAAAAGTAAACTTAATAAAAGAATATAGTGGACCTACCAAATGTTCGCACCACAATCCACTGGATGCCGAGTCCAAAGGATCTCTGGCTGTCTGGCACACATCTACACAGCACAGTTACACAGACATTAGTGTAGGCATACTGGATCTCAAACTTCATTATGATACACTTTCTTTATCACCTTTTGCTGCATTTGTTTTGTCTGTTTCTCTGCACAACAGCTTGCCCTTACAATCCATCTATCTGTCATTTTCACTGAGCTAAAGCAGAGTAGGTAACTGATGCATGCCCCTTTTAGAGCATGCAATGACATTTTTTCATTCATCTACAACTAGTTGGAGAGAGCATCAAAGATTTCAATCACTATTTCAGAGTAGATAACATTACTGCAACTCTTCACTTCTACTAAGAACATTAAACTGTAATTTCCATCTCTCTAGAATTTGTGGCTACTTGTGGAAACTGTAAACACAGAGCAACATTAGAATTTATTTGTGTTCCTTTTTAGAACTGTTTAGTCTCCACTAGCTCCTGAGGGACAAATCTGGCATTTTAGCTACTAAATACTCCACTATGTTCACTAGCTAGTTGCTTACTTTGTCTGGCTGCTGTTTGGTGCTAAGTAGATGAGATTGCAGAGACTGAATCAAAACAGTAGGCCAGAAACCAAAACAATGAGCTGCAAGGGGCTAAAAAGATACATAGAGCTGATGGGAACTGCAGAGTGGGATGAGGATTCATCATTATGAGCGGCCCCTTCTACATACAGTTAGTGATGTGATCCACTGTTAATATACAATAATGATTATAGCTGCTTTAATCTTAAAATATGTACCATAACTAGTGTTTGATTTTAAAATATTCATTCATTGTCATTATTAGTTATAATTGCAAAAAAATTCATAATCATGAAAGGATCATTACAATTTCACATGACAGACAAGATACCAAGCTGTGAGTGTGTTACCTTTAAAAAGATGTCACTCCCAAGCAGCAATCTTTAGCCACTACATATAAATAATATAAATATAACTGCTATGTGTTATGTCTGCTTTAAATAATAATTTGTTTATGGTATTATTTTCTCAATAAAAAGTCAAATTACCTCGTGGATCAAAGCGAGGGCAGGTTCATTTTTTAAAGACAGTTACCAGCTGGTTATATGTCATAAAACAAAAAAGTAGTTTAATGAATAATCTTTGTCCCACTGAGTAAGAGTAATACACAGAGTAGAAGTATTTTTCTCTCTTCTATTTGCCAGGTTAATGAACAAACTTACCAGTGCTAGCTACAACCTGAATCAGTACAAGCATTTTTGTTTTTTAAGGTTTCACTGTGGCCACCCACCTGAGTGTGGCGGTAAGTGCTGGGATGCTACATAGAAAGGTGAAGGAGATGATGATGAAGAGGAAGAAGAGGAATGCTGGCATGTGGTTGCAGGCGTTACCACACTTCCCTGCCAGAGCGAAGCCCTCCTCACCCCGGGAGACATTAACCACTACACAGCTACATCCAGAGTACACCTAAAAACATACATACACATCAACATACCGTATATTGTAGCATACAACATACTGAACCAATACTGTTTTGCATAGGCTTCATGTTTTAGCCATATTTACTGTTTCTATGCTTACCCTTATTGGGATTTTTCTTCAAAATACTATTTCTGTCCATACAACCACGTTCCAAATAACATAAAGCTTCCAAAACAATGAAATATTGATAAACAATGTGAATATTGATCAATATTCCTGTGACCAAAAGCACTCCCATGCTTTACTGGCCCACAACTTGAGAACAGAACATCCTACAGGGCTGTAAGTGGGCTCTTTATCTTTGTATTGAGCAAATACATCAAATCCAAATAAATCCAATCCAATATATCATACAAATTGTTTGATATATATCACGAGACAGATTTTGACACACAGAAAACAGCTGTTTTTGGACTGAAAACAGTGAAAACGGCAAAAGTAAGTGAGCAGAGCTGACCTATAGGATTATCCCCAGTGCTCAGTTGTAAAGATATTCTTTCACACCACTGTGCCCTGCCCTGGTCCCCCTCAGGTCCACTCCTGCAGTATTACTGCATATTAACATAAGCCCAGCTCCCTTTTTTTCTTCAGCACACAAGCAAGAAAGTCTAGCAGTCCATCTGTGTACCAGCTGCTGGATTGGCTACCCTCCCCTTGGATATCCACCCCCGGGCTAGTGCTTACTCCTCAGGCCGTCTGCCAGTTCTGTGCTCGCTTGCCTACTGAGAAGCTGCAGTGGTGAATGGATGGCAATGGTCTTGTCATCTTAGAGCCCTGACGTCAGCTAAGGCAGTGACTGACTTATGTGCACTGTTGGTCTCACCGTCCTGCCTTCCTATTATAGAGGACGGTAGCACAGCAACTTTATAGCCAAATCCCTCACCTAAAGTTATCGTGGGCATCACAGAAGGCATGGTCCTTTTAACTTCCTTGTTGCAGATGGAGCGAGGTTGTTTGTGTCTTTGCTGTAATATGTCCATTTATCATTTGGAAAGAACAATTGATTCGTTTGAAATGGTTGGCTTACTAAGCCTGTGATGCAACGCGTGCTTCTGCCCAAAAGGTAGCAGTTTCTACTAACACTATTAATGTAAATGACTAAATGCATTGATTTCATTCGAATGCACTACTGCTGGGAAGTTAACAACATGTCTTGAAATCAAGTCTAATCTATCTAGTCAGAGTAAAATGCAAGGCCTGTACCTGTTTGCCTGTGGTGTGGTCGGTGTGGTTAATGGAGCTGCAGCCAGCATGGCATGGGGAGTAATACATCACACCGTCTGCCCCACACACAGGGTTGTAGAGCTCTCTGACACAATTACAGCCTTCATTACAGCCCACTGTCAGGTCCTTCTCTAAAGAAGAGCTGCAGACATGAGGGAAAGGAGGGACATAAATGACAGGGACAGATGAAGGGAGACCCAGAAGGAAAGGGAAACAGACACAGACACAGAATACAAAGGGTAGAGAGGGCAGAGTAGTTATTAGTCGGCATGAATTTGCTTGCTCGTGATTTCTCATACATAATAAATGTTTTCCTAAGTCTGTATGATTACGCTGCACAAACTGCCTAAAATGGACTAAATTATCTACAATCCCAGTGAAAATTAGACAAGAAGTGGTAACAAAACAGCTGTGACAAACTGCTAAAACATGCAGGCCTGCACACTGACATTAGTAAAAGGGTAAGCTAATGTTGATGCTAAAACTAATATAACATTATAAAGCTCTTATAAAGCTGTGGGTTACATTAAAGCTTCAGTTAGATTTCTTTTGTCTTTATATGCTGCTGAAAATGTTGGTGGTCAAATACTTAAATCTTCCCCCAGCAATTAGATAAAATAATATTATTGCATATTTTCTGCTCGTCTCAAGCTAAACCCTGACAATGAACAGTATTCATAGGGAAAATGAGACTAAAGCTAAAACCAACAACAGTTAAATTAACAACACGTGACTAAAACTAATACACATTTTGTCAAAAGACTAAAGCCAAATCAGGTGCTAAAATAAAGACTGCTCACCTGTTTCTAAGGCGCAGCTTGCTGGGCTTGTTATACAGGTGTTTGTACTGGTCCATTTGCTGTTTCTCCATCAGACCAGACTGGTATGGTGCTGTGACACCAGCCATGGGCACGTTGGGGCAGTGAATGAGAAAGATGAAGATGGCGAGCAGACTGACCATCGCACACATCATGCAGAAACGGATGATACCTCGACAGCGCAGGTTCAGTCTCTTCACGATGTAGCCGCCCAGGAAGGTGCCACCACCTCCTGCTGGTACCACCATGTACCCTGCAAAGGGAGAGACGAATATTTGTGCAGTTCTGCTGCAGTTCCATTTTAAAGCCCTAAAAGAAAATTGCACGTTAAAACAAATAGAGATAGGAAGTCTTGAAGTGGCCAGATTTTAATGGAATTTGCTGTGAATATTTATGACCTTATGTCTTTTGTAAACCCTGACCTTTCTTCAAGCACCAACATCAGGTCAAAATCTCCACTTGCAATCTAAGGTTCATTTATAATAAATTTAATGACCTCTTTTCATTCTGGACACTTCATTAGCTTTCCTGCAGCTCCGCACCCGGTGGCAAAATCTCCACATTGCACATAAGATACTGTCTCTCATGAAACATTGCCAAGGTTATCCAGTGAGTGACAAATTAATTGTTTACTTGCAAAACATGTCTGTAAGTCTAATTAAATGTTCATCTCTCAGAATTATTAAAAATGTATATTTTGTTAGATGCTGCCATTTAGAATGACATTCAGTAAATTCAGTGAATCTACACATAATTGACTGCATAAGACACAAGTGGCTATTTTGATCCCGCTATCACTAGTTTTTATTTGACCAAAAACACACAGCTGAATACAACAACTGTTTATTTGCCAGAAATTGCTGAAAAGCATTCTGGGAATAAAGATATCAACCCATACTCCCCAACATATTCCTACTACTAGTGGAGTTAAATGATAACCTTTCACAAAGAAGGGCTTCTTTGTTGCTGGAATAAGTACAAGGTCAATGGAAATAAGGTGTTGGATAGATGTATAGAAGGAACAGTTCAGAATAGCTGAGATATGTCATGGCAGTTTACAGTTAAAACCAAGGATGAGAAATAAAGGGCTATACAGGATATATATTTTATCAACCATTTGGGTTTTATTAGTCACTCACCAAACCATGTGGCAGCCTCTGATGCACTGAGACTGAACTGAGACTCCAAGAACTTTGGACCAAACGTGGACATGCCGGCGATGAGGGTGGCCTCAGTTGCCCCAGCCAAGCACAGGAACAGGAAGGTGGGATTCTTTAAGAGGAGCAGCACAGACCTGGAGAGAGAAAAAAATTAATTAAGGGGTGACAGTGTGTGCAACTAACTGAATAAACTTTAGCTTCCTTTTTAATTAAACCAGCCCGCTCTAATCTCGACAGTCTGGAGACATTCCTAATACAGATAAATGCTGTATGAGACCCAAAGATATTCTGTCATGTTACATCATATGCCATGATTACCACCTTACTCTGTCGCTGTAATCCCCAGTGCTACAGAGATGACATCACACTGGTTGCTGAGGTCAAAGTAAACAAAGCTGTGGACTGAAAGGACCCAGGGCTGCTTCTTATCTGTAAAGCCCTGCAGTCAGAACATGCCTGCCCAAACAGAGCTTGTCTGGGAATTTATTTCCATCATATTTGCATCTGTTGATGGAAGGAATGCTTTAGTAAGTTTTCAGAAAAGAGCAATTGTTGCCTGTCTGCATACTTAATTCATTCATAATAGACAGGTTTCCAGTTTACAAACAGTCGAGCAAGGAGACATAAAACACATCGCCACAATGTCAAGCAAGTTTATCTATCGACATTTTTAGTATTTAGAAATGGAGCAACTTGCTGGAACCCATTTACTACTAAGGGGTTACTCACCAGCTGTTACTTTTTAAAAGGAACATTTGTATTAGGCACTCATCCTCGCATTTCCTTCTTTGCTGCACGTCTCATATTGATAGGCATCTGTTGGCTCTGGCATAATAACAGGGAATTCCAGTGACAAATGGTAGCTACTAGCAGTGACAATGCTAACGTGTACTACACAAAGTTGGAGAAATTAACTGTAACTGTGTTTGAGAACTTCCTGCTGTTATTGTCATAATATACCAGACGCTGTCAGGTGTCTTATATTACTAAAAAACTGCAGTGTATACAGGCAAGGCTTCACTCATATGAAACTATGTCAATTAGTAGATACTCATCCGCTACAGAGGATCATAAAAAAGGACTCTGCACTCTTTTTTCTTATTACAAGCATAACAACTTGATGCATTTTCTTTCCTAAGTAATCAGTCTGCACCTCTATCAGCTATCACCAAGTCAAAAACTGAAGCTCTAAGCACACATCAAATGGATCACCAACGTGTTGATCATAGAACCTGAGAAATGTTTGCAATATTCATTAAACGGCCATAAACTAAGATAAGCTTTTTACCTTAAAACAGGTGACACACACACAAGTTTCTGTTAAAACTATCCAGGAAGAATCCAGGTCTCTGACCAGATCACTAGATGCTGATATCCAATCATGCACTTATTCAGTTCATTACCTTGGCATGTCTTTGACCGATTTGCCAAACTGAGGGTCTGAGGCTGTGTTATGGCTTCCGTCCTTAAGCTGGTGGGCCTCAGACACCCGCATGGCCACATACTCCTGAGAGCCTGCAGGAAAGAAGGTAGAGGAGGAGTTAAGTGAGACTGTGAGTTCCATTCTCATTCCAATTTCTACCTCTATTTAAAATTAAAATGTGATCTTTAGCTTCTTTACTTCATGCAAGAGAGAGACTGTGTGTATGTGAACAGTGGACAGGAGCGGTACCCGGGAGCTGTCGTGGGTAGCCCAGGATGGGGAATGCTATTAGTAGAGCTGCTGCTCCTCCTGCCAGGAAGCCGATCCACCAAGCCCCGACCCACAGAGGGTTCTCTGGAGTCAACTCTGTGCTGTGACAACACACACAAACACACATCGTATAAGTGACTTGAAATTTACTGGTTGTGACCTTTAAATGATGGCCCACTACATCCTGTTGTGCGGCCTCACAGTCTGGTAGAAGAATGAAGAATGGGCCTTGTGACATCCAACAAGCCTGACCCCAGCCTGTTGAATTCCCAAAAGCCTGAATTGGAGTTATTTCAAACAAAGCCCTGTAAATTAGTACGAAAATAGTGAGTCAGACCTAAAAGCAAAGCCACTATTGGCTGCGCTTGTAATCTTGCAGGTCGCCTTGGTCTAAGTAGACCTGAGCACAGCCTTGTCTTTTCCACAACTGTGCAAGCTGTGATAGGAGACACAACTTTCTCAGCGCTGAACTATCTTTGTTCCTGAATACAGACTTTACTCGCTGGACGAGCTACTCTGTTTTCTTCTTTTTTTACCTCTATTATTTTTCTTTGTGTTACCAGCACAATTTTGGATCCCTAAGGAAAACGTTATACACAAGATAACATTTCATGCCTGCAGAAATAGACGGATAAACTCCGTGCTTAACTGAGAAGATCACCTCCGTGTTCTACCTTCTCAACTTACGTCGACTTCACTGATTCCTGTTGCTGCTGCCGAAGAATCAGCTGTGCCGTTGAAACTACCGGCAGAACCGAGCAGAGAGAACTTCTCTGGAAAAGGACGCATCTACTAGCTACCAAAAGAGGCTTTAGTATGTCTGGGCAGCAGATAGTTCTATAAGTTTGTTATTGTAATTTACTGATACAAGCTTCATGTGGTGAATTTCTGTTAAGAAACTCCAAGGGATTTTTAAAGACCGCCGTGTCTTGTTTTATTGCTATGCACATTGTTTGTGTCCGGTACCACCGCTGGGCCGCAACTGCTTTGTTCCTAATTACTGTGTGAAAACATATCAGTATTTTTATCAAGCCATGGTTGCAAACATGGTTGCTGAATGCAAGTTCACACAGGCTCCGCCCTCTACTGGACTCTATGGGTACTACCTCATCCAATCACACGCACGCACTTGCCCACTGAAATTTTATCATACACGTAGCCGACCTCTCATTGATAAAGTTGTAGCTGAGTGTTTGCAAAAGTAATTAGGATTTTTGGTGTTGGCTTCTGTTGTCTGAAAACAGATACAATTGCACATTCTATCTAATCTAAAACCAGCAAACGCTGCTGAATGAACGTTCACTGCTGGTGGCTGTAGGATAGGTTGTGGTATATTGTATACACATACACCACATATGTATATGTATACATCCCTGTCTTAGTCTCTCCCCCGCCTTTGTCTCTCACTCACACACGCTTGCTAGTTTGTTGTACATTTTTGTATGATTTGTTTTATTGGCTTTATTTAATTTTGCTTAGAATAGTTGTTGATCATTGATCTATGATTGAGTTGAATAAATCCTAAAATTTTAAGAAGTCGTTGCCTGTGATTATAATGTTGCAGTAAGAGTTGGTTACCATGGCCAGTGTACGTACTCACCCTTCTCTGTTTGCCATCTATAGGTGGACAAACCCTCTTTTGATATTTGGCTCATATTTGGTAATTGATCCCTGATTCCAGGATGGTGTCCCATATTTATTCATTATAATTAATAATTTTGAATATTAATACATACTATTAACATTTCTAGAATATATTTGATATTCAGCTAATAACCAAACCTGACCATATGTTGAAAACCCCAACACTGTGGTGTGAAATTTCTAGTCTGTTGTACTCTATTATACTCTAGTCTATTCTGACATCCAAAGCAGACTCACGTCAGGTGGATCTCGGTGTAAATCTTGAGGAAGTATCCTCCCAGCAGGTAGCCTGCTGCAGGACCCACAATGGCCGCTGTGTAGAAGATCCCTGGGGAGAGAGAGACCACAGACACTGAGCCAGGCCATGGGTGTGTCAGTACAGTGATTGTCAACTTCCTGTTTCCTACTTACCGCTTCCTGTCCTACACGTTAAAAAGGCCCCATTGTTCTTTACTGTGGTCTGTGTCCACAAAGTTAATGTTTCATAAGAAAAATGGAGCTTGAAGTTTGTGTGTTTTGATGAGAGCATTCCTTTAAGCAGGTTATGCTGTGCTCTGCTGTTATTTGAAATGGGCAATGGGGACAAGACCCAATTTAGGGTACTATAGATGTCAGGAGTGAATACTGAATGAATATGTATGAATGAATAATAGGTGGGGAAAGGAGTCTGAGATGGTCAGAATAACAGCTTCGCCGACTGTACGCCTGTGTATGTGTGAGTGAGTGCAAGGCACATTTGGTTATTTCCACTCAATTAGCTCTTTCATTCCCAGTGATAGAGGCAACAACAATTCTGTGATTTCTCCTTGATGTTCGCTGCTAACTGAAGTTTTTACAGAGTGTCATTAGGAGGACTATTTTGATGCTAGAGAGAAAGAATTACAGCAGTTGCACACATTCAACTAATTCACAACATATAAAGAAACAATTAAAATATGAGGGAAGAGGGAAATAGTGTCATGCAAATTGGAGACAGCTGGTAAGACAACCAGTATTGTTAACAGTTAGATTGCATTCAATGTGTCAACTTACAGACATGACAGAGGTGTGGGCATTTGTATGCTGATGTTCAGACAAAAATCTACGTTCACATTCATGCAAACAGCCGACATATTTAAGTCTGTATCTGCAAAAAAAAATGCAATTACAGCAAAAAGATGCAGATGGGAAATTTTCCAAGGCCTGATATTTACACATGTATTGTCATTAAGTGTGATTTATACTTATGGGTCAAGTCTAAGTGGGTAGCTTATTCTATGCAATCAAAGCACAATCAAAGTAATTAACATTAAGAGACAGAAAAATCTGTGCTTCCACGTCTAGCCCTGCTGCTAATATGAGTTGAGATGGAACAGATACTTGCTCTCCTCTTTATGTCCACACAACTCTGGCCTTTAGCCTTTTTACTTCATGACCTAAACCATTTTTAGTGTCTCAGCAGTGTGCTAATAATGGTAAGAAGTGAGGTAATGTGACTGTTTGACTTCAAAATAAACAAAAGAAAAATCCCTAAAACATGTTGCACTAAATTAATTACTGATATGACTCACCAATATAAACTGGGGCATAGTTGGATTTGACGTTCTCATCGAGGTATGTGACTCCTAATGTGTAGAGAGGCGTAGCACCCACACCATGTAGAAACTGGCCCAGCATGAACACAAAACGATAGCTGGACAATCCTCCACCCTCCTTGTCCTGGCACGGGCTGGTACGGTTGGCAGAGCACATTCCTGTTCGCTCAGGCAGACTGACCTGGTAGGGGGGTGTGGTAAAGTGAGGCATGGCAAACACCAGAGAACCAAGGGCCATGATCAGCACCCCCCATCCCAGCCAGCGAGGCTTGTGTCCTGTCCCGCCGAAGTAGCTGACAAAAGCCAGGCAGACGCAGGCAGCGATGTCGTAGGAGCTGGCGATAAGGCCAGCCTGGTAGCTGCGCAGGTCGAAACGCCTCTCAATGGAGGTGACCACTGTGTTAATGAAGCCGTTGATTATCATCCCCTGGAGGAAAGAGGCCACGCAAAGGAAGAACAGGACCCAACGAGGGGTGTTGAAAACTTGGATAGCTTTGGGGGTCAGAGCCCCCCAGCCACATAACTGACCCGAGTCGGCGGAAATCAGTTTTAACTTCATGGGAGTCTCTGCATGTGGTCTGGTTTCCACCCCACATAGCTGCCCTGGTAGTGTGGAAGCCCCAGTGAAAATGTGGGACAGAATAGGGCCATCAGCGCCAGGGCTCCCAGGACTTCCTGGGCCTGAGCCTATTGGGCTGCCTGTCTGGGAGTCCACGGGGCTGGGGGTGTCCAGAGAGGGACCTCCACCAAGAGGGCAATCCTGCAAGTCCAGGAGCTCCTGCTTGGAGCTAAAGGAGGCGTCAGCATTAAGCAAGACTGGCATCTCCCCTCTGAGGGGCACTGTGAAGGAGGGTCGATGTGGGAGGTCTTTGATCTGGGGATAGAGTTATAGGTTCACAACCACAGCGTAGAAAAAGGAAATGTGAATCAGCTAAAGATCAAAATTTATTTGTTGTGGTCAAGGCTCTGTCAGGCTTGTGTCTGAAGTTATCTATTCTTGGCTTGTATTGCATACTCCATGTATCCACAGTGATGAATATTTGTTAAGGCTCTTCAGGTGCTCTTCTTTGCTTATTCGCACATGGTTGTCTCCTTCATGTCCTACAGAAAGCAAAGAGAAAGTGAATATGAACCAGTCTGTATTAATAATTAATTTAATAGTTGCATGAATGAATGACACATAAATCTGAATGGATGACTTTTGGGCCCCATGTGGATGTCAGGGACACGGTTATTAAATCCTGTGCGTTCCACAACAGAGGAGCTGAGGCATCCTGTGATATCAATCTACAAGGAAATTATTATCAGTAGTTGCACACAACCTCAAATAACACACAGAGGTAATGAACCATTAGAAGCACTCTCTGCTCCAGTAAGCAGAAATACAGATCACAGCTTTCATTAACACAAACTGCGCAGATCTAGCAAAATATTTTGACTAAATAGCACAATTTGAGACATAACATCCACATACCCACTTGAAAACACATACAATAATAACTGAAGACCACTTTATAAATGCATATTGACTCATCATTGCAGAATAAAGCGTGATGTAAAATTGATATAGCTTGAGAGTCATTTACAATTTGTCTACTTAAAATTTAAAACAGTTCATTATTCTGCTGACATCTGCTTACAGTATGGAGATGCTGATGCAGACGCTGGATCATTTACCTACAGTAACCTCTCCTCAACAGCACAACAGAAAATCCTTACCTAAGGATGAGACAATGTGTTGCTCATACACAAGTGTGTGTATGTGAGAAAGAATGAGTGTGAAGTACTCTGTTATATTTTAACTACACTACTGCTGGCTGGCTGTGCAAATGCTTGCCTCACATAACCTGACCTAAGTAACACTTTCTCTTACAACACCTCTAACATGCACTTCCTGTGCTCTGCTTCTTCCATCCCCTTACAATTATCTTGTATTGATTGCACTTTTTGTTAATTCTTACTTCTTTCCCTAGGTATTTAGCACATTGATGTGATATGTGCTATTATCTTTTACTAGTATTTATTGCTGCTCTTACTAGTATTGTAGTAGTATTCTTATTGTAGTATTGTTGTATTGTCAGTTGTAGATCTCATGCTGTATTTGATGCTCTGTTGATGCTTGTATGTTGTTCCTAAAATGTAAGTCTGGATAAAATCGTGTGCCAAATGAGTAAATGTAAATGTAATGTAAGAGAAGGACTGTGCATAATGAGCTGTAACAATGTCACTAACAAAAGAAGTAGAAAAGGGATGAAGAGTAGTTCCATCACTGACTCATGTCCTCATTAAATGTATTACAAGTAAACATGTTAGCTGATAAACACATCCCGAGCAAAAGCACAGCAGCTCAACAGTTGATGTCTCCCTACTGTACATAAGTATTTCATTTTCAAAAAGAATGAAGAGGAATTATTTAAACTCCATGACAACTTCTGAAAACTCTTAAAACTTCATTGCTTTTTTGCTGCTATATGGCTCATAGCAACACTGTAATGTACATGAAGATTTTAACTGAATAACACCTCTGGAAAAGTTAATAAAATTAAATATTATTAACTGGCAACACCTGTTAATAGATGATAATTGGCAGTAAATATTCATCACAAACACAAAACTCTAAATATACAAAAATAAATCAAATTGTAAGTATAATCTATTTAGCCTCCTACCTCCATTCCCACTTAGGATAATCAACAGGTCTGGTGACATCCAAGAGTGTTGATTAAAAAAAAAGACAGACTTGGAGATACAGAATGCCGTAAGGATGGAGAGTCAGAGAGAAATATAAATGCTAGTTCATAAGACCGTCTCTCAAAGCCTCTTATATCCCAGCACTGAGGCAGAAGATCAGCACAGTCACACGCCACCAATGTGTCCCTGCACACAGGCTGAAGGGAGGGGAGTGCTCCCAGTCCACATAATCCACCTAGAGCAGTAACTGATACTGCAATGGTGCTTTGCTGCCTCCCACTGGAGTGAAACTATATTGTTTGATCACATACACACACAATGAAGTTCAAAAGCAAGTTGGTTTATCAATGTAGTTGTACACCTGCATTAATTAGCCTTTTGATTTTAACATTATTTCAAATGAGTCATTGTGTAGGATAATGTCACTTGACTATCTAGCTTTAGGGAAATCCCTAACTTCAAAATTTACTATTGATGATGTCAGCTAAATTTCTTGGAAACAGTCAGTGGATGTTACGTGTGAAGTACTCTGTTATATTTTAACTACAATACTGCTGACCTGTGCAAATGTTTGCCTCACATAACCTGACCTTAACAATCTATCTAAGTAAAGGACTGTGCATAATGAGCTGTAACAATGTCAATAACTTAAAAAAAGTAGAAAAGGGAAGAAGAGTACTTCCATCACTAACTCATTTCCTCATAAAATGAATTACAAGTAAACATGTCATCTGATAAACACATGCTGAGCTAAAGCACAGAAACTCAACACTTGATGTAACTGGTTACCTACTGCTGTACATAAATATTTCATTTTCAAACAGAATGAAGAGGAATTATTTAAACTCCATGACAACTTCTGAAAACTCTTAAAACAGACAAAGAAACCTCCTTGCTTTTTTGCTGCTATGGCTCATAGCAACACTGTAATGTACATGACATTACAAACCGAATACAAGATTTGAACTGAATGACACGTCTGGAAAAGTTAAAATTATTAAATAATAATAAATGGCAACAACTATTAATAGATGATAATTGGCTATAAATATTTGTATAACTTCATCACAAACACAAAACTCTAAATATACAAAAATAAAATAAAGTTATAAATATAATCTATTTAGCCTCCTACCTCCATTCCCATTTAGGATAATCAACAGGTCGGGTGACATTCAAGACAGACTTGGAGATACAGAATACCGTAAAGATGGAGAGTCAGAGAGAGGTATAAATGCTGGATCATAAGCCCGTCTCTCAAAGCCTCTTATATCCCAGCGCTGAGGCAGCACATCAGCACACTCACACGCCCCCATGTGTCCCTGCAGGCTGAAGGGAGGGGAGTGCTCCCAGTCCACATAATCCACCTAGAGCAGTAACTGATACTGCAATGGTGCTTTGCTGCCTCCCACTGGAGTGAAACTATATTGTTTGATCACATACACACACAATGAAGTTCAAAAGCAAGTTGGTTTATCAATGTAGTTGTACACCTGCATTAATTAGCCTTTTGATTTTAACATTATTTCAAATGGGGTCATTGTGTAGGATAATGTCACTTAACTGTCTAGCTTTAGGGAAATTCCTAACTTCAAAATTTACCACTGATGATGTCAGGCAAGCAAGAACAAAAGTAACTAGAAAGCAAGAACAAAAGTAACTAGAACTGCAAGCAGTTGTAAGCGGGGTCCAAGCCCCCCGCGCAGCTGGCGCTTGGGCACGCAAGTCGACCCGGGTGCCCTGCCGTGGTTTTGGGGGCCCGTGGCGAATACATGACCAGAGTTTGAAATTAAAGAGACTTGAATGAATGTATGTCCATGCCCTCAGGTGGGCGTCTCACATTGTTGCTCCAAATTTGCTGTCGATCGGCAATTCCAAACCTAGATATGACATCACTTCCTGTTTTTAGCATTTTTCGCAAACATTTGTTAGCTTATAATAAACATTTTTTGTCGGATCAAAATTTGCTATACAGACTTTCATCAGCTTGGTCCAGAGATTATCCATGCCAAGTTTCGGAGGCGTAGGTTTTTCAGTTTTCGCGATGTAGCCAAGAAAAAGTCTAGGCGGAAATGAAATGAAATCTCTGTTTGAGAAAGAACGTTAACCAAAACGGCAGTTAAAACTGGCTGGAGGGGGGCTTTAATGAACAGTAAGTCTTTGGTTTGGAGGTATGTCCTGACCATCTGGATGTCAGGACATACTGGATGTCCCATCTTCACAGTAAAGCCACAGGATTCACACACTCCAACTCTGAACAAAACCTACATGACTCCTTAAATGTAACATATAGCTAACCAGCGGCTAGCAAGCCAACTAAAAACACAATAAGACAACTTCGGAGTTACCTGGAGGTGCATTTCTCCTCTTTTAGTTGGGGCTTATTTCCTCCCCTCCCCTGTGCCAAGCTAACATGGTGAGGACCAGTCAATGGAATTGACGGTTGAGTATGAGCCCCCATAGGCTGCTATTTCCTAGAAAAATAGCTCTGATCAATCTACTCTACTCTAATCTACTAGTGAGAAAATCATATAGCAATTAGCAAGTCAGAAGCTTGCATAGCTGGTTGAAAATGTAGCAAGCTAAAGACATATTTGTCTTGAGTTGGTGGAGATCAAATCGATTTGTAAGATGGTGATGGTTGACTCTGAATGCAAAGTAATCAATGCTGATGTCTGTCTGCTGGATGTAACTAAATGTATCTAAATGTTTGCGAAGATATTAGTCATGAATAGGGTCAGTCCCGAATTACGAGCAGCTGTCCCGACTATGTTTGTCCATCCTGTTTGTCCCAAAAATTAGACAAAATATGAGTTTTGATTATAGCCTAATAAAAACATTAAATACTGATTATCATGTGGTGTTCAGGCTACAGCAGGGCCTACAGGGTATGGTGGACATTGTGGCAACAGCGTTGTTATAGCCACAAAGTAACACATGCTCTTTTTCCATTTTTGTTTTCTAGTGTAGATGAAGATAGTGGAAGTTACAGACGCGAGGACAGGGAGAGTGTACAGGCAGCCTTGAGGGCGAGATCTGACATGTGCGTTGCACAGACTGATATGACAGGGACCGCTTTGATAAAATTTGGATTTTATTTGAATAAAATAAAATAAATTGTATATCATATCATCATGATTTACCCACTGTTACATTCCCACAGTTGTTCTGTTATTCTCTAATGACAGACAGGTGATTTCATGAACAAAATTTCACTAGCAAGGACTAAACAGAAATGATTAAATGATGTATTAAAGGAGACCTATTATCCGCATTTTATGACTTATTGACAATGTTACAATGTTGGATGTTCATGTTAAACATGGCCAAAGTTTCAAATAATAAGGTGAAAGTATTTAAAAGAAATCCCTGTGAGCAAAAATCTCAGATTTCCTCCTGTTCTGAACGCTCTGTTTTGAACAACTTTTTCTACCAATGGCTCCGTTTGTTGACACACAGAGCCGGTATTCCACATACGGTCACAGCAACACTCACTGTCTGTACCGCTCAGCGACAACAACAGCCAGGTAACATGCTTCAGGTCTTGGCCAATCACAATACAGTGGGCTTTGAGAGGGGGGGCCTTAAAGAGACAGGAGCATCTACAGCTTGTTTCAGACAGAGGCTGAAATGAAGGCCTACATGAAGAGCCAGATTTTTTTTTACTTTGAATCATGCAAAGCTGCCATAAAGCAGTCACAGAACTACAATATAGGACTGGAAAAGCAATGATTGAAACAGAAATTACAGATTTGCAAAGATGTGCAAGGCTTGCAGTTGCTGAATAGACATTCGAAAGCGTTGTGGGGAAGCTGCTATAGGGAAATCCGTCGTAACACAGGTGCAGAATGCCAGAGTGAAGAAAAGGAGATGGAAATGCTGGCAATGATGTGATTGATGTGTGGTCCCGCTCCTAAAACTCTGCTAATTAGCTCCACAATAAATTTTTGTGTTGAGTGTTGAGCTTTACTGTTCCTTGACACTGAACCATAGACTTTATAAAACAACACTGAACATACTAATATACTGCTTGCCAGCTTTAACCTTCTATACCTCCTATGGTCTCCTAGATTTATTACAACCCCAATTCCAATGAAGTTGGGACATTGTGTAAAACGTAAATACAAACGGAATACAATGATATGCAAATCCTTTTCAACCTATGTTCAATTGAATACACCACAAAGATATTTAATGAAAATAAAAGGTTAACTGGAAAATAAATAAAAGGAGCATCCCCGAAAGGCTCAGTCATTCACAAGCAAGGATGGGTGCGAGATTCACCACTTTGTGAACAGCTGCGTGGCAAATAGCCCAACAGTTTAAGAACAACGTTTCTCAACATACAATTGCAAAGAATTTAGGGTTTCATCATGTACGGTCCATAATATCATCAGAAGATTCAGAGAATCTGGAGAAATCTCTTCACGTAAACGGCAAGGCCGAAAACCAACATTGAATGCCCGTGACCTTCGATCCCTGAATCACTGCATTAAAAACTGACATCAATGTGTTTAAGGATATTACCACATGGGCTCAGGAACACTTCAGGAAACCATTGTCAGTTAACACAGTTAGTCGCTACATCAACAAGTGCAAGATGAAACTCTACCATGCGAAGAACATGTTGCAGGCCTACGCATTATCTTCCTGTGCATGTAATGAAATGCTCTTTCACTGCCACTGCTCTTTTCATTCAACTAATAACTAATTATTTTTAGCACTGAACCTAAAAAATCCTTTGTGGCAATCTACCTCAGCTCATTATTATCTGAGTACAGGATACCAGAAGACAAGCAAAACTTTTTGCTGAACAACAGAAACTGAACAAGAATATTCAACCATGCTGCTGTGAACTGTTGTCTACAGCCAAAGACTCATGATAAGCAGAACTAATAAGGTTTGGGAGAGAAGCCAGAGCATGCAATCCAATTAAAATTCTTAAGTTTAATTGACAGGTTGCCAAATGAAGTTACACCTTGTTTCCTGTCCTCTGTGGTTTGAGAAAGGGGTGGAGGTGAATTTTTCAGTATAAAGGAATTTGTGAGTTGAGAGATTTTGAGGAAGTTTTATATTGCATCACGTGAGGCAATAGACCGACAAGGCCAAACCAATTCACAAATGCGAATTAGCCTGGAATCTCTCAGTTCATTTTTGATTTCCAAGTGGTGTTTTCAACGGACACAGACAAAAATGTCTCTGTACTTAATGGGATAGACCAACAACCAATCAGAGCAATGCAACCCAGATTTGTGACAAATCGCTGATCGGTGGAAAACTGTAAACAGGCTAAAGTCTGCAGAGAGTTGGGATCAGGGTTAACAAGAGCTCACAGATTTGTCGGGTTCCCATGCTGGAGAGGAAGAGTAGGGGAGGGTGAATGAATCATTATCAGGTGATGATGAGTGACCAGAGGTGGGAGTGCCTAGAAAGTTGAACCAGGACACTGTTAACAATGCACTATGATGAGGTAACACCCTCCCATTCCACTGTTTGTTTTTCTGTGCCTGACTGTGAATCAAACAATGCCAGAAATGGTACTCACTGGTTATTTTTTCTTATTTCATTCCAATCTAATTCTCTATCGCGCCTTTTATTTCTGTTTTCAAAGTGAGATCAGAGCGAGGACTTGTAATATTAATAAGCAACGGGATCTACCCTACCTACCGGGTCCTTTATCTTCACAGCTGAAACTTATTTGCTTTGGACTGGGAAGTATTTCCTGCTCGCTGGTAAACAAAGGCTTTTGAAGTATCAAGGGGAAGCCTGTGGTTATTACACATCTAAGAAACAGTCTCAAACTGTCAATCTTACTCAAAGACACTGGTATGAGATTTCAATACAATGAGGTGCAATCTCTTTTTACTGGAACGATAACTATCTTAATGTCACAGAATATCCCTCTGGTAAAACTGTAGTACAGGACAAATTAACTAGAGTGGATTGGAGTTAAGTATTCATTAATAATTGCACTGATGTTATTCTAGAAACCAGCTCATTCAACCTTTAATTAGAAAATGTAACTGATATGGATTGTTTATGAGAGAGAAGATAATCTCAGCCTTGAGAGCTCTTTGCTCTTAGAATATATGAACATTTTTATTCATCTTAGTCTGGGCTTGAAAAAGTGGATTTGAGACTAATTTTGTTCCATTTTCTGAATCTGAGGAGTGCAGAGATGCTTAACTAGTGGAATAAGGAGGAGATGCCCTTTGGGGAGAATGTTAATATGACATCTTTGTAACTACATGACTTAAAATATATTGCATTTAATCAAAGTTAAAAAGGTGATCCCTGTGCACAACGGGATTTGGGAATGGGAAAACCTGTGTTTGGAACACCAAATGTAAATTCATGAAGTAGATATACAGAAGGTTGGACCCAAGGGTCATGTCCATTTAACTCAATGATGGCTTAAGAAAACAGTTTTATTCTGTTTTAGTATTAACTATTTTCATAAAGTCAGTGCTCAAAGTGGGCCGGTACACACCGGTTCATTTGCTGCAGGGCTTTCATTCCTGAATATTTAGAAATTCCTGGCTGGAACATGCCTCAGTAGCCTTAGAGTTAACTCGGTCTTGTATAAGCATGCATGACACGCGTTCACACCAACCTTGTTTAGTCCGGTTGAACCAAACCCTAAAGCATTTACCCCCTTAGTAGGGTTTGTTTGGGTTGGTGTGAACGCCGCACTCAAACTCTGGTGCACACCAAACAACCACACTCTGGTCTGCCTCAAAGAGGTGGTCTCGGAGGTGAACAAGTGGACTATGGAGCGGTTCATTTTTGGTGTGAACACCATTCGAAACCTATCACGGGAAGCTACCATTGTAGATGTCATTTAAAATAGTACTTATTTATATTTCTGTACTATTTAATGTATTATTGTTGTTATTTATACTATTTTATATTCATCACAATATGCTTTGTTACCAAGTAGGTTTTCACAAATTTGCCAATTTGCCTTGTATTTTAGTACATACAATAAACATATTAAGAAGAAATAAAAAAAAGAAAGGCAAAGTAGTTAATAGCAGTTAATAACAAAATTGGTTGAACTTGATTTTCAGTATAAATTTAGAGAATAGAAAAATTACAATAAAAATATGAAAGAGAAAAAAATACTAATATAGCAAATACATAATATAGAAATATTTTTGGCTGTTTATTATAATATGTAATATTTATTCTTGGTCTGCACCTTATTGAACTTTTTTATGTAACTTCTTCCTTGAAATGCCTGCATTATTAAATTATTTAATACCCACTAAGAATCGTTCATGCGTGACACTCGAAAGTCTGCTGATATGCACTGTGGACCACCACCAACACAAAACTGACAGTGCTCCATGATGATATCCAGGTAGCCATTTGGAGGGGTTTGTTGTCTTTTCACCTGCTGACTGTATGACCAATAATTGAATGATATTTCCACCACATTTCTCTTGTTTACACTTTCTGAACCGTTTTAGATTTTATAATGATAATAAAAATAACAATAATAATTTTTATTTATAAAGCACTTTTCAAAACAATGTTACAAAGTGCTTTAACTAGAGCAAAGAAAATAAAACACAGCAAACAAAATAAGATACACAGTAAAAGATAGATAAGATATGAAATTAAAATACATTTAAAAGAAAAATAGATCAGGAAAGGCTCTTCTATAAAAGTATGTTTTAAGAAGGGACTTAAAAGAGTTCACTGACTCAGCCGCCCTGATTTCCTCAGGCAGGCTGTTCCAGAGCCTTGGACTGACTGCAAATGCTCTGTCCCCTTTAGTTTTCAGTTGAGACTCTGGAACACACAGCAGACCTCTGCCCGAGGATCTCAACATATGTGCTGGTGTTTCTAAAATATACTGGGAGCCAGTGTAATGAAGCTAAAACAGGGGTGATGTGATCATATTTCTTTGTTCTGGTTAAAAGTGTGGCAGCTGAGTTCTGGACGGTCTGGACTCAATCAATAGATTTTTGAGTTAAGAAGTAAAAAGGCTTTTGCAATAATCCAGGGGTGATGATATAAAGCCGTGTAGGATGTTCTCAGTGTCCTTAAAAGTTAACATAGATTGTATTTTTGATGTATTTCTAAATTGGTAAAAACATGATTGCGCAAGCTTTGTGGTGTGCTGCTCATAACTGAAATTACTGTCGAACCAGACACAACGATTCTTTGCAACAGGCCTGATATGATTCACCAGGGAACCAGTAGAGGGCAGTATTTTCTTTGCATTCTGCTGGTACCCAATGACCAGGATCTCTGTTTTGTGCATCTGTGTGTCATCATCATAAATATGAAAAGAAACACCATGTTTGTGGATAATGCATCCAAAGGGAAAATAAAATGGGTCCTAAGACTGATCCCTGAGGCACACCATATTTAACCAAACAGAATGAAGAGGCATAGTTCGACCTCCTATTGGACAGGTACAATGAAAACCATTCTCAGGCAGTACCAGAGATCCCCATCCAGTGCCTCAGTCTGTGTAACAGGATGTTGTGATCAATGGTGTCGAATGCAGCGCTAGGTCCAGGAGTGCTAAGACTGAGCACATGCCATCATCAGCAGACATTAAAAGGTCATTGGTGACTCTAAGCAGGGCAGTCTCAGTGGTGTGGTACTTATGGATTTAAACTTTTCAAATATGTTATTGTTTTCCAGTACAGGGAGCAGTTGCCTGGACAGAATTGTTTTTAAAATCTTTGCTCTAAAAGGTAATTTGGATCATACACATTTTTTGGAATTAGAGCATTGATTTATCTTCACTCACGCTTCTCAGCAGCTAGCTTTTGCGCATTTCCCGTTCCACTGTTGTTGTTAGCGTCAGTTGGCACCCAGAGTTCTGCTGGACTACTACTTCATATTTATATAAAAAGTGGACAAAACTGGACATTGGTTGGAGAATAGAAAGCGAGGAAGTTGAACTACCTGATGAGTTCAAAAAAGATGTGTCTGTAACTTTATTCCAGCTATCATTGTACTGTGAAGAAGTTAGCATAGCACAGCCATGATCGCTCTGAACTCCATTCAGAAAACAAACATTTAAAAACTTGTTGTCCTGCTGACTTGCTTCAAAGTATGAATTCATATGTCTAACGAATCAGCATCATATTGTAGTTATTTCGGCATCAGTTATTGCAATTATATGACAGTGTGTGAACACTTGGCAGTTGTCCAGCAATAAAACCCACATGAGGAAAGTGTAGCAAGGATTAAATTTGCGTTGTAAGTGAACACACCATTAGGCCTAAGCTATAGAGGTGCAATAATGTTTAATGAGGACAAGCAAATCTGATTGGAGTGGTCAGCCAGATCGTTGGTGTGGGAATCAGACATAGGTTGGCTTTAGTTTTGAATCAATATGCTAAACTTTGAAACACTTTATTCATTAGGGCTGCAAGTACACAAAGAGCTTGGTGAGGCAATATAAGTAGCTGGTGATTCACAATTAAAAACTATACATTTGTGGTCAAATATGGTCAAATCCAGTAATTCCACAGAGGAAATGCTAACACCCAGGGTAAAGACCAAGTCCAGTGTATGACCACGGTTTTGTATTTGCCCATAGACATGTTGTTCAAAGTTAAAAGAAGTGGTTATATTTAAAAAGTCAGCTGCATGAACATTAGTGGGGTCATCAACATGAATATTAAAATCGCCACACAGAACAACTCATAATTTAAAGAGTAGATAAAAGTTCAAGAAGTTCTGTTAAAAATCCTCCAGGTGGTTTTGGGGGGGGGGGGCGATGAATTATGGCAAATAGGGTTGGTTGCAGGCCACCATGTTTAAAAGTGAGAGCTTCAAGGTTTTTGCCTTTGTGAACTCAAACCGGAACAGCTAGAAAATTGAAACAATGTATCATCCTTGTGCTGGTTCAATTCAGGAACCTGACCTTTAAGTGTGAATCCAACCTACGAGTCTACAGCCATGCTAGTGGCTCTGTGAGGTAGTTTTAAGCACAGTGGTGCTTTGAGCTTAATGTTATAGCCAGCATGCTAACATGCTCACAATGACAATGCTAACATGCTGATGTTTATTATTCATCATCATATTCTAGTCCACCAGCTTCATCCCATATGATTACAAAATCATAATAATATTTCAATAGAAATTATAAAATCTTATAAAATATCGATAAATTTGCAGCCATGATGATGGTGATGGTGAACAGAATATTAATTTTAACTCCAAACTCATTCAGATTAAAATTGCTGTTTGTGCATTTTGTCCGGACAGAAACAGAGGATGGTTTCTTTGCAGGCAAGAAAATGCCTGCAGGCAAGAAAATGATAAAGTAGTCAGTAGAATTTATATAACACACATTCACAATGATAAGCCCACCAAATGCAGCAGTATGAAATGCACTAACAGCACTAAAGCTAAAATTCTGCTACCACCTGACTGAAAACATAGCATTGGAACATTATCAACCCATTATATCACTTAACTTCAGTCAAACTAGAGGCCAGTGCATCTAATGAGTTGTATATTTTAGCTATTCCAAAATTTGCTATATTCAAAACTACACCAATCAAATTCTCTCAAAGTCAAAACAATGGCAAAACATAAGAAGTCGCCCCATCTCCACCTCATGACATTTAACAATGGGTTATTTTGTTCATCTGCTGAGATGCCCTCAAGGTTCTCTAATACACACATGAGAGTTAGTGCAATACATAGCCAGTATACTAGCACCCAGGTGAGTTCCTATCCTGTTGTTTTAGCCAATTCCAGTCCTCCCAGTGCAGCAGTCATCATAGCCACAGCAGGCAGGGTAATCCAACCCTCCAGGGCCCCATTGTCACTGTGGGGAATTAATGGGATGGGACAAAGTAGGCACTGACCCAATAATGAGCTTCTGCTTGGCTGCAGCTTAGAGAGCAAACATCAACTAGCCCCACAGGCAACAGACAGCGCTGCTCATTTACCCCTCACCTCTATGGAGATGAAGCATCTCTCTTGTCTGGTCTTCTCTTCTATTCGTCCACTATTATATATTCCATAAAAACAAAATGACAGTCAAGACAGGAACAGAAGGGGGGTACAGATACTCTGATACAACAAATACACACTCTACTTCTACTTGAACTACAGCTGAAAGTACATCTGCACAATATTCAAATTATTTAGTGCTGTTCTTTCCCTGGTTTGAATAAATATTCATCAGGAGACTGTTTTGAGGAAGTTAGTAGTGCATAGTGACAGTATGTAAAAGTATCTATCACAAGCTGTCATATGACAACAGGATCTGATGATACAGAGCAGCAGCTGATTATTTGGTCAAAGTCACAGCTATTCAAAGAATCATCAAAGAATGTTATGTATGAAGGGCAGCAACGAAAGATATTATAGAATATCTTTATTACTATTTCATCTATTGTTTAATTTTCCAAACTGATTTCTATACAAAATAAAAACAGTGGATCCATGTCCATCACAGTTTTTGAAGCTACTCAGTTTAAAGTGATATAAAACAGAGGAAAGCAGCAAATCCTCACATTTGACATGCTGAAAAAGCATATATTTGATATTTGCTTGTGCAATTAATCAATTTCTTAAATTGTTGTTTTAGTAAAAGTTATTTACTGTCAGTTGACTAATAATTGTCTATGTCAGTAAACTCAAGTATGTTTGGATTTACATTACTTTAGCACTGACAAAGCACCACCACTTTGTCTAGCTTTGCTCTATCAGACATTATTCATTGTAGTTGTTTCATTAATACTTGCTTTGATAAATGTTGTTTCTGTACAGTGTTCGATTACAAATCGGGTGGAAAGTGGACCACAGACACATACGCTTCTCAAGAGCACCAAGTTCACTATGTTGCAATTTATGTGTGGTAATTTGATACATTTTAATTTTGTTTTGGAATGTGCACTATTAAAGCACAATATCTACTGATATGAATACATTTTGGACTGCACATTCATGTGCACCTGGGCAGATGATGTAATTCATGTCATGAGGAAACTATTAAATGCACTTAACAGCACCTTTAAAGTGGGTCCTGCTTCACCACCTGATCTTGAGGACATGTTCTGAAAAGAGGGTCTGGTAAAGTAAAGAGTTAGATGACAAGATCGATACCACTCTTAGTCATTCATTGCTGGATAAGCCAATGCCAACATTCCTGTCTGGTTATTTGCGGTTTCTTAATAAATTTTTCTGAAAGATTTATTATACTATGATATACTGAATATTGATGTCACAGCATAAAATGATCTCGTAGAAGATTTGATCTATATAGCCTACTCCTACTAAGTAATAAAATAGCATAAGGATAACATTCACAGAGTGGGAGAAAAGGGGGCCAAAGCAGCCATGTGTAGATGAGTTATATATTTTATTTTGTTGTTTATTCACAATCATGTCATTGTGATCATATGCCTGGCACATTCAAGAAATTCTGCTTTAGACAAAGTAGTTGTAGCTATTTGAATGTGGTTGATAAATAGGCAAACTAGCTACAAGGACGAGGAGAACATATAAACCATTGAAATCATCATTACAACTGTGCAACTAAGCCATGTTTGGCATGTGCACATGGGAAGAATGACTGATGGTTGTCAAATGCTGACATGTTGTGTGTCACATGCTCTGTGTTGGATGAAGTAATATAGCAGAGACATAGAAACGTATCCAAGCAAAGTGTTCCTACTGCCCTTCATCTCACAGACATGACAACACATGTGACCTTGCTGCCTCCTGTTGATGGTGAAACCAACTGGATGAAATTACCTAGAGATCCAGCCAATAGGGGGCTTTGATTCCAGACAAATTAGAGTTGTCTAAAAGTCAACTTGTTCAAAAAGACACATCCAATGCGCACGTGAGATGAGACCTAGACAGCTGCTGGCAAAGCTTGGTGCTTTATGACTGCACTGCCTGAAGCTGCACTTAGCCTCAGCAACACCACTGCTTTTCAAAGACTAATGGAGGGTAAGAGGGTATTTTTACAATACAAATTTTCGTAGTGTGCCACCATGAACACAGAGGGAAAAAGGTGAGGCCATTACAAGTGACTGGTCACTTTAAAAAATATGGACTGGAATACATGTAAAAGTGCAATCAGAAACCCTTATCTCAAAGGTACACAGTTCCTCCGGCTCTTTAGGATAGATATGATGGGAGGATGTGGGGGAGGCATTATTCACACTTTCCAGGAACCAGCTTTCCCTCTCACACCATTATTTCATGAAAGAAAGGACGGCAGTGTTCCTGTTTGCGTACTTTTATATACACTACTTCCTCGTTCTTTGCTCAGTATGTGATGGATGGTATGCAAGATGAGCTTGGGACAAAACTCAGTCACAGACAGGGTGCAATAAGGGATTGTGCAAATATTATGGGGGTAGTGTCATGTGGCTCAGGTGCCACGTAATGACAGTGACAGAGATCTGATCTCATACATATCAGGCTATACTTATCCATAGCCAAATTGAGTGGGAGTGGTTAGTTCAGTCGTGTCTCAACAGGAGTAAGGACTGAAATGTCGATACATTTTAAACAGCAGGGATAACAGCAAAAACATTTTTTAATGACTTCAGAAGGGTTTGGTTGAGTTTTTTTTCTATATGGAAGAATCCAAATAAAGAAGACAAATTGCTAACAAATTGATAATTGTTCAACTTTCAATATCTAATAGCAATAGATGGAGTGGATGAAATTTTATATGATAAGTGAAATGAAAGAGAGGCTCTAATAAATATTTATTTGCAGTTATTTTCAAAATTACAGATTGGTTGTGTGTCATGAATATATAATTGTAAGAGATGGGAGGGTCTGAAAAAAAAAACGTGGGGAGTGTCTTGCATTTTGTATAAAATGAAATATAAGTTTCAGCCCCCTCTCCACCCCAATGGTTTTCATACAGTATCTAATTGGTTTGTAACATCATTTCAGCACTACTGATTGAGGCTGAGGAAACAGTTCTGAACAAAACTGCAACAGGCTGTCCTGGCAGATAAAACAATGCAAAGACTAATATGTCAACAGACATGCCAGTGGGATATGTTATCACATGATAGGTGCCACTGAGATTTTACTGCTACAAAGCTGCATGACTCAATTGTCACTTTAGTGCAGATAATACTGCACGTGGAGGATCGGTGAATCCTTTATCCTGCTCTGGCCCCATCTGTTTCTGTGAACTGGGTCAGCCACTCTCTTCAAATTAGACTGCATTAGTTCTGCACTGTGCTTGTCACCACAGCGACAGAACTCCCTGTGAAATGACGGTCATTAAAAAAAATCTTATGTTCCACATAAGGTACACTCTGTGATTTTACATTGTGCTTCAGACAAGACTGATTGGTGTCAGTGTAATATAATACACCTCTGTTGACAGATTAAATCACTGATGGAGAAATCAGTGAACAGCCTGTTGCTGCTGTGGTAAGATATCCTACCACAGCTGCAACAGGCATTTTCTTCTATATAGAAGAAAATGATAAGGCTCAGTCTTTGATGAGGACTGATAGGTCTCTCATGGTTTGACAGGAAATGCTGAGTCATTACTCACTGACAGCCCACACACAGAGACACACTCTGACTTCAGTGCAGGGCAGTGTACAGATAATACAAGCCTGTATTCAAATATAAACGTCACATAAGTGTGCACTGTGTTACCTCAGACTAAAAAATGAAGCGGTGAACAGCTTATAGCATCTGGCTTTAAGTAATAAGTAATAGAACAGAGTTCAGTTAAATGGAAATTTAGTGTGTCATCATATTTCGGCTCCTTCAGTCACATTTTAGATAAGTCAAGATATAAGTCTGTTTACAGTTGGTCTTACACACTCACACAATGTCTTATTAATCCCTCTACCACACAATCACATCTACACATAGCCACTAGACGAAAAAACCAGAGATGGTAGCCCTTATCGCCACTGTCTTCCAGTGCCAAGTAGATCTCACTTAAAATTCTTTCCATATTCCAAGATTAAACATTTTTCAAAGAGGGAGAGGGAGTAGATGTAATTTTAAGAATTTTCAGCTATTATTATTGTATTGTATAAACAGCATATCTGTGGACATGAATAAATCCAACAGATGCACAATGTTGTGAAAGTAAATAATTATCTCTATCTCTCTATTTAGTATAGCCTACACCTTTAGGGTTTTTATGATTGATACTCGAGTGTTCTTTAAGTTCCAATCTCTTTTGAAACACGTAGGAGTCAGAGGTTAGCAGCTTGGGAATTCCCCGATGAATGCTCTGGTCTTCTGCGGAGCCCATAAAGCATATGGCCTTGCAGTCTCCCCGGAGCGCAGGTGTGGGTGTCTGACCATAGCAATGCACAATCATGTAGCCTATTTGATCGGAAACAAAGCATGCAACAGTATAGACACCACGTTAAAACACCACAAATAGGCTATGTAGGTTATGCAGCGGTTTACCCATGCTTTCAGGAAGCTCATGCGAGACAGACAGATGAGTGTGCGATGCTACTAAACCCAGAGATACAGCACTGCAATAAATTGTCTACTGATAATGAAACGCAAACATGTGTTCACATTATTAGCGATCGTTTCGTCTCCTCATTTCCACATCGTATCCTTTCCTATGGAAAACCAGCAATCGCTCTTTGGGGACCCTCCCTGTACCATCCACTGACACACATGCAGAAATATATGAGATGATACAGTAGCCTAGCTACAAGTAATCGATTTAAGCGATCTGGGGAAAACATATTTTTAACATATCAAATGCAAGTGACATGGGCTGTGTGATGAGGAACGATAACTATGATTTTCGTCAATTTGGCGACAGGAAGTCTCGCCAGTGAATTAGCCTACAATACAAAAGTATAACTACACTGAAGGAAGGAGCCGTTTCAATGTACTCTAATAATCGTGACATACTGCAGCTTTTCTTTGAATTAGAGATTACTGCGGACTCTACGGGTGCTGACGGCTTCTCCATAAATTACAGTATTTGCTACACAGCATTATGGCAGAACATGTCCATGGATTAGAGAAAGCCCAATGCTACCAGATGCTGTTGAACCTTTTGTTCGTTATAAAAAACATCCGGAAATGATGAAGGAGAAGCAGTGTCTCTGTGACCAAATATTCACTACTGATCGGTATGTTACTGATTACAGCGTAAACGTGGGCTCTTTTAGGCCATTTCAGCGTTAGACATGTGGATCCATGAGCATCCACGCTGCTGATGCTGAGCAGCGGCCGCAGCGAGAAGCGCATCCTTCAAAATCACCACCAGCGTTGCACATTAAAGAAAAAGGCTTACCTAAAATACATGTTCATTTGTCCAGTTCTTCTCACACAATGTTTTGTAATTCGTCCCGTGTCTCGTGGTGAAAGATACAAATGTGGTGCAAATAATTGTAACGCTAGCGCCCTTCTTCTATGGAGCGAGCCGGGTATATAAACCACTGTGTGAGCACTTAGGTATGGAGGCTGATTGGTGCCACAAAAGTGACTAGCTTGGAACCCAGGAGAAATAGAATAAATGAATGAATGAATAAATGAATAATAGTCAGGCACTATAGAGCAACACAAATTATACTTATCAGCTGAGTTTATATGTATAATATTAAATAAGAAGTGTCCTTGGGCAAGATACTGAACCCCGAATTGCGGCAGGTCAGATCTTTTAAAAAATCAGTAATTGGAATCAGCCAGGAAAATATCACGTATCCTATAAAAAATTAAATTTTGGCTGTATTATTTGTGTCCCCTTCAAAAAGTGCTCATGAAAAATTTTATGTTTATCGTCCCCCCCTACTGTAAAATGAGATTACGTCCATGGCTGTACTTTGTGTTTAGTGCTAATTAGTACATGTTAGCCTGCTACATGGAAACAATGGTGGTGATCAGCATTTAGCTCAAAGCATCGCTATTCAGATCCTTAATTTTAGTTTAAAGTTACAATACGACAGTGTACAAAAATGATATTACTTATAAGTAAAAGTCCTGCATTCACATTAGTATGAAATCTACTTCAATTTGGTATTTGCAGATACTGATTTTACACACAAAACATATGATCAACTAATGAAAAATGATGCATTGTTATAGATTAAAGCAACATTATCAAAATCATTTTGATGATACACTGATTTGTAAAAGGGTGAATGGCGTCTCTGTAATAAAACTTTAACAAAACCTTTCGACAAAAGGACTCTCAAGTACTCTAGCTATAAGAGGAAGCAAGAAGTATAGAATGTACAATGTGAGTCCTTTGGAAGAAGCTAACTCGGTATTCTCAGTTTGTATATCATGGCTGTGAAAAGACAAAAGACGACATTGTCAGAGGAAGAGAGAAAGAGAAAAAGAGAGAGTGTGGGCAAGAGACCGGGTGTCAAGCTGGCCAAGTGATGCAAGATCACTTATAGTAGTGTTACAGATATCTAAGTGTGTTATCAAGTAAGTTTGCAGCCATCAACTCGAGATTTATAGCTAGCGCTGAGTGACCGAGCAACATTTAGTAACCTTTCTACCATAAAATAAGAGCTGGTGGAGAGTGGTGGTGGTGTTTGGCTTTGTTAACAAAGTACTTAACTTGCTAGTTTCTGATAATAAGTAATGCAATCATAACAAATGCACATGTACAGCTGTCCTTACTTTCGACAGTGGCGAATTACATTCTGTACTGTAACTGTACACAAAACACAAAAAATATTTTACATAATGTTGCTTTAAATTATCAGCAATAGATGAAGCAGTTAAAATCAACTGCACCTTGAACAGATGTCAAGTACATTATATTGAGCTGATCAAACTTGCTGTAGTAACATTTTGAATTCAGGACTTTTATGTTTACCTTACCTTTTATGTTTTTAAATTTGGACATAATACCTATATATATATATATATATATGTAATATACTAAATATTGAAGTAGTTTTTGTGTAAACTTATATTTTACACCCATTTAAGAAGTTATATTGTTTACAACATACATATTTTGTCTTCTTATTTACCTTTTTCCTGCTTCTTGTTTTTGGCATTAATCACCCCCTATACATAAGATTTACTGAGTTCATAGGAGATCCCACTGACCAATGGTGTTCAACTGATGTGGCGCTATCAGCTCTGGACCAATTGCTGTGCTGAAGAGTGATGCTGAACTAGCAGTTGACCGACAAGTTACCATTATGACTGATGAGTAGCTTTGTGGCTTGGCCATGACCTTTACAAAGTTCAAAATAGAGGATTCAGATATGTATCACTGGCTGTCAATCATTAATGTTTACTGCATTTACCCCAGTTAAAGGTAAAATTAAAGTTTTTAAATGAAAACCACCACAGTGGAATACTTGTTGCATTTCATATTGGGAGAGGGGGGAATAATGAGCAAACATAAGTAGAATATAAATGTATAAAAAGACGGTAAGGTACGTAAATAAAAGGAATTTTTTTGAGAATGTCCAGTTTAATGGACATTTTTAATTAAATAAATGATTCAGACACATGGGCAGTTTTTGTCAGCAGCATGTAGAAACTGGAGAAGCCTTAGCCACAACTTATGAGTTTATTTATCTTCAGTGTTTGTCAAATTGTGGTATGTACAGCAGATACTGTACAGCTCTGTTCTGTTCAGCCAGATGCTGAATCGCTTTATTCTGTTCTGTCAGATACTGTACAGATCTGTCCTGTTCTGTCAATTTCTGTCATTCATCATTTTTAAAAGGATTGGTAGTGTACAGTCTTACAGTCCAGTCTTGACTCACAATTAACTGTGTAATTTGGTTGTAAATCAGGTACCAATAAAATGGTCAGCACTTCCTACTGGTATTTTAATGTTGGTAGAAAACAAGACTATGGGGAACAAGCGTGTGACAGTGGGGCATTTTAAGGAAAGGAAAATTGGGTTGGAGCTGAAAAACAGTTTTTGGAAAAGTTTTGGAAAAATGTGCTTATAGAAGAACATCTGAAAGATATGGTTTAAATTTACAAAATGTTTACAATGTATTTTGGGGGCAGGAAGCTTGAAGAAAAGAGGGACAAATGTTTGAGTAATGAAGGACTTGTCAGTCATTTATGTGGTACAGCAAGCTGTGACTTTAACAGGTGCTTTAGCTAACAAGCCTGTTATTTGGATTGACTACAGAGTAGGCATTATTTCTATTGTAATGTGTGAAGTACAATAAGAAATGCATTTGCCCTTTGATCATGGTAATATAAAAAAGGGTTTTTTACAGGTGTGTCTTTGGCAGGGAAGCTACACTCACACTTTAGGGATTTGCTGATGTTGTCTACTTCATTGTATGATTTGGAATAGGGACAGATGCTTGTAACTATTTATCCGTGAATTAATAATTATAGGGTGGCACTGTGATGTAGTGGTTAGCACTGTCACCTGTCTGTCTGGGTTCTCTCCAGGTGGTCCAGCTTCCTCCAAAGACTGACAATCTAGGTTAACTGGTGACTCTAAATTGCACTTAGGTGTGAATGTGAGTGTGAGTGGTTGTTCATTTTTTATGTTTCTTGTGATTGACTGGTGACCTGTCCAGGGTGAACCCCGCCTCATGCCAAATGTCAGCTGGGATTGGCTTCAGCCCCCCTCCCCAAGACCCAGCACGGATAAGTGGGTGTAGATAATGGATGGATGGATGGATGTATAAGTATATTTACTGTGAGTTAAAATTGCAAGTGTTTCACTTTTAACACTTGCAACTGCACTCACTCACCCCTAGAGTGTGACATTATATCTCCTACTTCTTGGTCTCATACTATATCTAGATGTATCTAAGAGTGGAGAACTGGACTGGAGAATAAATATCTAAGTGAAGTGGAATCTTTTAGAAGCATTGCGTTATTTGTGTTATTTTAAGGCTAAGGCGGTTTTCTTGAATGAAACCAGATGAAGCTTTCATTAAAGTTATCTATAAAAGTTGGGGTGTGGCTTCAGTGACATAAAAGTTATGGTTCAAAGGTACAGTATTATTCAGTCTGACAGAACGTGGAGAAACAAAGGAGCCATGGCTTCAACTTTGTATGCGGAAGATTTGTCTTGCTCTATTTGTCTGACTATCTTCACTGATCCGGTAATCCTTATCTGCGGCCACTCTTTCTGCAGAGAATGCATTACACTGTCTATGAGTTCACAGCACCAGTGTCCACAGTGCCGGGCACCGGTTCCAACAGAAGGGAAAAATCTTCTAACCAATCACATTTTAAAAAGTCTGTCTGAAAAAGCGAAAGAAGCTGAGAAGCTAAAGAAAGAATATGGAAATGACAAAGAGGTACGTTTGTGATATTTTTTTTATGGGTTTTGTAGTAAAGGCAGTGGTGTTAGACTTTTTAAAGTCTCTTTAATGTCTTAATAATTACAGTGTTACATTATAATTTTTAATTGTTTGATTGATTTCAAAGGTGGCTGAGTGGTTGTGCCCTGAACACGAAGAAAAGCTGAAATTATTCTGCATCACTGAGCAAAGGTTAACTTGTGTCATATGCCGAGATGGGGAGAAGCATGAAGGACACAAGTTTAAACCAATCAAAGAAGCAGCTGCATCTCTGAGACAAGAGCTGGAGACATTTGTGCAACTTGCATCTGATGATATCCATGTGATAGAAAGCCAAGCCAACACACAGAGGGAAGAAATAACAAAAACCAAAGAGAAGTCTCAGCAGCTGGAGACACAAATCTGCAAACAGTTTGAGGAGATGCACCAGTTTCTGAGGAAGAGAGAGGATGAGATTAAGAATGAGCTGAAACACAAAGAGGAAGATGACGTTGCAAAAATGAGTGGGAGCTTAAATGTGATAGAAACAGCTTTGTCTGAGAGCAGAGAACTGCAGGGAAAGGTGACATCAGTTCTAAAAATTGAAGACTCAGGGAGGTTTTTAAAGACCTTGACTGAAGGTAACAACATCGTGGCTGCAAGGAGCTCGTTTAGGCCCAGAGCAAATGATCTCCAAGTGATGAATGATTCTCTCTCTTTTGGGCCTTATGAAAGCCACCTGCAGTTCTTTGTGTGGAAGGAGATGCTTCAGGTGATCCAGCCCAGAGCAGAGCTGCTGTCACTCAGAAATTTTAATAGAAAATTAAATGTGTCTGAAGATCAGCGCAGTTTGTTTGTTTGCCCAACTCGATCAGGTCTCTCATCTGGCTCTTTTAAGTCTAAGCAATTTTTCTTAGGTCTAAATGATCTAACCTCTGCAGAAAGTACCAACCAGTTCACCTCTGGGCAGCATTACTGGGAGATAGATGTTGGACAAAGGAATTATTGGGAACTAGGGGTAAAAATGAATTTCCTGCGATGTGATGGCACAAAATATTTTGTCTGCAGTCAAAATACATCTACAGCTCTAACATTTGCAGCCAGACCTCGAAAAATTGGGATTTACCTGAACTGCTCCTCTAAAGAGCTCTCCTTCTATGACGCAGACAACATGACACACATTCACACTATGAGCTCTAGTGATATGTCCATGCCAGTGTCAGCATATTTTAATGTTGATTACAATGATCAAGTTCATACCCCTCTGACAGTGTGCTGGTACTGAAGTCAGAATTTGAAATGATGTAGAGTACGAAAATATAATTTTATTTCTTGAATGAAATAGAGATAATGAAGTCAAGCGTCTGACTTTAGACTGCAGTGTTTCCTACATTCATTCAAGACAAAAAGCTGACAGTGACAGTTCTTCACTGCATCCGTTTACTGTTTTCTGTTCTGTATCCACTATAAAGTTTGTGTTTATGCAGCAGTAGTTTTGAAAAGGTGACTTGAGAAATGTGTATTCAAGGCAATAATATTTTGATCACAGTTTAGCTCATTACAAATGCTTCAAGTACGCATACTACTGTATGGCTGTAAAGTGTAAAATAATACACCACAATAATGATACAGAAAATAAATGTATTGCAGTGGTGGGGAACTAATAAGAAATTAGGGAAAAGTTGGTCATATCTGGAGAAATGCTTGCAATCCATGTCGCATTGATTCATTCACCTGTACATTTAGGAAAAAAACTATGAAACTTGTGCAGATATGTAGTATCAGCATTCCGAGGACTGAGCATGTGATTTAGTGCTTTGCCAAAAAAGCAATAATAGAAAGCTGTATTGTTCATTGAAATTCTGCTAGTTGTTTTTTTTATCTCTTTAATCTAACTGTGTCTGTATATATTTGTTTATGTTGCTTTTAGTACCCTGCATTAGGTTTGAGGAAGCTATGCTGCACAGTACTGTATTTATCACAAAATGTAATGAGAGTATAGATTGATAAAGGCCACTTAAATATATTTAGTTGTTTGTATTGAAAAAAGCCTGGATTACTGCCAAGATTACATGCATTAAAAAGGAAATGAAGTAGAGTACGGTTGAAGATTGCGTCTGAAGGTCAGAATTTAACAGTTTGGCTCTTTGCATGAGAGTTTTCTGCATTGAAACTCTGTTGGTAGAACTGTGCCAAAAGTACTGTAATTTGGTTGGGAAAGCTGCTAGAGTTTAGATGTTTGGTGGTGGAGGTACCCGGTTATATAATTATATCATCTATTGTGTGTTTAACAACATATTATAACATGGAAATGTGTAAAACAAAAATATAATAAAAATATTATATAAATATATATACAAACATTTCTGTGTTTGTATTAATTTCAAAAACGCAGCAGGCGTCTAATTGAGACCTGCGTTTATTTGTCAAAATTTGAAGCCACACCAGGCCAGTCAAAGGGACAAGCATCTAATTGGGACTAGGCTTTCAAGTGAAGTTTTACAGTATATAAACACTGATGAATATTTATGTCATAGACTGAAAGAATGTTATTTTTTTAAACAGGCACATAGAGGCCTCATTAGAGGTTGAGAAAGTTGCCAATCTTACAGAGCTTTCTTGCAGTACGTGAAGCTTATGGAGATTAGGGGGTTACAGTATGCATTAGTCAAAACAATACTACCATAAATCAAATAGGGATTCATCATAGAATAACATAGACTTCATATACAAGACACATTGATTAAACTCATTTTTCAGTTGGATTTCTCATCAGCTAAAATGCCAGAAAGAAAAAGTAATTTCTGTTCTATCTATAGACAGTTTAGCATACTACTAGCATACCTTCTGCAACTTCCTGCAAATATTACGAAATTTGACTTTTTTACTGTATTCAATGAGAGCTTGTTAAGTTGAAACCTGAAACCATCTTGCAACTCTCACCATTTCCTCGTTAGTATTTTATTAGAGTATGTGAGTATGTAAGTGGTGATATTGGTATCATAAGCAAACGAAATGGAAAAAGAACATGTACAGGTTAAAGTTATTATTATTATTATTTTGTTCAATTTCTATGTCATATTGATATAGAAGTTCACTTTTTCAAAGCTCTTCACGCAGTCAGCACAGCAGCAGTCAATGTGACTAAACTGTGAATCACTTTTAATTTCTTTCATACAACATTAATTCAGTGACAGCATCTTTCAAAATCCTTGAACTATTCACACTCAAACACAACCACCACCAAACCTCTGTGTACTTCCATTACATCCATTATTTGCACATGTTTACGTGTTTACTATTTTCAAAACTGTTACATTTCACCATCTCTTCCAGTCACAGAATGGTTTAACATCCCAATATGGCGTCACATTTTCTTCCATTTTACTCTCCATCCCTCAGCCCCAAGTGTATGACTAAAATGCAAAAATGACCAAATGAAAAGATTATTTTTCAAGTGTATTGCTAGGGAACACCTAAGGTGTTGACTGTAAGTTAGCACAATCCATGCAATAAAGAAATTAGCTCATTTTGTTGCAGTGGAATCTTTGTTTATGATAAATAAATAAAAGATAATAGTGACACTAATTGTAATGCTACCTGTTGTTGGTGACAAAGTGTCACTCTTGGCAGAAAAATGTTGCATTATTGTATTTTGGATGTGAGATGAACTGTTGTGCTGCGCTGCATATCGGTAAGAAAATTGTGTGAAGAGTTGTGAAAAGTTGAACCCAAATACTCATCCGAACAGCTTCCACATCTGACCATACACATACATGTAGTGAAATACATTCTCTGCATTTAACCCATCCCTGCAGGGAGCAGTGGGCAGCCACTGTGCAGCACCCGGGGACCAACTCCAGATTGAATGCAGTGTCTGGTCAATTGCACTGACTGAAGAACCTAACATGTGTTTGATAGTGGGGGAAACCGGAGCACCCGGTGGAAACCCATGCAGACATGGGGAGAACATGCAAACGCCACACAGAAATGCCGGGGCAACCGGATTATGAAATCTACTTCAATTTGGTATTTGCAGATTCAACTGATCAACTAATGAAATATGATGTATTGTTATAGATTAGAGCAACATTATGTAGTATTTTATCTTAAAATAACAGTTCCAAAATAATTTTGATGGTACACTGATTTGTAAAATGGTGAATGGTATCTGTGTAATTGCCACTCCAGGCCCAGAGTGCCTGATATGTAACACTGGAATCCACAATACCTTTACTGCGTAATGCTTAATGACACCATGTCACACAACAACACGACTCTCCAGCAAGCTAGCTATAAGAGGAGGTAATGAAATGTACAATGTGAGTCTTTTGGAAGAAGCTAGCTCTGTATTCTCAGTTTGGATATCATGACAATGGCTGCGAAGAGACAGAAGAAGACGTCAGAGGAAAAGAGAAAGAGAGTCTGAGAAAGAGACCGGGTGGCAAGGTAGCCAACAACGCTACAACAACCAACGCAACAGCACTTACAGTAGTGTTACAGATGTCCAAGTGTGTTATCTAGTAAGTCTTTAGCCATCAACTTGAGATTTATAGCTAGCTGTGAGTGACCGAGCAACATTTTGTTCTTTTTTCTACCATAGAGTGGCGGTGGTATTTGGCTGTGTAAACAAAGTAGTCAACTTGCTAGTTTTTGATTAGAAGTAATGTTATCATAAAACATACACATGTACAGCTGTCCTTATTTACGACCGCTCTGAATTATAATCAGAAATTGTGATAAATTAAGTTCCTGTCAACTAATACTACTGCTACTAAAGTATGTTAGACCGAGGCCTTCTGTGTTAACTATGAGCCTTACTATATACTAAACTATGTTAACAATGCTAAACTACTGAATCTTAGTGTTTCTCTTAATCTCTCTGTGACATTCCTGCTGTGACCTGCTTAGTTGCTCATTTGGCCATCATGCGTTGTCACGTGATATTTCACCACACGTAACGAAACGTAATGACGTCACCGGAAAAAGAAAAGAAAAAAGAAAAATTAATGCTCCAGCTATTACGGTTTTTATTTTAGATCGAATTAAAAACTATAACCGCTAAAAACTAAACCTCTAGCACTACCAAGCATTTTCATGCCGTCTTCCACCCCAAGCAACTTAACTTGATGACGTCATCGCGAGCGGACAATGTGATGGCGTGAAAACAAAAACATCAGCTTTCCACTGCAAAAAGAGTTGCAAGTTGTAGTTTTCATTTTAGATCAATTTCAATATGATCATGCCAACAACAGACCTCCCGCGGCCAGTTTGAGGCCGTTCGTGGGAGGTCTGTTTACAGAGGGTTAAACTATCAGTAATAGATGAAGTAGTTAAAATCAGCTCCACCTTGAACAGACTTCAAGTGCATTTAAATATAGAAACTGATACTTGCTGTAGTAACATTTTGAATTCAGGGATATATTTATATATTTCCACATTTATTTATGTCGACTGTATGTTTGTCTACGTGTAGCACCTTATCACCACAGCAAATTCCTCGTATGTGTAAAGAAGAACTGAAACATTGTTAATGTTATTAGTAACACCTGTTCTGAATACTCGGAATGACTTCTGCAGTGAGTGACACATGGTGGGGTGTGGCTTTTCCACGAAAGTGAAACTGACAGTTCAACATAACACCACAAGTCAGCCTGGCAGAGCAGAGAGAAAAACGTGAGCCATGGCGTCTGCGTTTTACTCAGAAGATTTGACTTGTGCTATTTGTCTGACTATCTTCACCAATCCAGTGAATCTTTCTTGTGGACACTCTTACTGCAGAGAATGCATCACACATGTTCTGAGTTCACAGCCGCAGTGTCCACAGTGTCGGACAGCTGTTCCAGCAGATGCGAAATGTCTTCCAACCAGCCATATATTGAAAAGCCTCGCTGAAAAGGCTAAACAAGCAGAGAAGATCAATAAAGAGCATGGAAATGAGAAAGCAGAGGTATGTTGGTGGTATTCATTATGGAATTTAAGTATTTGTAAAAATGCACCATACACAAAGATTTCATGTCTGAAGATATGAAACATTTAGATTAGCTAGTTACTGGAAGATCTGAAAAAAAAAAACGTGTGTATTGTGTACATATGTATTACTGGAATGTTTTGTAAAATAGTATTATCTTGGCCCAGATGACACATAAATGAAAATAAAAACATATATAGCCTATGTATGTATATGTATGTATAATGTGTAGTGCTGGGCAACGATTAAAATTTTTAATTGTGATTAAATGCATGATTTTCAATTAATCGCAATTAATCTCATTGTTTTGCGCGAAATTGAAAATGAATTCTAAAGTAGTGTATTGCGCACTTTTAATATAAATGTACTGTTTTATACACAAAAGTACAATAACATGTGGTTTGCAAACACTTAAAAAATAAGGTGCTTTTTACCAGCAGTATTCCCTTTACACAGTAGCAATAAAATACTTCTTGTAAATCTCAACTTAAACATTAATGTAATCAAATCAAATATAAAACCAAAGCTATTTAACACCGCCAGGGCATTAGCTTTTATCTAGCTTGTTAAAACAAGCGGGTGCGTTCCCGTGAAACTGTCACGGTTGTGCTCGACTCACACACACACCTGCCTACTGCCGAAGTAGATTTTTCTTAATTTTTTGTTCGCGACACGCAGCACAAATCATTTGAAGAGAGACTAATCCCCTCCTGTTTATGATTTTCCAGAATCTATTAAGCTACTGTTTACTAAATAGTTATCAGGACATCAACAGGAGGGAATTCACATGTCAAGGCCTATCAGGTAAAGTTATGTAGCCTATAATCTTAATTTAAGTTAAATAGGCTACAGCTGTGTAGCCGTTGCCATGGTTACTCTTATAGAGCGCCTGCCGTTTAATCGCAGAGCGCTGTCTTACTTCTCCCACACGTTGCATCCAACGTAGTCTGCTGAAGCCTCAACATCCCACCCTCCTCTGACTCATGGTTTGACTGTATGTGTATTCAGAGCCAGTGAGCAACGGACTTTCAAAATAATAATAATTTAAAAAAATGGGTTAATTAATGCCTTAACACGATAATAATGCGTCGATGTGCCCAGCCCTAGTAATGTATCATGATCATCATCTTTTTGCTGTTTATTTATTATTAATATATCAATCTTTTTTAAGTTCACATTTTTTTTTACAGGTGGCTGAGTTGTGCCCTGAGCATGAAGAAAAGCTGAAACTTTTCTGCATCACAGATCAGCAGTTAGCGTGTATTATATGCAGAGATGGGGAGAAGCATGAAGGACACAAGTTTAAACCAATCAAAGAAGCAGCTGCATCTCTGAGACAAGAGCTGGAGAAGGGGATGGAGAAACAATGTGAAGATATCCTTACTACAGAGAGCCTAGCCAACACACAGAGAGAAGAAATTACCAAAACCAAAGAGAAGTCTCAGCAGCTGGAGACCCAAATCCGCAAACAGTTTGAGGAGATGCACCAGTTTCTGAGGAAGAGAGAAACTGAGATTAAGAATGAGCTGAAACACAAAGAGGAAGATGCTGTTGAGAAAATGAGCAAGACCTTAAACGCTATAGAAACAGCTTTGTCTGAGAGCAGAGAACTGCAGGGGAAGGTCACATCAGTTCTGGAAATTACAGACTCAGACAGGCTCTTAAAGAGCTGGACTGAGGGTAACAGTATGATGACTCCAGAACATTTCTTCAGGCCCAGAGCAAATGATCTCCAAGTGGTGAATGATTCTCTCTCTTTGGGGCCTTATGAAAGCCACCTGCAGTTCGTTGTGTGGAAGGAGATGCTTCAGGTGATCCAGCCCAGAGCAGAGCTGCTGTCACTCAGAAATGATGATCCAGAATTAAATGTGTCTGGCTCTAGTCAGTCAGGTCTCCCGTTTGGCTCTAGTCAGTCAGGTCTCCCATCTGGCTCTAGTCAGTCAGGTCTCCCGTTTGGCTCTAGTCAGTCAGGTCTCCCGTTTGGCTCTAGTCAGTCAGGTCTCCCATCTGGCTCTAATCAGTCAGGTCTCCCATCTGGCTCTAGTCAGTCAGGTCTCCCGTTTGGCTCTAGTCAGTCAGGTCTCCCGTTTGGCTCTAGTCAGTCAGGTCTCCCGTTTGGCTCTAGTCAGTCAGGTCTCCCGTTTGGCTCTAGTCAGTCAGGTCTCCCGTTTGGCTCTAGTCAGTCAGGTCTCCCATCTGGCTCTAGTCAGTCAGGTCTCCCGTTTGGCTCTAGTCAGTCAGGTCTCCCATCTGGCTCTAATCAGTCAGGTCTCCCGTTTGGCTCTAGTCAGTCAGGTCTCCCGTCTGGCTCTAGTCAGTCAGGTCTCCCGTTTGGCTCTAGTCAGTCAGGTCTCCCGTTTGGCTCTAGTCAGTCAGGTCTCCCGTTTGGCTCTAGTCAGTCAGGTCTCCCGTTTGGCTCTAGTCAGTCAGGTCTCCCGTTTGGCTCTAATCAGTCAGGTCTCTCATTTGGCTCTAATCCATCAGGTTTCTTATTTGGCTCTAGTCACTCAAGTTTCTCAGATGGCTCTTCTAAAGTAAAAGCAACATTTCCAAGGCGTAAATGATCTGCCAGCCTCTGCAGAAAGTACCAACCAGTTCACCTCTGGGCAGCATTACTGGGAGATAGATGTTGGACAAAGGAATTATTGGGAACTAGGGGTAAAAATTAATTTCCTGTGATGTGATGGCACAAAATATGTTGCCTGCAGTCAAAATACATCTACAGCTCTAACATTTGCACCTCGAAAAATTGGGATTTACCTGAACTGCTCCTCTAAGGAGCTCTCCTTCTATGTAGCAGACTACACGACACACGTTCACACTGTGAGCTCTAGTGATATGTCCATGCCAGTGTCAGCATATTTTAATGTTGATTACAATGATCAAGTTCATACCCCTCTGGCGGTGTGCTGGTACTGAAGTCAGAATTTGAAATGATGTAGAGTACGGAAATATAATTTTATTTCTTGAATGAAATAGAGATAATGAAGTCAAGCGTCTGACTTTAGACTGCAGTGTTTCCTACATTCATTCAAGACAAAAAGCTGACAGTGACAGTTCTTCACTGCATCCGTTTACTGTTTTCTGTTCTGTATCCACTATAAAGTTTGTGTTTATGCAGCAGTAGTTTTGAAAAGGTGACTTGAGAAATGTGTATTCAAGGCAATAATATATTGATCACTTGTAAGTTTAGCTCATTACAAATGCAGCACGTACGCATACTACTGTATGGCTGTAAAGTGTAAAATAATACACCACAATAATGATACAGGAAAGAAATGTATTGCAGTGGTGGTGAACTAGTAATTAAGGTAAAAATGTTTAAATCAGGAGAAATGCTTGTAATCTCATGTCACATTGATTCAGTCACCTGTATATTTTCAAATAAACAATATAAACTTGTGCAGATATGTAGTATCAGCATAATGAGGACTGAGCATATGATAAGCAATCGCATAATAATTGATGTTTTTTGCTCTCTTTAACCTTTCTGTGTCTGTATATATATACTTGTGTTACTGCTAGGGTTACATGCATCAACAATAAAATTATGCAGAGTAAGATTGAAGATTGAAACCCTGTTGGTAGAACTGTGCCAAAAAATACTATAAAAGATGTGACAGCTGTGTTTAGATGTTTTGTGGTGGAGGTACCCTGTTGTTTGTATATAATTAAATCATCTATTGTGTGTTTTTACAAGATATTATAATATTGAAATTTGTAAAAACAAGTAATAAAATAAAAATAACAATGCCATTTCTATGTTTGTGTTAATTTCTCTAAAGTATGCCTACTATCAAAGTTACAGTGGCTGAGAGAGCTTAACGCACTGCAACTTACTGTAAGAAAAAGCAAGCAGATATGCAAAACACAAACAAATAAAGAATAGGTCTTCATTACTTTGACAGCACATACGCTACATTTAGAAATAATATTCTGCTAGGCATCACACAAAGCCATAAAGATACACACTGCAAATATAAAAAACAAACAGAGCTGATGTTCTTATGACCTTCTCTCAACCTAAGGAAAAATACTGAACTAATGCATGTAACATAATTAGGCAAGTGACATAACATTAAGGGAAAAAAATGCATACTATATATATGCAAACAAGAAAAGTAACATTTCAACAAAAAGAGTTAATTTGACATCATGAATTGAATGTGATTTCTTGAATGTGATTTCAAAATGTTCAAAAGACATTCAAGATTCATTAAAAAGGAAGATAAAGATTGTTTAGCAAAGATGGGTAATAGGCTACTATCAAGTTGTTTATTTCAACCAGTTTGAATATTACTTACTCTTGTTTACCATACCGATAAACCTGAACTGTTTCCCTAAAATTAACTGAACAATTGAATTGGGGAAAATATAACCCATCTTAGATTTGATATTGTCTATATTGATAAAAAAAATTACAAAAAAAATTATTTTCCATGTGTATTGCAAGAGAGCCCATAAGCTGTGGTGTGGATAGTAATATGTACACTTACATGGCAAACAAAAAAGGCTATTGAATCATACTGCAGCATTTCTTATTAATTTATGTGACATTTAGTGTAAGGTAGCACAAGCCACGCAATAAATAAATGAGCTGTTTTATGTTGTAATGGAACCTTCGTTTATCATAAATAAATACATAAATATGGTCAGTGTATAATGAGTGACAAAGTGTTGCTGTTAGCAGGTTCTAACGTTGATCCCGAGATGTGTATGAAGGGTTTTGGATGCATTAGTGCATTTTGGATGTGAGATGAACTGTTATCGGTAAAAAGAGTTGTTATGAAGAGTTCTGACAAAGTGAACTCAGAATTTGATCTCGTCCAACCAGCAATTTCGACATCTGACTACTAGAGTGTGATATTACATTTAGCCTTTCCATGTAAGTTTGACTGAGCCTTAATCCTAAGCAAGGTAAATGATTAGAGACCGTATTTGTGACCTGTAAATGTGTCGTGGTTCTGATTTGTTATGTTGTGTAATTATCTGGCCATGAGAACTCGGAATGACTTCTGCAGTGCGTGACACATGGCGGGGTGTGGCTTTTCCACGAAAGTGAAACTGACGGTTCAACATAACACCAAGTCAGCCTGGCACCATGGCGTCTGCGTTTTACTCAGAAGATTTGACTTGTGGTATATGCGCGACCATCTTCACTGATCCGGTGACTCTCCTCTGCGGACACTCTTTCTGCAGAGAGTGCATCACACATGTTCTGAGTTTACAGCAGCAGTGTCCACAGTGTCGGACAGCTGTTCCAACAGAAGCGAAATCTCTTCCAACCAGCCATATATTGAAAAGCCTCGCTGAAAAGGCTAAACAAGCAGAGAAGATCAAGAAAGAGCATGGAGATGAGAAAGCAGAGGTAATGTATGTTTGGGTATTCGTAAGGCAGTGTAGTCAATCACGTGTGCATATTATCGCAAGCTACAGATGTTAATCATTTCTGGACTTTGTGCGGATTTTATATTTATCCTGTATAGCAAACACATAGTAGCTATAGGTAAGCTGTCATGTTTTAATCTTATATATTGTACTTTATAATATATTCAAGTCACACTAAACTTTAAAATATAGGCTTGCCCTCAGTGTCAGTCGCCCAAAGTGCGTCATTAGGCCTTTAGGCTGTATGGACAATTTTAATGCCTGTATCACTAAAACAAATGTCAGTGTGTTTAAACCCCATAATGTGTAGGCTCTGGTGTTTGAGAGGTGAATTGTTCAGTGATTGTGGCGTGCACACCCAGTGCTAGACTGAAAATAATTCCTGGCATACTTAATAAAAACACAGTGAGCATCAGTTCTGCTGATGCTGGACCTCACACAGGAAGGGAACTCCTTTATTGACATAAAGGCCTACTCATCACATATCACATGACACTCGCATCTCATTGGCTGTTATCACTGTCCCACATCACACAGTACCTGCATTAACTCAAGTTTGCCTCTGACATTAATAAGAGTAAGGAATGATTTTCAAAACTGACCACATTTTTCATACAGAAAATTAACACAGAAACATGAACAAACATTATCACTTGAATATGAAGAGTTCTGAGTCATTTCTAAGACTTCTGTATTGTGTTGCAGAGATGTAGACATGCCAGCTATCTCTGGCTCGACCAGCGTAATACCGCTTAGAAAGATTTTATAACAAATCAGCACTTCTGTCCACACTCCCTCTCTCTCGCTCAATCAGATGAGCCCTCAATAAAAAAATAAAATAAAAACATGTACAGAAGAATTGTGATCTCTCTCTGCATCACACTTCTTATCAATCAGTTTTTTTTATAATGCCTGATTTTCAGCACCCATACCTTCTTTGTAAATGTCTCTACACATCGAGTGAAATAACATTTCTTAAGTGGGTGAATTATTTAATTCTTCCATGTCAGTCAGGGGCCCGTTGGACTGCAGGGCCTATTAACTTGAAACAGGTGAAACATAGCCGAGGCCGCCACTGACAGTTTGTAGTCTGCTAAACATGTCAGTGTCTTATTCTAATGTAAAGCTCTGTATTTGTATAGCGCCTTTCTAGTCTTTTCGACCACTCAAAGCGCCTTTACACTGAGCCTAAGTGCTCAAACAGAAACTATCATTCACACACATTCATACACTGGCGGAACAGCCATCAGGGGCAATTCGGGTGCCGCCCCATCTAACGTTCTAAACGTTAACACAAGCTGTTAGGTGCATGCAGTTGTCCAGGGTACATCCACATATCCAGGTTAGGGACACTGCCTTAAAAACTAAAATTCTATTGTATAATTAAGTAAAATTGCACGGTACAGGTGAAATAAAAAAGGGGGAAGTGAAAAAATGATTGTTGATGTTGCAGAGTGCTACATTATGTCGTTGGGTTGTAGTCTTGACAGCTGCTGGAATGAAGGACCTGCACTGTGTGTGCAGCAGACGTTCGCTGAAGGAGCTGCCCAGGGACTTCACAGTCTCATGCAGGTGGTGAGAGGTGTTGTCCATTGTTGACATCAGCTTGGCTAACAACCTCCTCTCACCCACCTCCTCTGTGGTCTCTAGAGGGCAGTCCAGGATAGAGCCAGCCCTCTTAACCAGTTTATTTAGTCTCTTCTTGTCCCTCTCTTTGCTCCCCAACAGACTGCATAGAAGGTAGCTGATGCCAGCACAGTTTCATAGAATCATTTAACAGTGTCATGCAAACACCAAAGGTACGGGCGACTTTGGCCATTCTTCTAACAGGAATGCTTTGTGACTTCCTCTTATTTTTAATTTTTAATTTTTTTTTACAGGTGGCTGAGTTGTGCCCTGAGCATGAAGAAAAGCTGAAACTGTTCTGCATCACAGATCAGCAGTTAACGTGTATTATATGCCGAGATGGGGAGAAGCATGAAGGACACAAGTTTAAACCAATCAAAGAAGCAGCTGCATCTCTGAGACAAGAGCTGGAGAAGGGGATGGAGAACCTTTGTGAAGATATCCTTACTACAGAGAGCCTAGCCAACACACAGAGGGAAGAAATGACCAAAACCAAAGAGAAGTCTCAGCAGCTGAAGACCCAAATCCACAGAGAGTTTGAGGAGATGCACCAGTTTCTGAGGAAGAGAGAGGATGAGATTAAGAATGAGCTGAAACACAAAGAGGAAGATGCTGTTGAGAAAATGAGCAAGACCTTAAACGCTATAGAAACAGCTTTGTCTGAGAGCAGAGAACGGCAGGGGAAGGTCACATCAGTTCTGGAAATTACAGACTCAGACAGGCTCTTAAAGAGCTGGACTGAGGGTAACAGTATGATGACTCCAGAACATTTCTTCAGGCCCAGAGCAAATGATCTCCAAGTGGTGAATGATTCTCTCTCTTTGGGGCCTTATGAAAGCCACCTGCAGTTCTTTGTGTGGAAGGAGATGCTTCAGGTGATCCAGCCCAGAGCAGAGCTGCTGTCACTCAAAAGCAACAGCAAAGATATAACAGTGTCTGGTGATGGGCGGAGTTTGTTTTGTAGTCCAAAAAGCAACCGAGCTCAAACAGATTCCTTTAATTTTGGCGCTGGATTATACGACCCAGCCCCAAAATACAATTTCGGTGCTGCTTTTAATAGCCGAGCATATCCTGAGCAGTATAGGGACAAGTCTTCCTTATGCACAAACTATACATTCAGTGTCAGTGAGTTCACATCAGGGCAGCATTACTGGGAAATAGAGGTTGGACACAGGGACTATTGGGAACTAGGAGTAAAAGATCATTTCCTGAAATATGATGGCCAAAAATATTCCACCTGTACTCCAAACATAACCACAGAACTAACATTTGGAGACAAGCCTCGAAAGATTGGGATTTACCTTAACTGCTCATCCAAGAAGCTCTCCTTCTATGATGCAGACAACATGACACATATTCACACTGTGAGCTCTAAGCTCATGTCCATGCCATTGTCAGCATATTTTAACATTAGATCCAGAAAAGCAGATCCTAACCCTCTGACAGTGTGCTGGTACTGAAGTTAAGATAAACATCATAGCAGGTACTTAACTAAAAGATTTAAAAAGTAGGTTCTGAATTTACCAAAACAAAAACAGCATATGGCCCTTTTCAACCAAAAACGTTCCAGGATTTTTTGAACCAGAAGAACTAATATTAGGAACTAAATTAAGAAGCAGATTCCCCAATAAAAGAAGAATTAAAAGTTTGAAACAACAATTTTTCTATATTAGGATAAAACACAGAATGACTCTGTTGTTCTTTGTCTTTACTGTTGTGTTTATGTTGTATTTTATCAGTGAAATACAGCCCCAATATCTCCTTATGCTATCGTGGTAGAAGCCTCTGCATGTACCTTTCAGGCAAATGTTAATGTGAAAGGTCATTCCTCAGCGGACAGTACAGGGCATAGCTAAAGCATAAGTTAAATCTTGATTTAAATGGGTCGCTGAAGTCAGTGATTGAGTAGATAAGTTGTAATAAATGAGTTTTGAATATATCTAAAACAAACAGTATTGTATTTGCAGTTACTACTTTAAATACAAAACCGATCCAGGATCTGTGTATAGACGATAAGTAGCAGCCTGTAGTTGATTAGAATTAGTTGTAGTTGCTCAAGCTAACAGGCTAAATTTGTTGTGCTTGCTAACTTAAGAGAGGCAGGGAACACGTGGTGAAAGTTAAGTGGGCGGTGACACCACTGTCATGAAAAATTACATTATTAAATAACCTGAAATGAAAATGTCATGTTGAAATAAAAAAGTCTTTTGTTGTGAATATCTAATGTTTATGTTTGTCTTTCTCATATTTCAGATATAGTATTACATGTGTAGGCTACATTAAAGGGCTTGTGTTTATGGTTAATGGGAAATTAGTTATCTAAATTTGAATGGTGTGATTATTTGTGAAGTGATTATTTTCTGCTGTCTATATGAGATATTTCATGCCTCCCTGTCACCACTGGAGGGTGGTATTATCCAGAGTCTGTTATCAACTGTCACCAGACCTGCGATGTACGAGGGTGGCGCACAGCAACCAGGCTTTGGCTTGATTTAATCAGTTTGCAAAGTGTAAAATAATATTGCTGCCAAATATGCTCAATAAAACTTTACTGGCTCTATCATTCTCTCTCAAGTGATGTGTTTTAAACCTGCAGCAGACTGAATGGTGACAAACATATCCAACTTCAAACCAATTATTAGATTAAGAATTGTCTAACTTTTTTTATAATTGGTTATAAATGGTTTTTACAGCAGCATTCTCCTAAACATTTCCTATCTTGTCCTTTATTTTTTGCGTTTCTATATAATTTTATTTCAACATTTATGTGTTTATATACTATTGTGGGGCTAAGGGACATTTAGAATTCTCATTCAAACATTTTTTTGGGGGGGGGGGGGGGGGGGTGATTTAGAGACCATATCTTTATAGTGTTATTGTTTATTGTGTGATTGTATTCATTTGATTGTTTTCTGAGTGATTATGTATATTTATCTGCATGTGTATGTGCATGTGGACAGTGGCTGGGGAAAGGATCTGGGCTTGGCACAGTTCACCAATCAGCAGCCAGGGGGCAGCAGGTCACAGTGTCTGTTGAATCCAAGTAGAGCCAGATCAGACCTGTCAGTCAACTCTGTACCCGCTTAGCTGCTCGGAGTACAGGCACATCCATGCACAGTGGAGGAAATTATTAAAGAGGTCATATTATGCTATGTGGCTTTTTCCCTCTCCTTTATTGAGTTATATACCTTTATTGTGCATGTAATAGGTTTGTAAAGTGAAAAGTCCAAAGTCCACCCCAGAGGGAGTTCCCATCTCCCACAGAAAACTCTGCTCTGAACTGCCTGAAAACAGCTTGTTTGTAGTCCAGCATTTTCTTCTGCTTTGCTGTGATGTCACAACAAAGCTCGCCTAGTGGCTTGTCAGACACGCCCTCAAAAACACCGTTGGAAAAACACTGAGCTACAGCACACACATCCCATCTCCCTTCTAAACAAAAGCCGCCCTCCAGGCAGTCAGTGGACATCAAGTTGTTACTGTGATGTAGAGACAGAGTTTGTTTAAAACTTTATTTATGAGAGATACATTTGTTACAAATTAATAACTCACCAATCTGAAACTCTTGCTCCAGTCTATGTTGCTAAGCTGTTAAGGGGAACATGTACAGCTGAACTGAAGCCGTGTTTACCGCCTTTAGCCAACAAAGAGATGCATCACTCCACTGCTAAAACGGAGCTTTCAACACACAGGCGCTGTTTCTCAATACTGAGTTTGCCAAGTTCAGACTTCTGTACTTTAAAGCTAGGACTTGGCAAGTTTGGAGCACGGAGGAACGGGAGCACGCAGTTATTCAGCAATTGCAACAGCAGTGGACTTGGTGACGGCCGGCCCGTTAGCGGGCAGAACCTCACATCTCCGAAAATGTTTTTTTCCAAACAGTGCTATCTTGAGAAATCGACCACACATCACTGATGCAGGCTCGGTAAAGCAGGAGGAGCGGGAACACATCCGGGTATTTGACTGTCCTTGGCTAGATGCAGGCTTTTGAATTGGAACAGTACTGTGACTGTGCCTGTTGGATACTGGTTTTGCTTGGGTGTGTGTAAAACTTTATCAGTCAAATAGTTGTATGTCAAACATGTAGTTCAATATAATGGAAATACTCAAGCAAAGCACAACTATGCTGTAAAGGAGTAAATTTAATCAGTTACATTCAATCCCTGGAGCAATGTAGAGAGAGAGTTGCATCATCTCCATTAAATTTCAATTCAAGTGGCTTCATTGGCATGACTGTGCACTCTTAATCAGTATTGTGCAAACTCGTTTGGCGAGGGCTTGAATGTAATAGATGTTCCTTTGTATAAATGTCCCCCACTCCAGCTTGAATAAAGGCATAAAAAATATACATTTATAAATAATGTATAATGAATAATAATGAATAAATAAATAAGAAGAAAAGAAAGGGTCAGTCATTGGTTTGTATTCTAATGCAGGTAGATGCACAAAGTGGCTAAAGTGACTGGAGTTGCTGCACCTTAAAAAAAATCAGGAAGTGTGGGGTTCCCGCTAAAGGAAATGCAGATTATTTTACAGCCGGTTACCGATGACAAACTTGTATATGTCATCAGATTTTTTCTTCCAGACAGTAAGAAAAGCCATGCAGCCATAAAAATATGGAAGCAATAAAGATAGATGATTTGTTTTGAATGGAGCTGCTAAGTCAGGAGAAAATTACAACAAAAGAATAACTGAGTTAGTAACAAGGTGTGAACAGGCTGCCGGCCTTCTGTTTTCTGCGGAGACCCTCAGACCTGGATGGACGCGTAATTAAACCAGCGTCAAAAGCTCACCTTGTGTGTTATGTACTCTCATTGCCATGTGAATGCATGTGGGCATACAGTTTGTGTGCACGGATGTGTGTGTGTGTGTGTGTGTGTGTGTGTAGGTGGTCTCATTGTACCTCCACAGTAAGCTACTTCATTTGTCCTGTAAGAAACTGCTGCCTGGTTAAGCATGATTAATACCCACTGAATAGTTATCTGCGGTTTCGGCTGTGAGGCGCCAGGTCTACTGTTGTGAACCAGCACAGTATCTTCATTAATCAAAGTGGGAGCTGCTGTCTAGTTAGCATTCATCATGGGCAGTATTATGATATTCAGATGATTCAGTGTGGAGGAGTGTGTGTGCTGAGCTGGCCTGGACAGAGAGAGAGGGTGAGGGGGGCTGAGAGGTGAACAGGCCGGAGAAATCAATGCGTGTGGGGAAAGGCTGTTCTCAGCACTAAGGGGTCCGGAGCTCAGTAATCGAGTCTTTCTCTGCAGAATTAATGAGAGGGCTTTTCACGGCATACGGGCTGTGGAGATCTGTCGACTTCCACCCCAACACTGGCCTAACAACGGAGGAGACGGTGATGTAGGGCCAGGGGAGTTAGAAGGGATGATAAAGGCCAGACAAAAGAAGCAGAGAAGCATGGCCTGCTCACAGAGCCAAACAGACATGTGCACACAAGCACACGCATGACGATAAGACAGTGGTCTAACACTCATTCACAGACAAGCGGTGACAAATGTAAATCAGTACATTTAGTCAAGCACTCTACATAGGTACAATTCTGAGGTACTTTACTAGTATTTCTATTTTATTCTACTTCAAACTTATGGTCAGCTACTCCATTTTGAAGGTACTGTAGATATTGTACTTTTTAATCTACTACATTCCTTTGACAGAGATACTGCAGTTAAAACTATAGTTACTAGTTGCAGACAGAGCTTTTACATACTACAAGATCAATGTATAAAAGATGATGGAATGTTATAGATTAAACTCAATATAAAGTAGTCAGAACCACCCCAAAGATCAGTCTCATTGCTCTCATCAGAGTAGTTTTCGGGCGCAAAAGGAAGCTGTGATAACGGCACAGCACGTTATCTGCCAAGCACCAAACAGCAGGCAGAACGTAGCGGAGGATTTAGCAGCTAAAGAGCCACATATTTCCCTTAGGAGCTGGTAGAGACCAAAACAGAGCTAAAAGGAGAGTGAATATTGGACATACATTCATATGACGTCAAATGAATGCTCATGTTGCTCCATAACTGTTGGATGTGTACATAAATACTGTGTAGGCAACTGTTTGCTGTTCACTATATCAACCATAAAGGTGATGTTAGCGTTTACAGCTTGTTTCTGTTGCTGCCAAATAGTCAATAGCTGATGCAGGTTTCAAACACTGCTGACACATCAGTAATATTATTCCAGTAATGTAACACAAGATAATATAAGAATGACTTTCAGTACATTTTTTCTGATAATACTTACATTGTTTCCCTGAAGAAACATTTTAATTGCAGAACCTATACTTGTAATGGAGTATTTTTAGTAAAGGATCTGAATACTTATTCACCCACTACAAGCAAGCAGGCACATTCACACCCTTCACCATCACAGTCCTGGATCAAACAAAGCTCTCTTTACTGCTACAGCTTTATTGTAACAGTTGGAAGTCCACTCAGGTTATTGCTCTATCTGTGTAAAGAGGAGATGAGGAGGCCGGGGGAAACTTTACAATATTCCTTTATGAGAAACAGGCACTCATGTGCATTACATGGCGTGGATAATGTGCTGTGTAAAAGTGAAGGATTGCTTACAGTTGAGTGATGTAATGCTCCACAAATAATCCTGTTTAGGGCTGATGAATATCACAATCCGAATCCGTCCCGGGCATCCATCTGCTTTATTGGGCAGTGAACACTTGCTGTTGGTACAGTAGAGCGGAGTGATAATATTTACTGTACTAAAAGAGAGGAGCAATATTTTTAGAGGCAATCTAGAAGACGAAAAAGTAGTCTTTACAGGACGACTTCTCCTCTTGGTCCTCATCGCATTTGATGTCTCAGGCATCCTTCACTTTGATGTGTGGAGCTGTTGAATACTCACAAAGGTACAGGTGCTTCCCCATGTTGAGCACTAGAGGGCCCACTCTGCACTCTCTACTGTGTTCTGCTCAGTCTGTCACCCCCAGTAAGAGAAATTATTTCTCACTCTGAAAATTGCCAACGATTTCTCCATGTTCTTTGTAATTAAAAGGCTATCACTCAAAGGAGACAGTGGATGCAGTATGTATTTGTGCAGACTATTTGTATCACTGCTATACACACTTCTTGACTGTTAACTGGGGGTAAGTATTATTAGTTTTACATTGATCTTGGTGACAGATTAGCATTGTAAATGGAGAGGGGAGCTGGAGACAATCAGCTGAGCTTGTGGCTTTAGGAAACATAGAGTAAAGTACAAAGGATAAAGAGGCATTAAAGTAGAAACCTGTGCCTGTTTCTGATTAATGTAACTGTTCTACACACCAGATGATGTGTACTATACATGAAACTCATAAACCATACTGATATTAATTTAGCTCCAAAGATGAATACAATGTCATTTTTTAAATAGTTTTTTTTTCAGTTTATAAATGTAAAATATCATAAAAGATCAAAGTCTGTAGTGCCCCGGATGTTGCCACAAAAAGTACTGAGGGAAGAGACCCCCCTCTTATTTGTGGTTACTGGAGACAAAAAGGCATTGGAAATCTCAAAAAATAATGGAGGAAAAACTAAATAAGTACTGTAAGTATTGTAAAGGACTGTAAATATTTGCATTAATAAAGTTTTGTCATTTTCAAATTCAGTAAATGGTATGTGGTACCAACCATGGTGTGATCCAATAAAAATAAATTCTATAATTTGCATTTCTTAGTTCCTTTTGGCAATAACCACATTAAAAAAGTTTTAAAGTATGAAAATGAAAAGTTTTAATGATGAGCCTCTACCTTATAGAATACTTATGGACTTTTTTAAAATATGAATACATTAAATAAAAAATACTTAAGTTAATTTAAAAATAAAAAGTCATACAGTAGGCAGTGCAATCTTTGTCAGACTTTACAGATGTTTCGGAATTTAGTGCCATTGATCATCTCCTTTAGTATCAGCAGCACCGACTTGGATTTACCTAATTAGTAAGCACTTAATGTGCGAAATTGGTGGACTGCTGCTTTAAATCCATCTGTCATTGGTCAACTTATGTTCAGATAATGAATATGTTTTTTATGACTATCTTTGATTAACTGATGGAGGTTAAGACTTCTGATAGGTCTCAGCTCAGGTGCATGAGCCTGTCTTTGTGGATAAACTACAAGGAAAAATAATTTGTGGATATTTAGGAACATTTTTTAGATCGCTTTTTGCTTATTCAAAAATAAATTTATGGACCCAGACAGATTCATAGGTATATGCTGTATATATCAATGAACAAGTAAATTTAAAAGGGCTGTAGTTTTAACATAAAGAATAATGTGAAGACCAGGTACATGAAGTATTCAGATCCTTTACTCAAGTAAAAGTAACAATACAACAATGTAAAATTCTCCATTACAAGTAAAAGTACTGCATTCAAAATCTACTTAAGTAAAAGTACAGAGGTATTGTCAGCTTAATGTACTTAAAGCATCAAAAGTAAAAATACAATACATTAATGTGTAAGCAGCAATATGGAGCTAATTTCTTACAGTATACTACTGTTCCCAATGTGAAGGTTGGGCAACACCAAAGTGTCATAAGAAAAATCTGAGGGGTCGTGAGATGATTAATGGGAGAAAAGGAGAAAAAAGAATGTTCTGCTACACAAGATTTTTGCTCTTGTCTCTAATCTTTTTTGGTGAAACTATTTGACCTCTTTGGGCCTTGAAGAATTACTTAAATTTGGGAGAATGTCGGAGGAGAAATGTCTCTTTGGTGGAACTGCTACAACTCATAGACATCTGAAACATGATGCCATAACTAGACTGTGGGTTGTTTAAGGACTCTGAAGCCAAAAAGATTGGTAACCACTGTTTTTATTTTGTAACTACTATATAACTATAGCTATCAGGTAACGGTAAATGAGTAAAATGTGTAATATTTCCCTCTAGATATAATGAATTGTACTAGTACGGTATTTAAGTAAATGTATGTATTTACTTTCCATCACTGAAAAAATGTACTGTCAAATAGTGTACAGCCCTACATGCACTAAATCTAACGTGCCCTCTATCATCCACACCGCCTCACTCATTAACTCGGCTGTTTTCTCGTCTCTTTCAATTCTCCTTCACCTCCTCTCCCCTTTCCCAGTCCCTGTTTGGTCCAGTGTATAGGTGGGACTCTCCCTGACCTCCCCCGGCCTCGGCGGCCACCAGACAGTCGGTCACACACCACATGCTGCGCAGGGGCACAATGTCACTTGTGTTCCAGGTCATCTCAGCCTCGTCTGCACCTAGTGACTCAGGTGAAAGAAAAAAGGCCAGATCACAAGTTGGATCTTCATACTTGCAGATGTACACATCAACAGCCATCTTGAAGTGTCCTTCCTGAGCGAGACAGTCATTCCAAGCGTGAATAAGAGTGTCAGCCAACTTCCTTAAATGTAAAATGTAAACTATTTGACAGCCAGGTATCAGACTGATGGATCAAAGGTTTAACAGGCTTTATCGTCGGGGACTGTGAGATCTGGCAACAGATTCCTAATGAAGACATCCTAGGATGAGTCCACAGAGACAGAGCCCATTGAAAGGACATTGATCAGAGCCACCAGACTGAAGAGACACATTACACATACTGGAAAAGTTGAGAGGACAGAATAGAGGATTTCCATCAGTTGATTCAGGCCGATGACTTCATTCAATTTGGACAATATCTGTGTGTGTGATCTGTCCCTCCCCTCTCCGACTCGTTGTCTGTGTGTGTGCGGCAGGAAGGAGGAGGTTATCCTTAAACTTATTAGAGCAGGTGCAGCGCATTGAAAATCCATTCAGTGTTGCTGTCACAGCGATTCTCTTCCATTGAATTAAGAGGGGTCAATCCCACAAATCAAGAGATTACGCTGCGGGGAGATAGAGGACTAACTGCTCAGTGGTGTACATACAAAACTCACACACTCACAGACACACACAGACACACACAATGAGCATGTGTGTGTAGGCTTAGGCAGAGTATGGAGACAGAAATAGCACATGCGCATGCCTTTATTGGCAGTATTTAAATAAACTGCAAATTGCATATTGAATTTGATATTTAAATTTGACATATTTTTTTTAAATCACCAAAATTTTAAACATTTAAATGGTTAAAGACTAAGCTCACCTGGTCACACTATATCTCAAACACACTTTCATCCTCTCTCTCTCTCTCTCTCTCTCTCTCTCTCACTCACACACACACACACACACACACACACACACACACACACACACACGCAGTAAACCCTCTCTTGCGTGACCGTGCAGGGGTTTCGCTGTAGTTGTGCTGGCAGGAGGAGAGGTGGTTGTGATTGTGCTGAGTGGAACGATCTTGAGTTTGGGGACCTTGGCATTCATCACACACTCACGCTTACACACTGCAGTAGCCCTGCGGCTCAGCCCGCTTTAATTATTACATGGCCAGCTAATCAATAGCAAAGAGGCTAATCCTATTTCATCCCTTCATATTCATTTATGCCAGTGTCAGGTTTAAACTACTTGCGCTGTGATTTCCATCATTTTGTGTACGCATACTACTGTGTGTGTGTGTGTGTGTGTGTGAATGTTTTTTGCATATGGACATGTGTGCCTCTGCTGGTCTGCATATTAGCAGTCTGCTAACTGAATTAGAAAACAACTGTAGGAAATTTTCTAGTTATATTTTATTTACATTTATAAGAAGTATATAAACAAATAGTATAACAACATACTATAATGTACTTATAAGAAGATTTAAGGACACTTGTATGAGTTAATGAATGTATTTGTCAACAAGTAGAACTCCTGTGAAGCAACTGTATAACCAGATAATGAATGATTGTCCAAGTCATACAGCTGCTCTAAATATATCCATCCATCCATCCATCGTCAACCGCTTGTCCTGTGTACAGGGTCATATGCGTCCTAGGCTGCATGTCTTTGGACGGTGGGAGGAAGCTGGAGCACCCGGAGAGAACCCACGCAGACATGGGGAGAACATGCAAACTCCACACAGAAAGGCCCGTAACGACCAAGGTTCGAACACACGACCTTCTTGCTGTGAGGCGATAGTGCTAACTACTGCACCAACATGTCACTCCTGCCATCTGAGATGTAAAAGAGCATTTCTAAAATTTCCCTAAAGACCTTGTAATAATAATAATAATAATAATAATAATAATAATAATAATAATAAACAATAACATTAAAAAACATTACAATAACACAATATTTTTTTTTCAATATTCATTTTACTTCAAAAAGGATGACTTAATGGGATTATGCTCATTTTCAGGTCCATAATTTTATTTAGGGGTTCTTCTGTACATACTGTATTATATTGTCTCCTACCTTATACCTCTGTGGTTCACTCTATAATTTAACTCAATTACAGAACTGAGCCACTCTTCAAGGCTTCAGCATCTCAAAGGACTTTAACATCCCTCAGCACTGCATGCTTTCCAAAATATTCCTACAGCCACATCTGCTGCAGTGAGGGTTTCAATTTACTGTACAGCACTGACCCATCCATTGTACGTGTAATGAAATACAATGCCGAGCTGTCAACATGGAAATTTTAATCTCACGCACTGTTGTCACTGAATTTCTCTGTTTTTGTACGAAATTGAATTGCAGTAGTTACTCCGTGTAGGGTGCTAACTACAGACGGAATGTGTAAAAAAATTCATCGTTCTACCTTCCCTCAATGTCTTTTTGTCTTTTATTGTGATAATAGTCTATAACCTCTAACCCCACTTCCTGAGCTTCTATGCTGAGTCGATCCTTATAGCATGCTCTCTTATAATTATGCAAATTACATTTTTGTTTGTTTGCTCTTACAATGGCACACTGAGCATGGACCATTGTGAGCAGACAGGGAAATCATACTGTGGGATAACCATATCAGTGGTATAGATACTGTGTCAAGCTGTTATATCTGTGTACATTCCTATATTTAACTTCCTTGTTGTTCTGCAGTTTCCTTTAGGTTTTGACCACTGGTTTTTAACAGGGATCTGAAGCATCATCATTTCGCATCACCTTGTGACTGTAGGTTGAAACGCACATTAACTGATTAGAGCCAGCGGTGCAGCACTATGGTATGGTTTAGTTTCTGATGTAATGGCCGTTAATTGAACATATTTATAATTGCTGACCAGTATATTACCTGAATTCAGTTGGGTAAAATATGTGAAGACATATTTCCTCTAACTTGCACTTGCTCATTTTGAGCAAATGGCTCAACCACCAATGGATAAATAACACAGAAGGAATAGACAGTAAATAATGCAACCATAAGAGATTTAAGTTTTGCAAACAGATTCCCTGGCTTGTGTAAATATAAACCTTAAACACCTTAATATGTTTCTACAGGGTATTGTACTATACATTTGGGGTCCAATTAATTAGATCTACCTAGCTATAACGTATGCAGTCTAAACCAACTGTTTATATATAACTGTTACATATAAATCTGACCATCATGAAGATAATTATGTTCAGTTTGTGTTTTTTTTAATCTGTTTAATGTGTTAGACTGCTTTGTTTTAGCCAGATCCCTTGTATTCACTGTATAGGCATCAACAGCAGATGATACCTGACTTCTCTTGGAGAAAATCACTGATGACCCCTTCATCAGCCTCTGTTCCAGTTTCATCTCCCAGATAAATGCTGGCCTCGGTGGAGATGTGGAACTTCAATTTTGCTTTAAATTCACAAACAAATGCAATGCAAGTTATGACGCACTCTTTCACAAATTCACAGAAACCAAAAGGAGTGGGGCTGATGACAGAGTGATCTGGACCACAGCCAAATGATGTGACTTTTAAGTGTTTCCAAGATTAGAAACCAACTACTCACTTTTTCCCTCAGACTACTGAGTCTCCTCTGGTTCATTTCCCTGTGTGTCTCACACACACACACACACACACACACACACACACACACGCACACACACAGTGTGCAGACCATTCCTCTCCTTGCTTGTTAGTAATTTACCCACAAATTGAACTGTACACGGAGATGAAGTCAAGACAAACTACTCATTGTCCCTCGAAGACATGCAGATGATTTCCCTGTAATTGCTTCAGAGGGTGCTTTGCAAATCATGTGAAATATTTCAAACCAAAACGGCTGGTTTGCTTTGATCTATAGTACCAAACATGGAGGCACAGTAAATAATGGCTCAGAAAGGCTTTGGAATTACTCACTTTACCTCACTGCGTGGTTTACAACACTGCTCCATGCAGATGGGGACAACTGTGCAGTCAGAGAAACAGTGAAGGAATTGAACTCACATGAACAAACAAACAAATGCACTAATGCCATGTTCTTATATGGCATCTTGACTCTGTCTTTGTGTATGCGACCTGCAGTCACCTAGGGGTGTGCAAAGCAGATAACAGCTCAACCGGTGGTTGAGGAATTAAAGATACTGTCCAACCCTGAGGGCCTTTAAATAGACCACACTCATCACTGACCGTATCTCCACTGGCCTCTTTACACAGCATGACCCCCGGTCTGTACAATTCAACCCCACACCTAGGGCCCCCCTCTTTGTCCACAAGGTGATAAGTGGAGACTATAGGCTGTAAGTATACCGTTAAATATCATGTATCTTACAGCAGAGGTTATTCAACTTTTCAGCCTGTGACCCAAATAAGAAAATTATTGTCTGGCCCCAGGTCTCAGGCTCATTAAAATATATTGGTTTTCATGACATCGAGGGACTCACTGCCAGCTATAGGCCTGTGACCTGTTTTGGTTCCTGATGTAAAGTTTCAGAAATTAAGTTTAATGAGATACTTGACTGGCTATTATTACAGTATACAGTACATTATCATCATATAAATTTTTATTTTATTGGATCATCAGGTCAGATCAGAATGAGAATGAATCACTTTAGTCACTCAGGGCTCTGTTTTACAGACAGATGTTAGTGAGATGGGCTTTTAAAGGGAAGTTGATGAAGTTCTTTCTTGAATCTGTTGTCAAACATTTAAAGAATCCAAAATATAACTGACATTAAACTTATCTTATAATGGAGTACAGCTGTGTTGCTCTGTGCGACTGTAATGCTCTTTGTAATGAAAAGCAAACTGCTAGAAGGGTTTATCATGTTGTGAACATATAAGTGTTCAGAGACATGTTTGGCTGAGTTTTTTTATGTGAGGGAGAAAGGTAAAAAGATTAACATGTTGAGTCACTTGTGAGAGAGAGATGGAAATAAAACCTTTTCCAGAACACACAGTATTTATAATATGTATGGTACATAGTGTCATTTAACATAAAGTAAACCTGAGGCAATGTCTAAATTAAATTCTCTCCATTTTGAGGCCCCACCGAACAGCTGGATAGAACAATGTTTTGAAAGTGACTATTTACAAAAGGGCACAATATATTTTGCACATGAAACATTTCATGCAATGGCATCTCCTTGTGACTGTGACCCGGCATTGCAGCCTGGCGCCTCCAGCTGTGCTGCAGAGACGACACAGGAAAGACGACTCAACTTTATGCAAATGTAACGCAATATGAGTGACAATCAGGCTACTTTTGATTTCCAGCTTTTTACAACCACGTTCCACTGGTGGAGTGGGGATTGCTTCCATCCCAGATATAGGATCAGAATGCTGATCAGTCTTGCCAGCTCAGGCACCGTTATCGTATTAAAAGTTTCAAGAATGCGTACTGCAAAGTAAGAAAAGACGTGTAAATGGCAATTCTATACTATGGAAAAAAAACTGTTCACTGCTCGCTCATCACCTCATTCTCCTCAAATGGACAAAGACTGCAACACCATCTCATAACGCTGGCTGTCATTGCACACATCAGACTCAAACAGCTAAAGCATACCACTCTTGGATCAACCAGGTTTTATAAGCTTTCCTGCTCTATTTTAAAAATTGGACAAATCCACATAAGTTGTATGATTTTACAATGTCCAGTTTTTGACAGTAATTTTGTAACAGAACTTAATACAAATGTTTGAATAACGACCTTTAATGGAAATATATTATACAGTCGCTAAGCCATTTTAAAGTGAACCACAAATTTGAACCTGCTCCACATGGGTTGACTGAACATCCCTAGAGCCACATCACTAGCAATGTGAAAAAACATTTGTCTTTGATCTGTGTGTTAAACCCTCCTGTGAGCAGGAAGTTGATAAAGTTGTTCCGCGGTGACTTTGAGAATAATGTGCTGGCATCATAAGCTAGGTGCTAATACAGAGGGGGCTGGTGAGCTATTGAGTGCTGCATAATTTATTAGATTTCGTGAGGGTGATTATTTCAGATTGAAATGGATGTGATCCTGAAATGTTCTGCTCTGCTGCTTGGTGTGAAAAGAGTAATGAGCTTGTGGACTGACGATGGATCAGGCTGGACAGATGGACCAGAGACATAAAGTCAAGGAGCAATCGCACAGGGAGACACTGGTGCATTGAATATGTGCTTTAACTTGGCACCAAAAGTGCTGAAAATTGAGATATTGTCAAGAAAGTTCACACAAATTAACTTTTTCACAGGTCTATACCTAAATTACTAAACGCATTGGCTATTTCCACCCTCATAAGAAAAGGTTAAATTAAGAAGGGTGGTAGCAGTGGTATAGCAGGAGTGAAAGAATGATCTGTATTTACATTTAGAGGACTTCAGTCATGTCGGACAAAGACTAGAACTGGATATGAAAGAGAAGTAGAAAGGGTCCTCATCCTCATTTCTTCAATTTTCCCTGCGGGTGTGCATGTGTGCTCCATGTGCAAACACACTCTTTAAATGAGTGGACGTGAATGGGACAGACTACAGCCTGCCGCTGCTACAGTCTTGTCACAGTCACACAGGGAGAAAGAAGGAAAACAGGGAAAGTAATGGGCACAGATTCTTCAATTTAACTCTGTATCGATTTCTCTTGTCTCCAGGTGGAGACAAGAGAAATCGACACCGGTGTCCCGGTTCTCCGCTGCAACAGACCTGACAGACAGAGAGGAACTGGGTCTCAGCTGTAGCATCAGAAAGAAGGAGTAAGTAAGTGATGGGAAGTCTGTGTCAGCCTGTGTCTGCCTTCAACCTCTTGTACTGGCTAGTTGCCATACTATACAAGAAGAAGTTGTAATACACAAAACTTTCATTCAGTGCCACACAGGCTTTACCAAGACAGTACAAACAAATTGCTCCACATTTGCTTTGTACCGTTAAATAATTGATTGCAGGCTAAAATCAACATTTTAAGATAATACCGGTGGTACACAGGAGAGCAGTATGGGTTGTGTTCACTGGTGAAGCAATGTGGAGAGCCATACAACTAGGTTACAGTATTTTGCACCGGATAACGATAGCAACAGTGTCGTCGTTATTGAGTGCTGTCAGAGTGCTGTCACAACCCCTTCACACAAAGCAGCCTGTTCATGCTCAGGCGTCACACATTTTGCGTGTATAGTAGGCGCCCCCAGGTACGTGTGTATGAGACGCATCCAGGCCTTTTGTTTAAGGAGTTGAAAGTAACCCCCGAGGCAACTTCCCTAACCTCAACCATTGCATTAGTTAGTGCCTAAACCTAAGTCAGTAAATATATGCATGTCGTCCTCACAGCTGATGTACTAGCAGGTAAGGTTAGGCGGTCCTATGTGTTGCGACGTTATAGCAAACTGCAGCGTATCATATACGTTTTGCGTACAATAGACACGGCTTTTCCAAAGCGTGTATATGTGACGAATGAGGTGACAGTGATTAATTTTATTAAAAAAACAAATAGCCCCTTTAAACAAATAGCCCCTTTAAAGAAACAGTCCTCATATTAGTTTGGAAAAAGTCTGATATTCTGATATTGGAATTCTGTGAACAAACTTTGTGACTCACATCTCCCTGAGCTTCTTTTTCTATAGGCTACTGTGGCATTTACTAACTCCTGCCATTTTGATCCCAGGACTATACATCATTTAATACAATAAATAGCTGTTGAACAGAGAAAAAAGAATTACAGATCTGCCTCTTCTTCCGTTTATTTGCTAAACACTTGAGCGTGCCTTCTACACTTAACTGAGACTGCCCTCCTTGCTGTCACAGAAGAACTCCCCACTGCTAGAGCAGCCTCCCTCTCCTCCGTTGCCATCCTACTGGATCTTTCAGCAGCATTTGACACAGTGAACCACCAGATCTTCCTCGTCACCCTTCAAGAACTGGGAGTCTCAGGCTCTGCAATCTCCCTGTTCACATCCTATCTCAAGGACCACACACCATGGTCAAACCATACACTACTACTCCCTTATTAAAAGGGGGCAACAAAATACCTCTCAACAAAATCAGAGCAGTTTGTGTTCCCCATTGACATCAGGACAGCAGAAACGCTAAATGTCTTCTGTCACAAACTGAAAACTCATTGTTTCAGACTGCACCTTGGCACATAAAATAATAAAAAATAACTCTCCCTCTTTCCCCTGATTCTTTCTAAATGTAACTCTCGAAGCAGTCCAGTACATTAACTTCATGAAGTTAATGTACTGGATTGAATGGTTGTAATGCACTTATTGTTAAGTAATTTTGGATAAAGATCCTGCTAACTTAATGTAATGCCATGAAAAAAAGCTCCAGCCCTAGGACAATATTTTCACAGCTTGATTACATACAAAGTCAATGCAAAGACGCAAAATCCTGCTGCAGCTTTTGGACAAATGAACACCTGTAGTCGGTCTGGATTATGCTTTGACAACTACGCTGTTTACCGCGGGAGGAGCTCAGAGTTAACTGCCTTTAGTTAAATTAGCTTTTTACTTTAGTTTTTGGAATTACAACTTGATTTATCTTCACTCATGCTTCTCGGCAGCTAGCTTCCGTGCACATCCGGTTCCACTGTTGTTGTTAGTGTCAGATGGTACCAGAGTTCTGCTGGACTACTACTTCATATTTATATAAAAACCGGACAAAACTGGACATTGCTTGGAGAAAAGAAAGTGAGGAAGTTGAACTATCTGGTGAGTTCAGAAAATGTGTCTGTAACTTTATTCCAGCTATCGTTGTAATTTCCTGTGAACTGGTTAGCATAGCATAGCCCAGCTCGATCTGAACTCCATTCAGAAAACAAACAATTTAAAAGTTGCTTACCTGCTGACTTGCTGACAGACCTGACAAAGCATGAATTCATATGTCTAACAAAATCATTGCTATCATCATATAATCAATGCATCATATTGTAGTTATTTCGACATCAGTTTGATCCGTTTATTGCAATTAAATCACAGCAAAAGGTTTACTTTGAGTTCATATAGCTGTAGTATCCGCAGGCTGTGTTTATTCGCTTAAAACGCGTTGTGTGTGAACACTCAAAATGTCCACTCGTGCGAGTAAAGCGAGGCGAATATTAAATTCTCTTTCAGTGTGAACACACCTTTACAGTACAGAAAATAAATACGTAATCAGATTACAGATACATTTTGTAGAAACGGGGATTACTCACAAGGATTACTTTAAGCAGAAAGTTTCCATGAAACAAAAACAGAGTGCTATTTGCTATTTACATGTATGTTTCCTATAAAAACACAAAGCTAGGGAGGGATTTGTTGCAGATACTGATTGGCGTGTAGCCAGTAGATGTGGTTACAGCCCCACCCCGTCATGTAGACTCTGCGGACTGATTCCAGCTCCCAGTGAGTGAAAACGGCAGCCGGACCCGGGACCGCACACAGCCTCCGAGACCGACGGAGGCCAGTATGACCACTGGGAATGCAGTACAAAGGTGGTTTTCTTGCCGATTTGTCTCTTGTCACCCAGGGGTTGAGTCAACTAATGAGGCTGTGTTCGGTCCCGTTTGTGCCGTGTTCACTTGGAGGCTGCTGATCGCAGTTTAGTTGTTCACTCGCCCCGGTGCTGCTGCAATCAGTCATTCCCGCCGGGTCCCCCCGCCCCTGGCCTGAAAACCAGTGCTTGAGAAAAGGTGTAAACCTAAACACACACTCCAGTGTTCCAAGTTCCCAGTATGGGCAGAGTAAGCTAATTTGACCAGTAGTTGCAGGCTAACTGAGCTAATTTGATAATGGCAGCTACTAGCAGCACATAGCCGACTTGCTACAGCAACAAGGAAAGCTGTCCATCAGGAAACTCTGTAAATCAGAGTTGAGGCAGAGCAGCCGGGAAACATCGGAGAGAAAACCAGAAAATATTTTCCATCAAATATGATCCAGTTTCAGTAGAATCAGTGAATAAAGTTGTGCTTTTGTGCAGTAATCAGTGGTGCCCGTCCCAGAAACACTATTTTTCAGCCAAGTCATACAAATTAAGAAAGCTTTTAACAAGTAATTAGTAATTGTACCAGATTACATTTATAAAGTAACCCTCCCAACCCTGGTAACCTACATATTCTTTAATATATAATATGTGCTCACTTCTACAATCACATTTGCCACAGTTGAAATGAGATGCGATGTGACCTGAAAAGAAATAGAATTATATAAAATCCCATGCCCAGTGTGAAACAAAATTTCACACTGGGCATGAATACGGGTCTCCTGGTTCAAAGTCCGGGTTCTGGCCCTCCCTTCACCCCAACTACGTCCTTACTCAGTCTTTTGTGTTAAATATCTTCAAATTTCGCTTAATCCCTGCGAGTGAATCCACTGGTGGGTCCATTATGACTGAGATATCTAGATTGAGAAACCCCGAGAAGAGTACAGTTTGATTCTCAGTTTATTTTGTCAGCTTCTCCTCTCCCTCAGATGTGTTGCCAGGTTTGCAGATGGGACCTCTCCCTCTGTGTCTTTGTGTTGTGATGCCAGGCAGATTCCTCAAGTGCTGCTGTGGGACAGGTGTTGTGAAACAGAAGCCACTGTGGGAAGTCTTGGCATTGCCCAGCAGACTTTCCCTGAGAGTTGGCATCGAACGAACACTCCTCAGCTGCACACCAACACTCTGCCAACTGTGTAATACCTCATGATCCTTTTTAGCTTTGCTCCACCTTCCTCTGTATCTGCTATCAGTCACTTTACTTGCACTCTGTCTGTGCCAATGCAAGTTTTGTTTCTGTCTATCCACATATTCTGATGTATCAAGGGATCTAAAGTAGTAATAATTAAGCATGGGTAAAGTATGACCTACAGCTGGTGACACACACGCACACACACACAAACAATGTATCCCCCATCTCTGTCTTAATGAATAATCATTAATTTAGTGTATCTGCAAATTAAAATCATAAGCCTGTAAGTATTTGCAGGCGCAAAGGGGACAGCGGTGCAAATGCAGTTGTAATGCCATGAATTTCATGGGACACGGGGCCATTTCTTGGCACTTGCACCTGTTTGATTATATCATGGCTCCAAATAAAACCCATAAAACTTGAGCTGCAATTGGTTGGAGGTGCACAGCTGAGGTTTTGTTTGTGCAGATTAGGTAGTATAATGCAACTTTGTTCTGTGATTGGCTCAAAAGAACAAAACAATGTTTAATTGTGCTAACTACGAAACAAAAAAGTAACACATTATCTGCTCCATATCAGTTAGTGAGGATTTGAGGTTGATGTTTGTGAAGTGGTTGGCAATGTTGCCTCAGAGCAAGAAGGTCCTGGGATTTTCTTGGCATATGTCTGCCTCTGTGCCAATGCAAATGTTCAACAGTTCAAAATATAATTCAATGCTTTGAGCACCAAAAATTACATTTTATTCTCCACCATTGTATTTTGGGTGAAGTCACAAATCTCAGAGATGGAAATCTCAAAACCTGCCAGATTTGATTCACCGTGGCTGTAGGCTAAACAAAGTAGCCAAGGATGAGCCAAGCCACCCTGCCAAGAAAAGGCCATATTAGTGTGCTGGAAAAAGTGGATTATTGTCTTTGGGTTTGGAGTGAACAAAGAATTAGGTTAAGATCGACCACAAGACTGGGAGATGGATTGATGCCGCTGTTGAACCAGATGGTCATAGTGAAGAGGGAGCTGAACCTCTCACTTGACTGGCTGATCTACGGTCCAACCCTCATGGGCAACCAAAAGAATACATATTAGTATACCTTGGATAGGTATCATTTTACCCCCAAAACATATTTCTGTTAAGGCTAGTTCCACTGCTGTCAAAATAAAGTAGTAGTTTGACTACCCGAATAGTCTTTCTGTCCCACTAATTCCCCATCATCCTTGTAGAAGCTTTGCCCACCATTCAGCTATGTTAATTGCAGTGAAGCAGTTAAGGACCCCGGATGGCTCACATTATCTTTATTTACTGGCCTAATTGTCACGCTGATGGCAGCCTTGACTGGAGCTATGCAGCACTGAAGACTGATTACTCACTCAACTGAAACACAAGACACCAGGGACACTAATGTATAGAAGGATACAGGAGGGCAGGGAGAGTGTAAAGGATAAGAATAATAACAGAAAAGTTTGAAAATTAACTAAAATGAAGAGTTTAGTAATAGGATTTCAAAAAGTATGAGGAGAAGAAACCAAAGAAGAAAGTGATGACTTTAGATTTAGATAGAAGATTGCAGCTGATGAGGTACTGCAGCAGTAGAAAAAGAAGATAGCAGGACGGGGAGCTGGAGTCAGTTGGTGCTCATGGAGATGTGGTGGGACGCCGAAACAGACAAAAGAAGAAGAATGAGAAAAGAAAAATGGAAGTGGAAGCAGCAGACAGTGAGGAAAAGGCAGCTGGCAGCCACCACTAAAGGCTAAAGTATTAATCTTCCCCAGTAGGAGTGGTGAGGTGGCTATGCATATTAGCCTAGTGAACATCAGCACCATGGGCCTACGTGTCCCTGTAGTACCACATCCACACATGCTCGCACAAGCACACACTCATACTGTATAAGTACCATTGATTTTAATCCTTCTTCCCTCTGGGCATTTCAAGGTGCTTTGTCTTCTTCAAGCTTATTTAGTGTGTGTGTGTGAGAGAGAGAGAGACAGAGACTAAAGGTAGATTTGCAAACAGACCTGCAGGTCCTTGTCAGGTTGACCAAAGCTAATCAACACAAGTTTTATTCTACACCCAACTGCAAATTGAGGGACCAAGCTGGAGAGGGCCCTGTGAGCACAGCTGTGGGTCAGTGTGTTAGCATGTGTGAGTGTGTGAGTTTTATTGCGTGTCCCACATTTAGACTGCATCCACACTATTTAGCCAGCTGAGTCTGAAAATGCTGTGCACTAGAGACCACAATATACAGTATATCTCAGACTGTAGAGTGGCCCCTGAGAGCTCAACGCACTGCAAACTCATGCAAATACACAAAACACAAACTGTACTTGACTTAGTGTAGTTGTTTAAACAGTTACACTAAATGCTGTCAAATTGGTGAAGAGGTTCTTTGCTTTGCGTGTATTTCCTTAAATTGCAGTACACTGATCTTACAGGGATATCCTATAGGATTGAGATGTATTCAAGTATCACGCACTGTACGTGGTTATGTCACTGGTTCTCTCTCTCTGCAGCTACCTTGCTTTGTTGTCTCTTCATATCGTTGCCTGTCCTGTAACAAGCGGAGTGCCCATTACTTTGCTAACTGCCTCCTCAGAAGCCCAGCACAGCAGACACATGCTGATAGTTTATACCACTCTGTCAGCCAGGGGAGGGGGTCCGTGTGTGTGCGTAAGTGAGTGTTTGTGAATATGTGTGCGTGTGTGTATGGTAACCCGACTGAACGGCTCGTGTGCCATTTGCTGCCAGCTCTCCCCTGTGCCCCACTAACGTCCTCTTTACCAGCAGCAGAAAAATCCTCTTTGCACTTTCTTTTTTCTTCTCTTCTCCTCTTCTCTCCTCCTCCGTCCTCTCTTTTCCTCTCCTCTCCTCTCCCCGATCCTCTCCTTTCTTCTCCTCTCCCCAGTCCTCTCCTCTCCTGTCCTCAGTCATCTCCTCTTCTCTCCTCTCCTGTCCTCTTTGTCCTTGCTAAATGCACCTATGAGCATTACTGTTGTTGTGGCTTTCTTGAAGGTGGATGTTTTCCTTTGGTTGAGTGTCAGAAACAGTGACAACCACTCTGGGGGTTTTCACACTTATGAAAAGACACACACACAATCTCTCTCTCTCTCTCTTTCTCTCTCTCTCTGTCACACACACACACACACACACACACACACACACACATCAGAGTGTGTGACGGAGCTGTCTGCTCCCTCCTGTCGCCTCATTTGTTTCTGCATCAAGCTGCTCTCAGAGGAGGCCTCGCTTCTGCCCTTGTCAGCAAACATCAGCTCGCTCTTTCTACTCCTCTCACTCTCCCTCCCCCTACTCTTCTCGTTTTCCTCTCACTTTCACTTTCTTCTCCTCCCTGCTCTCCGTCTTCCCACGCGGCCGTTTATTTCCTCCTATCTCCCCTCACATCCTTCTCGCCCCCTTCAGTCCATCTTCTTGCTGTTCCAATACGGTAAATCTCTTCTTTATTAATCTCTTTGCTCTGACTATCTTTCCTCCTATCCTGGTCTCTGTGTTTGAGGGTGTCAAAGTGAGTGGCAGACAAAGATACGGGCAAACCTCGAGTGTGTCTGAGGGCATCAAAGCCGCAGACACAGAGATGCATCACAGATTTTTTTTCTCTGAGTAAATGACAGTAACACACTGGTGGGTTTGTTTCTGTTTGAGGGCTGTGGTGTGTGTTTTTCGTGTGTGTGTGTTTGTGTATGTTTGAGTGAGTGTTGTAGGTTCTTTGTCCACAGCAGAGCAGTTCAAGTGTGAAGGAGGGTCAAACTAGAGCAAAGCGGCTACTGAGGTACGACAACGTGTGTGTGTGTGTGTGTGTGTGTGTGTGTTTGGGGATTGCTGGGGGAAACATACAGGCAAGAAGGAGAAGTGAAATTTACCGCTTCATCAAGTCGTTCAGTCTACACCCCACATGCAATCATTCACACACACACACATCCACATACACTCACAGGGCACATACACTGCCTGCCCTAACTATCCATCGAAGTACTTTATTTTATAGCTTTTACCAGGAGTACTGCTTCTACACATTTCCAACCCTCCCTAGTTTCCTGCTCCGCCATGCACAAAGTGTAAAGACAGGTCAGCCATATCTCTTTTCCTCAAAGAACTCATTCGTCATCATTATTATATTTCAGTTGATATATTGTCATATCTCATTTTTTTACCAAGTGGTCATCCATACTGAATCAGAGGAGGTTTTTTTGTGCTTGTTCCTTAGAGGAGGAGTAAGATCTGTGACCGCTACCCGTTTGAATCTTCTGACTGACTGAGGAAAGTGAATGAAAGCAAACAAGGGTGTAGGTTTTAACATTGGTAGGGACATTTTTGTTTATCAAATGACGAAGATGCACAGATGTGTCTGTATGTGCACTTGATTTCTCTTTTTCCATGCACACACACACACACACACACACACACACACTGGTAAGAGGGATTCTGCAAAGTCCTTGCTTTATTCATCACATATGAAAACAAGATTTGTATCATCTGTATTTTTTTAAACAGAAATTTCAACACATCCTCATACCAAAATGATAAACTAGGTCGATTGTCAACTGTCCATTTTCCAAAACGACATGTACAAGCGTTTTAGATCTGGTTTTGGTCTTCATTGATTCCTGAGGGAAATGTCCATCCAACCATCCATAGTCAACCGCTTATTCTGCATACAGGGTCGCGGAGGGCTGGAGCCAATCCCAGCTGACATTGGGTGAAAGGCGGGGTACACCCTGGACAGGTCGCCAGTCCATCGCAGCTGAGGGAAATATCTATATAATATATTTTGGCTGAAAAACTAAAACACTGACACTAAATGGAAGATTCTAAAAACCTTTGTAGAGCTGAAGGGTTGATTTTAATACAAAAATGTTAATTATAACCACTTTAAACTACAAATACAACCTTCCTCAAATTACCTGTCATTCATTCATCTCAACAGCAAGCTGACAATACATAAATCGGCCTGAGGGTTGCCAGATCAACTGTGTATAGTGCTCTTAGCGGTTCACGCTATGTGGACTTTAAAGGACAGGGTCTTTTGCGATTGTAAAGAATATTGGGAAGGACAATGGTGTTACAACACCTCGTTTTGGATCCTTAACCAGATCTATGCCAATCAAAGCATAGTGCTTCCAGTTATTCCTTTATATCTACTTATATGCTTTCTAAAAAAAACAATGACTCAGCAAACTTTACCTGGATGAAGGTCTGCCCCAGGGCAGTATGAAGTATGACAGTATGAAGCAGAATGGTGAGATTTTCCCTGGAGGGTAAAAACTGAGCTATTGTTCATCTCTGTGGCTGAATTTGTGAGTAAACCATGCCTTTTGTGCCTTAGCGATGAGCAAGCAATAGGGGTTTCTCCTGTGTCCCTGTAATTTTATTAATGACTTAGACTTAGGTTTAAGAGTCTTCTCTCGAGTCTCCAGCACAAACACACACAAATTTAACTGCTGAGGACACAACTAAGGGGAAGAGATGGTCACTGATCAGCCCTGCTACCAAGCAGCACCACAGCAGTGGCGCTATCCCTGCTGTTAGGCTTTACTGGAAATGCATGTCATCACAACTTGGCTTGGCATGACACGGCTAAAGCAGACCGACCAGGTCAATGGAAAAATCATATATGGTGGAGGGTCTCATGCTTCATGTTTATCAATATATCTATCAATATAAATATCTGACATTGACAAGATCATACGAATAAATAAAAAAAAAATCATAACGAATAAAGTCCCTTTACTTTTGCAGCAGCCTGGTGGGGGGGGCTGGAGCACTGGGTCTGAAAAGAGTTGAACTCTTTTTATGAATGAAGTTCAGCTGGAGGAGAGACGAGCATTTTTTAAAAAGATGATGATTCCCTGGAGCAACATGCAGTGTAGCAGTGTGTGTGTGTGTGTGTGTGTGTGTGTGTGTGTGTGTGTGTGTGTGTGTGTGCGTGTGTGTCTACCACATTGCCAGCTGTCTTGATGTCTGCTACCAGCATTTTTAGTTAAGCATCAGACTGTGTTCCTGACATCATAAAATAGATCTTGAAGCGATTCCGCAGCACCAGTAACAGCTTGTGAAATTCTCCCAGTTTGCGAGAATGTCTTTTCTCCTCACCTGTGCGAGAATTGCTGCTGCTTGAGGGTGGCATTTTGTTATGAGAGGCTCAGTGTGCAAGCTTTATGTTTTCTGTCAGATTTTTTTTGATGACGCTTTCAAAAATTGTATATTAATGATACTCACAAACACTTTTGGTGTTTTTCAACCTGAGTCTTATTCTCATAATTGTGGCTAATTATGACTATGGATCATAATAACAACACCACCAGTACTTAAGTAAGCTGTGTGTTGAAATGTATTTGTAAATCTTACAGAGGCTTGCTTACCCCAATATAGTGGACATTGTCTTGCCGGAGTCGTGTTTCCCTTAGCTCTACACTAGCAGTGTTTCGTGCCAAGTTAGAATGACAAAATGAAAGAGAGTAAGACCTAGGTTGAACAATAAAGGAATTTTCGTTTGGGTTCTATCTTTTTATTAGATAGATGACAGTAGAGAGGAAACAAGAGGAGAGAGAGTGGTATTACATGCAACATAGGTCCCTGGCCTGAATCTAACGGGCCACTTTTGCAGGTATACGGTGACCCACTCCCACCAGCCTCCTTCCTTTGCTACTGTATATGATTGCTGCAGGATCTATAGATCACAAGTGAAGATGACACCTGCCATTCCCGATTTCCCCTGCGTCCCGTTCCCCTGGTGCACGCCTGGTGAAGGTGCTGAGCGGCTGGTCCTTTGAGCAATCTGAAGGTCACAGTCTGTATATATGTATGGATGTCAGGGCCAGTGCAGCAGACGGTCAGTGAGTTCAGCCCCATATGTGTGTGAATGTGTGTATGTATGCGAGAAATTGAGAAGGAAGTGATGGGGGAAGGGGTGGAGAGACAGCGAGAGAGCAGAAATGAAGGAGAAAAAGAGCGAGGGGGGCGTCTTTCCATAGCGCCACATTATGTGAGAGAGAGTACTGTATAGCTTCTCTCGCTTTCTGCCTGTCTCTCTCTTTGGCACTCGCTCTCCAGGATAGATAGAGGGCATTCATTATCTGCCAGCCCGCTGGGACTTCCCTCCTCTTTAGGATGCATCCAGCAGTTTAAACCAGGCCAATCAGAGCAGTGGTGGAGGAAAGGGTTAGAGGAGGAGGAGGAGGAAGGTGGAGAGCGAGGAGGTGTGTGTGCGTTGGGGGGATGTCACACATTTAACCTGCCATCCAGTACATCCACTGTAACCATGGCGATGCACTCACATGATGGGATGGCACTGTATTTAGGGTAGGTTCCTGCTTCTGTTCAACATGGACGCATTGCAGAGGTGAGATGAGCCAGAACAACACATCACAGCTGGTATTTGGACAGTTGGTGAAGTTCTTGCTGGAATTTGTTTTGTTTGTTTGTTTATCTGTAGTAAATTCAGTGCCCCTTTTCTTCTTGTTATCCTTAACATAGTTATTTAAGGATCTTCTCTTTCCCCTTATCTAAACGTGAATTATTAAAAACACTTAGCATTGCATTGTATTTTTTCCATATTGTCCCCTTTTGTGTACCTGCATCAGTTACTGTGTGTACAGATAGAAGACAAACCTTGGTATAGATTCTACAGGACTCTATTGGAGTATCACATCTTCCTCTAGTTGGTGTTTAGATGATGGTGGGGAGTGCTATCTAACACGCTGGCCCAAAAAATGAAACTAATTTAAAAAAAGAACAGTCAAAGCAGAGGCTGCGACTTTTAGTCCCTACTAGGGATCAATGCTGTATCCTGTGTTTCCCATAATGTAACTTGATAGCTTCTTTCAGGATTCTCCCTGTCCTGGTAAATGGAAATCTGTTAAAGGAATAGTTCAGCATTTGGGGAAAATACTTTTATTTGCTTGCTTACCTGGAGTTTAGATGTGGGAAGCCTGATACCGCTCTCCTGTCTGCTGTTTAGCTTAGCATAATACTGGAAACCAAATCCACCAGCACCTCTAAAGGTCACTAGTTGACTCCCATATTAACTGTTGATGTTTGTTTAATCCATACAAAAACTAAAGTGGTGCAGGTGCAGTACTTTCTTGGCTGGTGAGTCTTGTAATCACTGTGAGGTTGCCAGGCAATCAGTGGAGACTTCAGGAGGTGACTGTACCCAGCCAAGTCATGGTTGGGGGACATACAAGAGACAGATTAAAAAAAGAAAGGTCAAAATCAATGCAGCAGAGTTTCCAGTACAGGTCAAGATCCAACTCCCATAATGCAACTAAGTTTTCAAACTCAAAATTCAAAGTATTGCATCCCAAATGGAGATAAACCCCGATGACATCACTGTGACATCATCACGGTTAATTTCTCAGGCTTGACATACAACTGTTTCACAGGATGAGTTGTACAATCCATAATTTTTAAGCTGATTTCAATATGTAAAATTGGTAGAGTGAGTAATTTGTAGTCTCTAGCTGAGACAACCCTGACATTTTCTGGGAACAATCCCTTTAAATCCACAGAAGACATAACTATTTTCATAGGCTGAGAAGAACTGTGAAAACTGTGAAATGGCCCATTAATTTGGCACTGGTCTATGTTTTTTGTATTTTGTTCAAATCAGAATGCTGCGGCACGTGTACTGACAAAAACTAGGGAAAGAAATCATATTGCTGCCATACTAGGTCTCTGCACTGGCTACATGTAAAATCCATAATAGAATTTAAAATCCTTCTGCTAACCTACAAAGCCCTTAATGGTCAGGCACCATCTAACCTTAAAGAGCTCATAGTACTTTATTACTTTAGTTGAACACTGCGCTCCCACAATGCAAGGTTACTTGTGGGTCCCGCAGTCTCCAAAAGTTGAATGTAGTAGGAGTGTAGTAACCCTCTCCTGTAGAATCAGATCCCAGTTTGAGTTCAGGAGGCAGAGACCATCTTCACATTTAAGAGTAAGCTTACGAGTTTCCTCTATGATAAAGCTTATAGTTAGGAAAAAAGTCCTCACCAAGAAAAAAGTTACATTTTTTATTTCATTAGGGAAACAACAACAATAATCCCAATTGTTTTTTTAACAGACAGAGGTTTTGAGAAATTTTGGAACCAGGTCTTTTTGGAACCGGGTCTCGATCCCCATCCCTAGTGAAGAGTGTTTTGAAGTACTGGAAGGGAGTCTTCATATCATCAGAGTGTTCAAATATTGAATCAAGAACACAGAATGCCTCAATGTCTTCAAACTTCCAGATTCTCCATGTACCTCAATGAGTGCCTCTGTTTGGGCCTGAGGGTGGTTTAGGGTCAGCAGTGTCCTCTGGCAATGTCTGCTTGTGTGGTGTGATGATCAGGATGCTCTCTTTGGTTGTCTTCATCATCAGTCAGATCAATGTCAGAGTCTTGTGGATTTTCTGGTATAAGGGCTGGAAAAGTCTGTGGCCTTGCACCATAAAATGTTTTAGTGTCCATCTATTATTTGTGACACTAAAAGGAAAATTACACTTACAAACCATGTACTTGTTTAATGCAAGTAATGTTACTACCGACACGTGTCTATTTTGTCTAGATATTTATTTGGTTTAAGTTTTTATTCCATAAAAACTACATTTATTATCTTTTTATTATTATTTTGGTATAGCATGATTTCACCATTATAAAGACATATTTATGAAATTCATTCAGCATATATAATGGAAACACATTATATGTATCATGTTAACAATAATGAATGTTCAGAAGTTTTCAATTGCATAGCAAGTAGTCAATTTGCAGTACATTAGCTAGTAAATTTGTATTACATTAGCTTAGGCAACCTTTACCATGAAGTGCCAACTCTACCGTTTGGTAGAGCACAGTTTTAGAAAATGATTTGACCCATATTAGTCTTATTTTTGTTGCATCAAGTTACATAATTCTGTTAAGTAATTCCTCTAGAACTATAATATGTCAAAAAAATATGCTTATCTTTGAAATTTCCACCAAAAAGTGTTTTCATGTCTGCAGTGATTTTGACAATTTTAACTTCCTGTAAGTAGAGTCTCTGAAAAGGCATGCTGCTTAAAGGATCAGTGACACTCGACTTCTTCCCTCTCCTGTAGTTTTGTGCTTTCTCGTCTCTCTGCACTCTCCTTCCGTAGCTTTCAGCAGGTATTTTTGACTCCGGAACTGTGGAGTCTGGACCAACTACCTCCGTTGCTGACCTCTGAACCTCCCTCTATACTGAGCTTAGAGACCTACTTTCCACATCCACTCAATGAACTTATTATTTTAGCCATCTATTATACCATGCTACCAACATTTACATGTTTAAGCTGCACCTTGACATCTTCTACAAAACACAAAAACACAACTGAACATATATAGCAATAAACATGTTTTATGTTCCATAAATGTCTCTTGCTCATAACTAATTCCAAACATCACACTACACATTAAACTCTATTTAAAGGATGACCTAGCCAGTCTAACTGACCCTGTTACCTCGTAAACTGCTGGCTGGGAAACACAGTAAACCTAGCTTTTCAGTCTGTTTCAAAGAGCTTACATGTATTTTAGCAATATGTATACCTTAACACTCTTAACTAAATTAACATAAGCTAACAAGACACAATACAATTCACTTATATTTTCAACAATAAACACATCCCAGTCCCACCTGTACATTTTACATCTATCCAACCCCAAACCAATGTCCACACTCTATAGATTTTACTCATCATCTCTTTGTGGCACCAGCTCTACCGCTGACCTCTGAACTTCCCTGTATGCTGTGAAAGTGATGTTTGCTGACAGCTAAATTCACTGCACACTGTACTGACTGTCCTAGCACACACACACATTTAACTTTAGTTCTGCCTATGGCGCCAATAACAATGTTGTTTTGTCATATAAAATGTTCATGTGTGGCAGTTTTCATCCTTTCACACAATAAATTAAATGTGTTATTTCTTTGATTGGTGAAATTATCGTTTTAACCAGAGATCTAATAAACAGACACACATAACCGCAAGTCTCTAATCATTAATTTGTCCAACTACATGTCCCTACTGAATAAGACATCCACAGTGACTCTCCCTTGCTACATGTATCATATGTAAATGTGTGTCTATTTATGTGTGTATGTGCATGCTCTCGTGCGTGCTTGTGCACTCACAGTGTCACATCCATGTTAACAACACATTTGTTCTGAATGTACACAGTAATGACTGATTAATTATTCCCAGCTCCAATTATCATTCCATTACGGCTGCACACACACACACACACACACACACACACACACACACAAATGTAGAAAAACGTCCATGTTGTGAGGAATAAGTGCCAGCAATGATTCCATGCCACTTTCTGAGGCTAATTGAGGTTAATGAATGTAACTGGTAAGTAAAAACACATTAACTAGAATAATTAAGAGTACCAGTGGTGTGAGCACGAGTTCGTTGGAAACACCACATGAAATTACACAACCTATCAAACGTGATTTCCTCCTGCTTTGTCAGAGATTGAAATACGTGTCTTGATTAAGAATTTATATGATACCATAAAATGAAGTACCTTTCTGTTTGTCTGTATTAGCTCCTGACAGATAATGATGGTTGATCTTGGCAGTGAATGAGCAGACTGCATGAGACGACATATAAAGAGATAAGAAGAAAATAACACAAAACAGGAAAAGACAAGATAAGTAGTTAGTAGTTAGATAAACAACAAGGAGAAAGGTGAGACACAGGCTAGTCTGGGGGAATCCTGCACATCATCCTACATAAGGAATAACAAACTTGGCACACACACAGACACAACACGCTCGGCCTGGAGACAGACAGAAAAAGATAGATAGAGGAAGCTGACATCACATCCATTCAGATAAGAGAATGCTGGGGGAGATAATAAGCTAGCTTGGTGAGATAGACTAGACTCCTCAGATCAACGCGAACCACCGCTGAAGAGAGAGAAGTGGAGAGAGATATGTTTGCTGATGAGGGCACCTCTTCTGCCATGATCCACTGAAAGTATTATTTCTCTCCTAGCTCCACCGGTAGGAGTGAGGACTTACACAGGAAGCTACTGGGGAAAGGGATGTTAGAAAGTATCCCCAACCTACATGGGCAACTTCTCCCTCAAGGCCAATGGTATAAATACAGTTTTTTTCAATTGCTAACCTGCGTTGGTCAAAACTGAAGTCACATTTTCAAAACTCTTCACACAGTCAGCGAAACAGAAGTGTATGTGGACCAAACCGTGAATCATTTTTCACACAAAATGCATTCAATGACCACTTTCTCCAAAATCCATGAACTCTTTTTCTCATTACTATTTCACCACCTGCAAAACACTGTATATCTGCGGCACATTTTTCAGATGCAGACACTGTGTCCAAAACTGTTAAAAACACATTCAGAACAGAATGATTGCAAATATCCTGCATTTTTGCAGTAACTGGAAAATCTTAGCAGAACATTTTTGTATATTTTATGTTTACATTTATGTGCGTAGAGAAATGTGTGTAGTTGAATGTGGTTTTACTGTAAAACTGCAAGCTGAGTGTGAAGCAGGAAATGTGCTTTTATTTTAGCAGAATTTGTTCAAGGGGTTAGTACATCGATTACAGGCTGTGGTCATTGTGCAGCACTGAAATTTCCGGAACTTCACAAGTAAATTACTGAATGCAGTGATATAGAAAAAATAAAAGGTAAAAGGTGACTGAAGGAAATTTCTGCATTTCTGATTCATTCTTGTTACATATACTATAGTACAAAGTAAAAAAAGTGAAAATATGTTATTCCTAAAAAACGAGACTATTTTACAGCACTGCATAGCGTAATGGTAACAATTACAAAGTAAGAAATGGAAACACTCCCTCAGGCTGTCTGTTGGCCCACGGATTCTTATTCACAGCCCAACAGATATCTTCATCAATTTACTTCAGGACACATTTACAAAAAAAGTCTAATAGTTCAACCATTGCAATGAACTTATGACTAGATGTTTTGGAGTGTAAGACTACTCAACAGAGAACCACTAAACTGTATGTGATCAACATGACATACAGTAAGCAATTGATAATGAAGGAAACAGCAGATAATTGTACATAATAATTTGCATAAATGTGTCAAAGCATGTGCAATTAGCAATTTCTCAAAAGACTGAGAAATTGCTTTTACATATGACGTGCACAAGCAACTAGATGATGTGGAGGCTGAACAAGCAGAATTTCAATTCTGATCTGAGAAATGTGTCAAAGTGACTGAAAACAACTGTATTCTATAGTGAAATACTGATTTATATGAAAATATCAGTCACATTTCAAGGATAAAAGTTCAGCAAATTTACGTAATGCTTCCTGTTGTTAGTGTTTTGTAGGTCAGTGTGTTATGAGTGAGATTGTATGCTTTCTGAGTGAGAATCGTTGCCAGGGTTTTGGTTGAACGAGTGTATTTTGAGACTTGTATGAAGGGTTTTGGTGGTTTGAGTGACTTTTGGAGGTGAGATTAACTGTTTGGCCAAGATGCATGTTGGTAATACAGACTGTGTGAAGAGTTTTGAAAAAGTGGGTTCAGTTTTGAACATTGCATCTTAGCAGTTGAAAAAAACTGTAAAAATCACGAGGGATCACCAAAGTGAATCCAATTCATCCGGAGGTGGACATGAATGTCCGTACAAACTCTTATGGCAATACATCCAGTATACACTTACCAGCCACTTTATTAGGTACACCTGTTCAATTGCCTGCTAACACAAATAGCTAATCAGCCAATCACATGGCAGCAACTCATTGCATTTAGGTTTGTAGATGTGGTCCAGACAACTTGCTGAAGTTCAAATTGAGCGTTAGAATAGGGAAGAAAGGGGATTTAAGTGACTTTGAATGTGGCATGGTTGTACGAGTATTTCAGAAACTGCTGATCTACTGGGATTTTCACACACAACCGTCTTTAGGGTTTACAGAGTCTGAGAAAGATAAAATATCCAGTGAGGGGCAGTTGTGTGGACGAAAATGCCTCGTTGATGTCAGAGGAGAATGGGCAGACTGGTTCAAGATGACAGAAAGGCAACAGTAACTCAAATAAGCACTCGTTACAACCCAGGTGTGCAGAATACCATCTCTGAATGCATCAAACTTTGAAGCAGATGGGCTACAACAGGAAACTGAGTCTACAATTCATACAGGATCAGCAAAATTGGACAATAGAAGATTGGAAAAACGTTGTCTGGTCTGATGAGTCTCAATTTCAGCTGCAACATTCAGATGGTAGGGTCATTTGGCTTAAACAACATGAAAGCATGGATCCATCCTGCCTTGTATCAACGGTTCAGGCTGCTGGTGGTGGTGGTGTAATGGTTTGGGGGATATTTTTTCGGCACACTTTGGGCCTATTAGCACCAAATGAGCATTGTTTGAACGTGACAGCCTACCTGAGTCTTGTTGCTGACCATGTCCATCCCTTTATGACCACAGTGTACCCATCTCCTGATGGCTACTTCCTGCAGGATAATGCACCATGCCACAAAGCTCAAATCATCTCAAACTGGTTTCTTGAACATGACAATGAGTTCACTGTACTCCAGTGGCCTCCACAGTCACCAGATCTCAATCCAATAGAGCACCTTTGGGATGATTCGCATCATGGATGGGTAGACAACAAATCTGCAGCAACTGCGTGATGCTGTCATGTCAATATGGACCAAAGACTCTGAGGAAGATTTCCAATACATTGTTAAAAGTATGCCACAAAGAATTAAGGTAGTTCTGAAGGTAAAAGGGGGTCCAATCCCAGTACTAGCAAGGTGTACCTAATAAAGTGGCCGGATGGACAACACTATTTATTATAGTCATGCCACTAGTGTGGCAAGAAAAGGTCAAACAACAATATTGTTCTGTCCTCCTTTAGAGATAAATTGCATCAAAATCACATCCTTTCTCTTGGGTTTCCATGATGTTACAGTGGCATCCTAGGGAATAATAAAGAGCTCATACTGGACCCTCTACCAAGACAAACTGTAATACAAACTGGTGGAAGCCAAAAAAAAAAAAGAAGTGTCAGAATACAATGTGGAATACTTTTTCTAATCTATTTTTGAGTTCTCTGTTAATAGTCAAGTCAAGTGTATTTATATAGATGATGTATTACTATTATTACAAAGTTAATTTACTTCAAAATAGGCATAGATTATACATCATGACACACAAGATAACATATATAAGAAGGTATTGCATATATAAAAACATAGAAGATATGAATATTAAATGTTCTTTAATGTTCTTTATACTTTAATGAAATGTTCAATATGACAATAATCTAACTAACTATATATTTGGATTTACTCGTTACACATCATGGAGATGACAGCAACACTGGTACAGGTCATCAGACTACTGGAAGCATTACTTACCACTGATCGGCATATTTGTCCTCTCTGCATGTTTGCCTCTGTATTTGTGATTTTGTGTGTGTGTATGTGTAGTAGTCTGTGTTGGAGACCTCCCGGCTGCTCTTCCATTGACTTTCACTTTGGCTGATACAGGATGTCAGTTTATCAGTCGATTGAATATCTACCAGCCCTTTATTTATGACACGCTGGATGAAGTGTTGCTGCTCGCTTTTTCTTCTTCTCTGAAGAGGTACGGAGAGAGACAAGTGTATGTGTGTGCGTGTGTGTGCGCGCGCGGAGGGAGGAAGAGAGGACAGAAGAGAGAGGCAGAAATCAATATATTTTTACTGAAAGCCCTTGTGTAGCAGGAACAGAGACAGGACGGAAGGTGGGAGGACAGAGAAAGGAGGCTAAAGGGTTCAGGGTAAGGAAAGAAGCTCGGAAAGGATAGAGGGAAGGGAGGAAGCAAAAAGAGCTGATTTTCTTGTCTTGCCTGTCAGTCGCCTTTCAGCTGCCTTACTATTCAGGAACACACTGTGCTCGTGTCTGCATGGACTGCAGTGGTTCTACAACAAAAAAAATCCTACAACAAACAGAAAATGCTGCCAATGAGCACTTGTTTCCCATGGAGCCCCACTTTTGCTTCAATAATTTTTCACTTGTCAATATCTTAATCCTATTTAATTCTACTTTTGGAAGATTACAGTCCTTGAATAATGTATCAATTAAAAATTGATTGTAGCCGCCTCCAACAGATGTATGCCTATAAAATAATGTGTAGGTTTCTATAGAACATATGAATTACAAAACAGTCCCTCCAGGATTTCGCAAGCCTTTTTGATTGCTGCGGACTAAAATGCCTGCGGCAGTTTTTCAAGAGTATTTGGGAAGAAACAACCCCAATACTGCACGTTTGCTAAACAGTTTACCTCCACTTTGGTAAAGAAGATCTGGATACTGTTTTTCATGGTCCTTTGCTGTTTTTTTGTCAGCAAATGTCAGACGTTGGTACCGTCTGCTGCGTCTTCAAAAGAAGGAAGTGAGCTTGCTGAGGTATGACAACATTTTGGACTGAACCATTTTTGCTTTGTGGCAGGGTGCATTGTCCTGCCGTAGGTTGCTACGATCCAAGGGCGTCACTTTGTGCTGAAAAGTGGTGGGGACATTTAAGGGCTCAGATTAGGGGTGCAGTGATATACTTGCTTCCGAAACGGGATCAAAACAAGAAGATATTAGAATAAATATTCACACCTGTGATATATATTTTTCGGGGCTTCTGGGGGTCCTCCCCGCAGAAGATTTTGAGCATTAAACACTTAATTTTCTGCATTTTGGAAACATTTTCTGGACCGATTTATGGTTGAAATGTCTTTTATATATATAAAGGGAAACACAAAATTCAGGTGTAAGGTGACAATACAAAACATAAAAATATAATGTAATATAATGTAGTAATCAGCAACTTGGTTTTTAGCTTAAGTTACTTTTTTGGACAATGCACATTTGTTTCTTCTACATTTTAATTGCATTGTATGTTTCTTATTGTGCAAATAAACCTTTCTCATAGAATTCTCATTTATTATTTAACATTTCTTGTTGGAAGCTATTTATCAGAACCATTTTAACAAATGCTTTCAAAAAGTGATGGGGACAAAATCAGCCATTTTAAAAAGTGGTGGGGACATGTCCCTAGCGTCCCCAGTGTAAATGACACCTATGCAACCATCAGAGAATACTGTTTCATGAAATAGTGTACATGGTCTGCAACAATGCTTAGGTAGGTGGTACGTGTCAAAGTAACATCCACGTGAATGGCAGGACCCAGAGTCACTGCCTCCAACAGCTTGCCTTCTTCCCATAGTGCATTCTGCCACCATGTGTTCCCCAGGTAAGCAACATCCATGGTCCAGTTCTGATGTTCACTTCCCCATTCTAGGTGCTTTTGGCAGTGGATAGGGGTCAGCATGGGCACCCTGACTGGTCTGTGGTTACGCAGACCCATACACAACAAACTGCAACGCGTTGTGTGTTCTGGCATCTTTCTATCAGAACCAGCATTAACTTTTTCAGCAATTTGACCTTAAGTAGCTTGTTTGCCTTTGCTCCCATTTGGCCGCCCCATTTTATTTTGTCTTGCATTCGTGGGTCATGAAAGTAATGCAATTTCAATCCTCTGTGTGCCTTGCACATGGTAGAATTGGCAATAAAGTTGACTTTGACTTTTGACTTTGACTCTGACTTTGACCCTGTCACTGGTTCACTGCTTTTCCTGCCATGGACCACTTTTGATCATACTCACCACTGCAGACAGTAAACACCCCATAAGAGCTGCGGTTTTGGAGATGCACTGACCCAGTGGTCTGGCCATCATAATTTGGCGCTCAAATCCTTACCTTAATATAGCCCACGCACTGACTCACTTCACCTGTCAGTGGTTATAATGTTATGGCTGATTGGTGTATACTGTATATGTTCTATACGTTTGGGCTCAGTTAGAACCCAGAGAGGTCAAACTCCCTGTTACAACTCCTATGAAAAATAAACACGATTTACAGTTGAGGTCTCAGAGAACCCAAAAAGAAACACTGCATCATTTCTCTGGTGGATTTCTCAAAATCATGTCATGTTATTAGTTGAAAATCAGGCTTATGAGCAATTATGTAATAATTTGGAAAATTCATGAAATATCAAGCTTGTAAAAGTGTGTATTTTGAGCTTTTAAAGAGGCTCTATGGATCTCCTAGAATCCACACAGAAGTTACTAGGTGGTCAAAAAGACCAAAAAGAAAAGAAGGAAAGTATGCAGTAGAGGGTTAAAACTAAATGCAAAGAAAATGACATTTCAAAAACAACCAAAGAAAAGCAATCTTTGAAATTGCATTAAAAAATATTTCTTTGTGTGAGCTCATACTAGCCTAAGCAAGTTCATATGGACATAGTTCCAGTATGTTTGTGTGCTGCAGGATGTTGCTGCACCTTGAGATCTTGCTCAAGTGTAAAAACTATTAGATTCACTTCATTAAAATTCAGATTGAATTCAGATGTTGGTCACACGTCTTGTACAACATAATGCATTGTGTCTGTTGGCTCATGCAAGGATTTCTCTGCTATTGTTGAGCAGTCAGTAATTTGGCACGGCGTGCATTTTGCTCATACGAGGGTTATTTAGCTCTAAAGGTTCTGTGTTTGAAGACAATTGCTCTCATAAACACCTGCGCACACACGTACACGCGGAACACACATTTGGCTTGATGCTTCTTCCAGTATATCACACCAAACTACTTTACTGAATTCTCTTCTATTATTGAATGAAAGCATATTACTGTCATTTTTCATTTAGAGGGGAACGCAATCCACAGTAAAAAGTTCCTTTCCCATTAATTTCCCTTTGCAGAATCTGCTCTTCTTCCCCCTGAGAAATGGGGAAATAAGGCCGATAAACAATTTAGACAGATGCTCCATCAGAGCATAGCCGAGGTAGTCCCGCTCCTTATTCAGATCAGCTTTTTACTTGCAACGCTAAGGTGGATGAGGAGGCATTTGATGAAAGGACATTGTGTACATGCTATAAATCTTCCTGAACTCTGTCCACTAGGAGGCTTCCTACCAAAGAGGCACTGAGATCATCCAACAAGGACCGAAGGTCATGAGAAGAGCAGTTGTATACATTCAAGTGCCATCATTCTTAAGTTTACTTATTTAGTTACAGATCAAAACTTTTAATGTATACTAATTAGTAATTGATCATATATTAGTAAACTGGATATGAGGGGTGGAAAGTAGTTCTGGTCTACTAGTATTTATCAAAGAGTAGGAAATTGGTCCCAATGGGTCAAAAAGCAAAACCTTGTGGTGATGGGGAGCTTTATACGATTTACGTCATTTACAACCAACAGATTTCAGTCAGTAATAAATCAAACTTGATCACTTGTACAGCTCCTCAGATAATGTGCAGATTCCACTCATTGTGGAGTCATGGAAAAACAAGTTGCATACATGCAAATTTGTGTATTCTTTCATTTATGTATTCACATTCACAGATGGTGGGGCTATATTTCAGAGATATGTTCATGTTGTCATAGTGTACTTCCCACTGCAATGCCAGCATCCCTCGCACTATTTAAGTGAGGCTTGCTCATAAAGTGAATGGAGTGTCTCCCTGTCAATCAAAATATCAATAACTCTGAAGTATCAGGTGGGGTGTGACCCCTCTACCAAGCAACATGCATCAACATTTGGTTGTGCTCAGTTCTTCTTAAGGAGGCAAGGAGCTGTAAAGAATTCACCAGATCGCAGCCTACTATTACTGCCTATTTACATTCCAGGTGTAGACCCTAGACCTCGAGGAAAGGTTAGTGACATGATTTGACATGAGTAAAAGTTGTGTAAAGGTTTGCTTGTTGTCTTATTTGTTGATTATAAGGCTGTTAACAGGAGTTACTTTAATCAAATTCCTCTGATTTGCTGGATCATTTTTCCTAACCCTAACCTTCAGTTCTAATAAAATGTATTTTTACACATGGCGAACCTGAAGTCTACATATATATATAAACCATCATCATCTATTAAGAGACTTTGACAAACACAAACCTTTTAAGTAGCACAAAAATGCATATAAAAACTAAAACAAATAAATTTTAATTGAAAGTCGGTGTAGGAATCTTCTCATAACTCAAAATCTGATTATAACACTTAAAACTCTTAGATCTTTGGTTAAGGGTGTTTTAAGTGGTGGTTTGACTTTCAACCTGGTGTGTTCTGTTTGAGATGCAACTGTGATGATACTCTGTTGAACTTTTACATGTCAGGGAACAGCCTCCACAGAGTTCAGTGTTTGTGCCTATAGAGATGAGAAGTCAAAAAAAAAAAAAGGATATGATGTACTGGGAAGTGGGAGTGAAGGATGATGGAAAGGAGTCAGGAGATAGTAACGGAGGATAGAGGGAGTCAAAGGAAGGAAGGAGAGAGAGAGAGGAGTCAGAGGCTGAAAATTGTGAAAGGAGCACTCCTTCTTTAGAGAGCCATGTCAGCCACTGCTGATGAATGTGGTCAAACATCAATACAGCGTGAATGATAAGGCCTGGCACTACGTTTGTTACACACACACACACACACACACACACACACACACACACACACACACACACACACACACAGATACAGTACATTCACAGTTATGTGCACTCACACAGCACTTTGCAAAAGTACCCCCTCCTTTTTTGATCCCTTTACCCTCCATTTCAATTTCTATATTAAAATGTCTCCCATTGTTTTATGTGACTTGGCACATTGCTCCTTGCTCTCCAATGTCAGCAGGCTGATAAATAAATCGATGCCAACTAAAGGGCAGCGTTATCATATGCCATGATGGGCCGGTGCACTGTGCAGCAGCTGGGTCATCTCTCATGCCGAGCCTCAGTCACCTGCTCATGTCCTGCATGTGAGTCATGTGATACGTTGTGTGATATGACCTTGTGTCTTTTTTTGAATATTTAAAACACTAATATTCAGGGCTTACATTGCGACTGTGCAAGTTATAGGTACTGAAGTATAAAATAAACTCCTCCCATTTTGAAATTCATTATCATAACCTGGTTGAAAGTGTTTTTTTTTTTAAGTTTTGAATTGAATTGTTTTTCAAAAGAAAGATTTTAACCACAGACTGAAATGGCATAGACTGGGTCATGCCATTCTGTTCATTCATTTGTTCTTTAAATTACTGTGCTACATGTTTTCAGTTTTTCACAACAGCTGTTCAGCACAGTGAAAGCACCAGTTTAAATTAAATACAAAGATTTTTAAGTGGTGAACCTTTGTTTCTTAAACATGCACATTTCTTTCAAAAACTTTTATAATTTTAAAACACTTTTGGATATTTTATAGGTAGTAATTTGTTGGAGACCTTATACATGAATTGTATTGTTTTTAAATTGTTATTTATGAATTTTAGGGCCTTTAATTTAAAAAGTGGGTTATTTACTTCTCAATATGTACTTTTGATTGCAATTCACATAGCTCCCTTTGAAGTATAAAAACTGGATTTGCATTTTATATGTGTTTCCGCAAACCTCCACACAGTAAGTTATACATGGATGTGGAAGTGAAGAATACAGCATAGTATTGCAATAGATTAGTAACGTTTTGCTTTGGCACACTTTATGTGGTTTCCAGCATAGTTTATTGTCTATGATTCCCAAAGATTTGATTTCAGACACTCATTCATTTTCAACATCTCTTATCAAAGGTTTCTTTGAGAATTTGTTACATGGTTGCCATATATGATGAAATTAATCTTGCTGAAAATGGTTCTTTGTTAAAATCAAACCTGTTCTTCAGAAGTTTCAATTTTTTTCTCACAGTGTACAAATGTTGCCCATTCTTTGCGGAACAAAATGCATTTGTATCGTGTGCAAATAATGTTTTGGAAACCTTACATCAGGGTCTGAAATTAGCACCAGAAAATGATTTTTGTTGAGCTATGGACTCTTGTGGACATCTGAAGTAAGATAAGGACTCTCAGGGTTTTGAAGTGAGCACTGGCACTGTGGTCAACTTAATGTTTCTTGGTCAGTAATTTTGAAATACATGGTTGTTAAGTAAGGTGGAGCGATTGTGATCACTCTACCTTACTGTACTGAAATCTGTGGGTCATTTTTATATGCATGTAATGTTTTTGTGTAAATATATATCACAGACATTATTTACATTAAATTATGCCTAAACAGCTGAGTGTTCCTTCATTTAGCACATAGGAGTTGCAGGCACTGCCACAGTGGCAGGCAGACCCTGACTAACATGTATCATTAATTTATGTATAAAAAAAACAACAGTGGGCCCAACATTAAGCTTTGAGGAACCCCACAATAATAATTGTGAATTACTATTTTTAATCCACACATATTGAGGCTGCCTTCCAGGTAGCTACTTAACATGGGAGTTTGCAACCCACCTCAAGCCATATATTTTTTGAAGTGTCCTGTTCACATAGCATATTATATTTTAGAGAGATGACATTGTGTTTCTGTAACGCGTCTCTGGTTCACAGGTTGAGGGATGATGCCATGATGGATCACTTCTGCCCTTTTCTTGTTTTTCTCTCTTCACTTGCTTTGAATCGAGAAGATGTAATGCCACTGATTTCCAATAATCCCACAGATTTAACGGGCTGTAAACACACCGAGGTTTAATCAAAATCGCTGTCGTTTTGTTTGTTTATTTGCGAGTTTATTTGTAACGTGTATGTTCTGCTTGATTTCTCCATTTCTGCAGCAGCGCTACCAGTCTTGACAAGCACTGTTTCATCCCACTGTAATTGCATACACACCCCTCCCCTCCTATAATTACTCACTTGCTCATCACACCCGGGACATGAAAAACAGAAAATGACCACATCTAACATTTCCAGCAGTGTGTGTCATCTTCATCGTATCCCCCTCCTCCTTCCACCTCCTCAGCCTCTGAAATGCCTCCTCTCCCATTCGTTAGCATAGCTTCTCCTCTCCGCTCAGCCTCGGCCTCTCATCTATCATGACGGACCAAGGCAAATGGAGCTTTCAGCTGAGTGGTGATAAGGAATCGCAGCCACATTAAAACATCTGTCACACCTCCAGAGCCAAGCACAGCAGGCGCTACAGCGGCTGAGGAGAGGGGGATGAAGGGGTGAGAAAAGGAAGGTAGCATGATGTGAGGAGTGGGGAAAGACAGACAGCAGAGTAGTTTTAGCCCCTGTGTGAAAGTGCAGGAACAGACCGATCATTTTTGAATTCATTTCCTCATTTCCCCCTTCATTCAACCTTCCTCTATCCCTCTCTTCCACCCTCACTCATATTCCACCCTAAATATTTTAGAAAGTTTTAAGGTAAAACATGAGCTTGTTGTTGTGCATGTTCAAAACAACCCATTGGTCCTGAGTTAAGTTAACCCAGTAACACATGAATTCTATATTGACCCACAATCCTTAAGCCAGTGATTTTTAGTGTATACCGCCTTCCTTTCCACCCCCACCATCAAACTATATGTTTACTCCCCGCCCCCAACCCCCAGTAGGACCACACTTCAAAGCAAAGACCACTTCAGCAGTTTATACATACTTCAGGATGAGGCTTTATTGATCAGAGATGTGCATTAGAAGTCAAAGACACACACATACATACATGTGCACACAGATCCGCGCTAGTGCTTTTCTTACACAGCATCTGTTCTTACACTTGAAAGCTCTTAAAAAAAAAACACACACCCTTTCGCACAAATACACATAACAGTATGAGTGATTCAATGACTAAACACACACTTCAAGAAAATTCTCCAAAAGTCTCCAAAGGACAGTGCAATTATAGCTTTACACACAAAAAACAAAAACAAATTCACCAAGATACAGTATCTATAATTACTTACCTGGCTTTTTTTATTCAGATTCAAATGACTTCTATGCCTTTTGGGTAATGACAGAGATAAATGCACGCATTAACTGGTGCATGCTTTGTCTCAGCCCAAGTTTTTCTTGAATAAAAAAAATTATCTTCAATTTTAGATTTTAAAGCTGTATCCCCACTGAATTAGCTTGAGTCTGTCTACAGCTTTCCTGTCCCATTTGTTTGTCCATCTGCATGTGTGTGTTCGGAGTGATCAATGCACAGCTACAGCTGGTTGAAGGGGACCAAATCCATTGAACAGTTGATTTGGTTCCATTTTACCAGCTTTAGCAAAGCATTTTAGGGGCGAGTCTGGTCCAAAAGGTGACAGGGTGGAGAAGAAGGAGGAGGAAGAGGTGAATAGACAAATGTGGGACCTGAAAGAGAGAGAAAAAGGAGGAAATGATAAGAAAAGGGGTTGTACATACACAAGTAGCATCAAATAAGGACACATTGTACATGCGTGCACAAAACACACGTATAAACAAACATGCAGACTCATAGGGAGCAAACAGTCATTGATTATCGGAGGAGACATTGCCCTTGAAAGAGCACATGTAACTACATAGGAGAAGCAACGAAACACAAAAAGGAATGGATTGAAGAAGAAAATGATGAAAAAAAGATGAAGAAGAATAGAAGAAAGTGTGTGAGGGAGTAGGACAGATGGAGAAAGAAGAAGAACAAGCAGTGTGGGTGATGAAAAAGAGATGAGAAAAACGGGGAGCAGGGCCCTAGGAGATAACAGAGGAGCGTATATAAACGATGGTTGCAGACAAACTTGAGAAAACAATGAATTCATCACCTAACTGCCAATACTGCTAATGAAGCCAGCGGATAGGACACCAGGAAAATTAACTCTCATTGACCTCTTGTGCTATATGGAACATCTCTTTCTCTCTGACACACACATACTAACGGTCACACACTTCCTCTCTCTGTTTCAGCCATTCTCTCCTTTCGGTTGTTCCTGTTCTCACTTGTATCTTAGATTTTTTGGCCCGTGTTTCGGGCCGTTCAGCCCTGCCTCAGTGTGGTGGCACAGAGCTGATGTACTCAGCAGTCTTCCTGCTAGCTGCACAGCTCTGCTTGTCCTTGGAGCAACTCACTCATTTCCTGGTTCAATTAGCCAAGCTAATCATTTAATCATTAGGAAATAAACTGTTTGAGCAGAGTCTTGGCCCTGGAATCAAAGCTATTGATATTTTCTGTCTGTATATTTTTTCCACTACTGACTGATCTTTTTCTGATAATTATTCTTTTTGCATAATTCAATCTCCCCCTATAGTTTGCCACAATTTGCTTTTAAAGACATTATGAATAATGGATCAAATGCCTACACATAATGTGAAAAGGATCGCTTGTAGTGATGAACCCACAGAGAATTATATCTGCCGTTTTCCTCAGCTCTACAGAGCAGTTTAGCGGCTTTCCGCTCATTGTTTTAGTTTTATGGCCTGCAGCTTTTGTCCCCAGCTTTTTAATTCAGTCTCACTGTACTCATCATCATTGCTGTTTTCGGCCACGATAGGAAGCTGTTTGCAGTGAAAAAGCTCTGATAAACCCACTGTATGCCACCTGCCTAGTACCAAACAGCAGACAAATAAAGTTAGCAACTAGCAAATCAATATAGTGAAGCTCTAAGCAGCAAAAGAATCAGATTTTATTGTTTTAAGTGAATATTGGACACTCATCAGATAGCCAGAAACATAATTCCAAATGAATGCTAGTATTGCTCAGTGTCTGCTGGGTGTGTTTGTATCTAAGCATGATATATATTATTCCTCTGTGCCATAGAGCACCATTTTCTTCTTTCTAAAAACTATAACAAACACATATATCACACACTCGTGTCATTATGATTAACACACACTTTGTGACTCAATCCACATACTATACACAGTACATACACTATACTGTATTTCTGCTGCTGGGAATTCTAGCACACCACATGCGTATTAATCAACGGCTTAAAATAGTCCTTGACAAATGCACAATTTTCTCCTGTTTGTGTAATGTTTGTTAAAAACTAGTATCCAGCTGCTTCAAAAAATTACTGAGCCTTTTCAAAAATTAAAGTATATATTTATGACCCATTTTAAATTATGTCTTAGGGACGAGAGATATTGGGGTTGAGTGACAGCTGTGATCTTCTCAATTAGATTGTTTGACATTACAGATAATATAAAATGATTTCATTTCAATAATCATTCAGCATTACAAAATGTGTCATGATGGTGTATAACCACAATGTAACACTATGTTAAAATCATGAAATTAATTGCACTTGACTTGCTCCTAAGTATTTAAACCAGTATTTAACAGTCACGGCCTATAGCTATAGCTGGGTTTTGGCACTCAAAACAGGATTTTGTGTGAGGGAGAGAGACAGAGAGAGAAAGAGAGAGAGATTACACTGTCAGTCCTGTATCTAAGCTGTCCACCCCTCTCTAGATAACAAATACATCAGCCTCACTGCACACAAATCACATTAAAAAAAGAAATGCTTAAATACTGGCAGTGCATGCAAGAAGCTAAGGAGCAAGACAGGGCCTGTTCACTCTTTCTTTCTCTCTCTCTCTCTTTCTTGTGTTTAATAAACTTGTCACCCAAGAGACCGGCAAATTGATGAGGGGGATGCATCTGAGAAAAAAAAAAACTGAGGGGAAAAGAAAAGAGGCTGGAAAGAGAGGGGAGAACGATGGGAGGAAGAAAGCGGGAAGTAGCACACGTTGAAGGAGAGGACAAGCTCGCATGGCCTGAATTCTCTGCCTGTCCCAGAGCCGCTGTTGTTCTACCTCTGCAACATGCAGCACTGCAGTGTGTGTGTGTGTGTGTGTGTGTACAGAGTTCATGTACATAGGTGTTTGTATTCTGTGCCAGTTTATAACATGTTTATGTCTATTTCTGATCTCTGAGGTGTGAATGTAAAGATGTATGTAACATTTTTATGAACAATGATCTATGAACGTCCACATAAGACAAGCAGCAAGAGTATTTGAGCGAGCGCGTATGTTCTCTCTGTGTGTTCAAGCGCGAATATCAACTTCAGAGGAGAAAGCGCTACACATGAAATCCTTTTCATAGCGGGATTTTCAGTAGATTAGGGAGAGAATCCCTTTGCTACGCTCTCTGCGCTTTATTCTGGCAATCTGCGGGCCACACACTCATCAAACAGGCAACCCTCCTTCACCCTGCGCACCTCCGCTCAGATCTGACATCAAACAGAATCATTACACCCATAGCGTTTTATCATTAACCTCGTTCAGATGCCAGGTGAAAGCTTCACCGATGAGTGCTCATTCAACATTAAACTGTAAGGCAGCTCTGTCAAGATCAGAACTACAATAAGTAAATGTGTTGTGCATTCATAAGCTTAGCAGTGCAAGAGCTCAGGAAGTGGACTGTTGGGGTGCTGCATGTTTGTGCAGTGCATGAGTGTGGCTGCTACTGTAGGTGCCCTCTATCAGGCTGACTGCATGGTTGGAGATAGGCTGGCTACTTGTCTATTCTGGGACTGTGCTGTCCGCTGCATTCCTGCCCTTATATTGAAGATGGTGGTGGTGGGGGGGGTTAGGGACAGCTGGACGCCGACAGAGAGGGAGGGAGAGACGTAGTGGTAAAGACAGTCAGGGAGTCATAGTGGTAAGGTCAGTGGGGGTGTGAGGCGTCCCTGGGGAGACTTACACAGTACAGGTGGTGTTATGGAGCAGCTGCCAGCCCAACAATCTGTATGGCCCCCGCAGGAGGAGTGACACTTTGAAATCAGTCCCACAGCGGACTCTGTCACTCTTGCTCACCGTGATATTTTCATTTTAGATGTATGGCCTGACACCGGGGCTACACTAATACAACCTGCTGCATGGCTGCCACTCCCATCACTCACTCAACCTCTTCACTCGCTGACCATGTCACATGGTCTGTTTCTCAGTCTCTGACTGTCTGGTATTCCTCTCAGCTCTCTCTCTCCTTATCAGGACAAGTGGCTCTGAGTGACTGAATGACAGGCCACAGCTCTCCATCGGGCACCGCTCTGTGGGAGGGCGAGGCCCGTAAACCTCAGAGAGCATCACTTCCTGTCGCGTCAACGTGACCCTGACAGCTGGGAGCCCACTGTTGCAAAATAACCATTAAAATCCACTTAAAACTGCAATAATCTTCTGTAATGCAGCATTTAATGAATCTGATTTAAACAAACCATCCTACTGAAGGCCTCTGTGCATGTCTGATGAAGATGTTTCCCATTTGGTAATTAGCTTAATGCAAGGCACGCTATAGTAATGAAACAAGTTGACCTGTGGTCAAGCTGTAAACTTTATCTTCTGTGGCTGGCTGTATTTATTCCTGCTAATTACCCACTGACTACAGGCAGAGGGAAAAGTGGGATGTATATATCAAACTAAGCACAGACATTCAGGGTGGATCTAATATCTATGGGATTGTGATGAGCATTGCAGAAGTGGTGTAAAACAAAAGTCCATTAGGAGAGATCAGACTTTGAGACTTAGTACTTGGCGGCTGGCGGTCCAGCTACCTCTCCCCAGCAAGGACCCCTGTCATGAGGTTAGCGGTGCTAATGCTACTGCAGTCCACTGCAGACACTGGCTGGCTGGCTCCTCTTCCACCACCAACCCCGCCTCCCCTGCATTCGGACGTGAGCAGCACCCAGTGGCTGACTCAGCACTATTCCTGTGCCTGATTGGTTGATCAGAGAAGGAGACAGGAGCGTAACAGGACCCTTTATCCTCTGCTCAGCCACTTCCTCGCTCCCTTACTCTCCCTGAAGATAAAACACGTTTGTCGGATAAAAATGTTCCTGACCTTGTGCGGCTGCTCGGCTCAGGTGTCGTACTGTGTACCATGGCGTACGGCGGCAAACTTTTTCTTTATCAGTCGGCAGCCCTCTTAGGGATTCTTGTGCCCTGTAATGATTGTATCTCAAAGCTACGTCCACATTGTAGTTCATAATGTAGCAACTTTGACATCATCTCCATATAATAATATTCAACCGGGGCGCCTGCTTGACCTTGTGTCCATATGCCATCCAACCTGAACTCTGATCTCTTTCCAAAGGATTTGTTTAAAATGCCAATGACCTATTTTGGTTATGGTATTTGGTTATGGCTTAAATGAATCTTGACTGGATTTTTAATGTTTCTATAGGCCTTCATTAAGTGTGTTTGCAGCACTCATACTTTGTGATTATTGCAGTGTTTATCTTCTGCCGCTCTTGATTTTACCTCACAATGATTTAATCCTCAAAGCGGTTTTATTCCTTAACCTTTTAATCTAACAGCAACACCCTTAAGACGATCAATACCTATTTAGATGATATATTTAATTATATCCTCTCCTCCTCCCTCAAACTCTCTCGCCTTTCTTTGTAGACCACCATAACATGTAAACAGGGTTTTACTGTTTTAACTATTTAACTATTTTTAAGAAAAGACCAGCCTCTGTATTCTCTATTAATATAACCTTACAGGACCCTTTGAGACTTTGTCTTTACTTAGACTTTGCAGAGGTGAAATTCTTCACATTAATGCGAGGATGATGACACTATAAGTGTCCTTAATGAACCACTTTATTCAGTAATTTCACCAAATATATATCCAGAGTCCACAAGCTGGAAGACTGTGCAAGACTGAAGCAAACAGACCTCTTCATGGTACATGTGTATGAGTCGTCTAACCAGCTTTAACTGCCCCTTGGACATGTCCTCAACACAGTAACACACAATCAATAACTCTAATGAGATTAATAAAACATAGCAACAAGGACAGGAAAGATCTCATCTGAGCCAATGTTGCTGTATGTTACATTATGTGTTAGAAAATGCTTCAAAAGTGAAATGGAAGTAATTTCTAAAGATGCATAGGACAGCCAATATCAGTAATTATTCGCCTCTTAAACTAACATAAGGAAATAAAAACTGCCAGCCGCTAACTCCTGCACACAGGCTGTCACAAAACTTCTTGGCAAAGTAGAACAAAGGGAGTAGAACAAATGGTAGACAGCTCGGACAGAAAGAAATGATGGGAACAGCTTCAGCTTCTCAAGTGAAATGAGATTGGATTAAGAGAATGAAGGGCACCGCAGAAGTTAAATGAAACAATTTAACATGTGCAGGTTTTTAAAAGAACTGAAACGATATTTAAGTGGAGAAGACGTCATCTCGTTTTGTCAGGGAATGATGTCATGATCTATATGCAGCGGCTGCCAAACCGCAGCAGACCTGCCTTCCGTCTTCACCTTTCTTTCTCCCTCTCTCTCTACTTATGCAGGCTAATTCTCACTCCAAGCACGCACCGACGCCCCACCCCACACCTTCCTCCCACAATCCTCCACCTCTTACGCCGCTCCCTCCGTCCCCTCCCTTAACGAACCACTGCCACCACTTAGATATTTTAGCCATGCATTCATTACAGGCCATCGCAGGGCCACAAAGGCGTGCTTGATCTACGCTTTGTCGCGGAACAAAAAATCCAATGCAGTTTAAGTCAGGAAGGAGCTTGGGCGTAAAGATAGCCCGGTTTGACATGCTTTCTATTGTGAGAGAGTGGGACACCTACTCTTTCTAGGCCTGAAAAGCGCACAGAGAGTGAGAGGTATCATTACGACGGCTCGGTTTTAACTTTGGACAATAGGGATCGAAAGAGGCCCGAGCTAGTTAGAGCCATCTAGATAAGAATCTGTGGCAGATCAGCGTCTTGGTCGCCTGTGTAAAGATGTATGTGTCGGGACGGGTAAGTGTGAATCAAGTGAGTCAACAAAGCTTTTCGCTTGAGTGCAAAATACAGTTTACTATGGATGGAGACGGAGCTGGATAAAGCCTAAAGTACAGTGTTTTTATTGGTTTTCTTATTAACGGTTCGTCAAAGATGAATAGCATGACTATGAAGTTACACATTTACACATAGCAGAACTAAATCATTCTCACCTGACTCTGCAGTTCTCCTCACATCTATAGAGCTTCAAAGCATCTTTTAGCTCAGTGTTTAGGTTTTATGGCCCGCAACTTTAATGTTTTGGATCAGTCTCACTGCTCTCATCAGCCTCGTTTGAGCAACAGCAGTTGTTTTTAGTGAGAACGCCCTAAAAAACCCAATGTACACCTGCCCAACAGACAAAGTTAGTGGATAGTAAGTGAGCATTAGCAGCAAAACAGCCAGATATTTCCAGCAGGAGTTATTTATGTATTTCCATTTTGAGACAAATATTTCACTTTTTACCCAACTACATTTAATTTACATTTAATAAACTTTACATACATAAATAACTAACCAATAAAAATTAAAAAATAAATAATAATTAGCCCCACCTGCTACAACAGTAAAATGTTTGTAATGGAGCAGTTTTACATTTTGATGTTGCTACTTTTACTAAAGTACAAGATCATGATACATTTCCCAAGCAAATCATTTTTGAATATTCATCATGTAATTGTCTTTCATATTTACCCCCTCTTTCTTTCCACCTTCTCCTCTCCTCCTTTAGAGAGGCCGGGCCAAAATGTCCTGCTGCCCTGCAGCTTTATTGTATTCATAACATAGCACAAGAGTCCTGGAGTCTTGGCTTTCTCTTTCTTCCTCTCTCTTTATCTTGCCATCTCTCCCTCCCACTACTATGAGCTGACCTCATGAAACTTAGTAGCCCTCCCAGCTGTATGTCCAGCCACAGACTGACCACGGGAGACACGTGAAAGGAACTCAAGTCCGACAACCATAATGCAACATGGTTATATTATGTGACACACAACACCCTGCTTAATGCATGCAGCTTTTTTTTTTTTTTACCGCAGATAGCACATGTTACACCTATGTTTCATGTTATCCCCTCTGTCTTTCTCCAGTCTTTCTGTTCTTTATGTTTCTTCAGGTGAAGTTTAAAAAAAGTAGGACTGGTAAAATGGTTTCTTCATTTTTTTTTATTCTTTTTTTTTTTTACATTTACTGACATTAATGAACTCAAAGTTTCAGAGTTGGTTGCAGCATGCTCGCATATCATATAGTAAGGTGCACTATTGATAGTATGACAGCAAAGCACACACAGCGCTAAACCTACTACAGTTCTATTACAGCAGTATATATATATACATGCACCACTATCCACATTCACACCATGATAAGCAGTCTATGTGCAGCTGTGATGGAAATCAATATAGGAGTGAACAAAATGAGGCCTCCAGTCAGTAAGCACCATTATTGAAATAACAACTAATACAAACCAAAAATATATATAAAAAAACAGTTTATGCATTTTGCTAAACCATGATGTGACTTTTTCATTGCCAAAGTGAATAATACTTACTATTATGTATATGTTTAGTTTATTAGCATAATGATTTTTGGCAGATTCCGGCAAAATGGTTTTATATGCATAAAAAGTTAGCTGCTTAAAGGATAAGTCTGGTGGTATTCTATATTTCATTGTCAAGAAATCCCAGGAAACACTAATGAACTTATCCCACAAACAAGTATTACGTGTGTATCCAAAACCTGATGTCTTATTCCTTTGCGTCACACAGCTCCATTGTCTGTTTGCACTTAACTCTTGTTTGAGCCCATATGTACCCATCAAGGTAGTGATGTTGCTGGATCCAACAGGGCAAAATGTTTTCACTCCACCGAGTGGAATTCTACCAATGGAGACCATAACCACTACAATAGCCTCAGGTCAATACACAGCCCACTCACGCTGTTCACTAAACCTATGGTTTCTACAGTAGCCCTGCTGCTGATACAGCACTACTGCTGCTGTGTAAAGCCCACAGTTACAGATGGTAATCCGGCTATCATATACTGTAATAGTCTCCGTGCAACAAAATGGAAGCAATTATCTCAAAGCACACAACGATCGGTGGAACAGATCACAACGCATAATTCTTTATGGGTTTGGGAGATTTACTTTCGCCGACTGAGTCTCTCTCTCTCTCTCTGCGTAATTCATGTTCTTTACGATACCCCACAGTTTCTCTTTTGTTTCTCTTTTCTTTGTCTACTGATCATTTGTTCCTTGCATTTCTTGTTAGCCATGACCCCACCCAAACATATGTGAGAGTTGTAACGTTGCCTTCATGCCGCCACAGTTTTCTCCTTTCTTTCACTCTTCTGTCCTTTCCCTCTTCTAACTTCAACCTCTATTTTTGCCTCTGTTTTCCTCTTCAGTAACGCAAGTTCTGAGCAGTAAGGCTGAGGACACAGGAATGCTAACTAGCCTTGTCCTGATGCTGCACTCTCCTCCTCTTAGAAATATATGTGCATTTACAGCAGGAGTGGGCCTGACTCGGTCCTCTGCCGTTTGACTGACAAACTCTCTGAATGACAGGCTCATTTTAAAGGCTGACAGGTCAAGAGTGACTGACTGTTTTTGCTGCCGTGCTGGCTGCTCCACTCATCTTCCTCCTCCATCGTCCTGTATCACTGGCTGTAGTAGGCTGGCTTGCTGACTCCCTGACACTCTGCGCTCCTGCATGCTGCTCCCAATTACACTCCTCCGCTGGTAGGCGGAAGGGAGATGGATGCATGAGGCCCCACACAGACAGAAGACATGTTAGCATAGGCAGGTCGATGAAGGAAGGCAGATGCTTGTTTACAATCAGGAATAACAGCCACATGAAAGCTGGTTCTGCTGGAGTCAAATCCAACTAATGTACATCTTGAATGCTCATGCACCAGACCAGCAAAACCACTTTATTTACATTAGATTTTAGACAACAAGACAACTTCCCAAAAATTAATTTAGAGGATGAAACTAGAGCTCAAACAATTAGTCCATAAATCGATCAACAGCAAATTAATCAGTAACTAATTGATTAATTGTGTAATTATTTAATTATTCAAAAAACAAGATTACGGTCTACAGCCATGAGGCTGTACAGCTAAATGTTAACATGAGCATGATAACATCCTCACAATGACAATTCTAACATGCTGATGTTTAGCAGGTACAATGTTTGCCATGTTCACTAGCTTAGTCTAGCATGCAGATCAGACCTTGCAGTCACTAGACACATGCCCCCGCTTGGCTGAAGAGGAAATGCATTTGTTGGATGCTCATACACCAGATCAGTAGAAACGATTGTTTAAAATTTTTATTAGGCTGACTTATACTCCAAACTTATCTAGCACTTGATAAATACGTTTTCCTGAATGTCACTTGCGTCTTGCTGTAAAACCTTTTGTTTGTACTACTTTTGTTTTAGCTACTTACTATGAGGGATGGTTCAACATAAACACAAACTAATCTGTAAAATAAAACGGTTTTGTTTTTGTCTTATCTGTGTCTCTTCTCACTGGTTTAAAGTGTGCCAGGCTCTGTTGGAAAAATGAGATGTCAGATATTTCCAAGCACCAATCACATATGAATCAAAATCTGTCCCCAGTGGGGTTGTTACCTAATGTTGTCAATCAAATCTAATCAACGCAGTCCTGATGGAGCAGAATAGCTGCATCTTTGGCAAAGAAAGAGTGTTGCTTATTAAGAATTATAAATATTTAATTTCATACAGAATTACTCAACATTTAAAAATTTTCAGGTATTGTTTTTAGTTTTCAGCTCCTCTTATTCTGCTTCATGAGACTACTTCCCAACAATGAATCTACAGCACATGAAACCACTCTCTCACACAGTCTTCATTCTCTACTCTCATAACCAGTAATGGGAATAACAATGTGCCCAGGAATGCATTATATTCCGAGCTATACCTTATGAGATATATCACTGAAACTCTCCTTTATATTTTCCCTGAGATGCCTCTCCAGGCAATATATTTTTGAAATACTGCAGGAGACGGATGCATGTGCTCTGAGGTGGGCGCTGCATTATGAAAGGCACTGGGACATATACTGTATATTCAATAACCCAAATGTATTTTGAACTAATTACAATACAGAGTGTTTATTCTGTGGGCGAGTCATAGTGTACAATATGTGTTGTCGTCAGAATAAACAATTAGAGCAAGAAATGCCTTTTTCTAATTTTTTGGTCAACTGACAATTACTGCGTCGTAAAATTGTAAATGTTATAACCTTATAAACACAGACAGAGTGTAATTAGAGTATTAGGATGACTGTAAACCCTGGCAGTAATTATGAGGGTGTCAATGTAGGGGGAACCTGCATGTGAAAATGTGTGTGTGTGAGTGTGTGTGCAATCTCCAGCGCACAGGGGGAAACAGTAGTGGTGGGGACGTAGAGGTGGGGGATGCGGCCCACCACCACCACCACAGTGCCCTTGTTCCTTTAATTACTTCCCTCTGCTTCACAGCTTCACTGCATAACAATTATCCTGCGTGTTCATTTGAAGGGAGCAGACCCTCTCTCTTCATATTGTACAGTAATGGACAAGCTCTGGTGTCAGCAACATCACTCGATGTACAGAGAACACTAGTGGGAGCCATTAAATTAGACTCAGGCTAATACAACTGTCTTCTACCTCTCTTTTTCCTGCCTCTTAAACAACAAACAAGCACCGAAGTTGCCCGTGGCATCGCTCATAGCAAATGTGAAGTTTTTCCTTTTCCTCCCTGCATTGCATCTTTCAAGCTAAACGTATGTGGCAAAACGTATAATAGTAAGAAATTAGGAAATGGCAAAGTTATGTACTAATTCACAAATCCAGCTGATGTCCCACTACTGTTCTAATCAATTATGCACTCAATTATTGTTTGTTTTGGTGTGTGCTCACTTTTTGTGTCCATGCAAAGGACACACACACGCACCTGTGCACACACATACCACAGGCGGATGGGAAGGGGTTGGGCCTTTTGCAGTCTATTGGAGTCTAATTCAAGCAGATGTCTGTTTAATTGATCGAAACAAATTACCTCAACATTGATCCATGTCCCGGCGTAGGGACTGACTGGCTTTTTGGAGGTGCACTGCGTGTGTGTGTGTGTGGTGTGTGTATGTGTGCGCGTCTGGGGCTGGGTGAAGCTCCTCGGTTTTGACCCACTCACAGAGAATGTACGACTTAATCGCTAAATGATAAATCGTAATTTGGTTTCTGATTATGCTGTGTGTTGCCTTAATCGATTTTCAGTTTAAATCATCATTCTCACATTAAAAAGCTGGGCCAATTAACTAATTGACTTTTAAGGCTCATAATTATGAGTAATTTATTAGGTTTATTAAGTCATTTATTATCAGAGCCTTATCTTTTTTTCAATCATCTGTTGTCAGCTGTCTTTTTCCTTTTTCTTGAGAGTAATTTGTTTGCCATGATTTCAGTGACACATTTACTGTGCAGCACATGTTCCATCTCTAATAAGCCCAGCACATTTTAACACAGTCTTGTGATGACTGAGTGCATGAGCAGTTGCCAGTGCAAGCTGTGAAATTACACATTTGCCTTGGCTTTAGCCCACTGCTGATACAACAAATAAAATCTGCTTCTACAGTTTGAGAAACAAATCAGTGACCCACTGCTCTCAGTACAGATACATTATATCCATGTAATGTGTACATATTAGAAAAAAGAACATAAACAGCCGGATGAATCAATACTGTGGCTGGCAATGCTGGTGATAGTATATATATTCCATTGCAACTTGCCGAGTGTTTGTGTGTCCATAGACACATTTAATTTACATTACACCTGCACATGTGATGGCGTATGTGTGTGTATTTTATGTGTGTGCTTATTGTTTGAAGAATGACTTTGGAGGGTTCAGATGTACATTCCTCCTGAGATTCACTTTAGAGACATAAACATAGAGGGGGATATAATAGGCTGTGTCTGTGTCCTTGTATCAGGGCGAGACGACACATACATTACCACTCCACCGCATCTGTTTCAACTTCCATTACTCTTTACCCCTATTATATTGCGTGGATTGCGGCTGATGCACACTTACTATAAACATGATTAAAACAGAAAAAAAAAATACTGACTATAAACTCTGTGACACTTAAAATAAAACTCCTGACTTTACAATCTCATCCCGCCTTCCTGCACACACCTGCTCTCCCTTTCTTCTATCATGCACATACTGTACAGGTGTACAGTCCACGGATACATGCTAACAATCCACGCGTTTATGTTTTGTGCACACACACACGCACACTCACACAATCAGAGAGAAACTAAACTATCCCAAGACCACAAAAACATTATAAAGCAAAGGGCCTCATTTCTTGCCCTTTCTTCTATTACTAAACAATCACCAGCCACACAAAGCTTCAGAAACCTGATTAAAATTACATTCACACATAATTCACATTTCTAAATTGAACAAATACAAAAAGAATATTTTATATATTATTTTATTTTAATTTGTCTATATTTGGTCCTAAGTCATCATCACTGTCGTGTTTCTACACTGAACATCCTACTGCAAACATTTTCTGCAAATTAGGCTTTTGTTGCAGATGCATATTCTGTTCAGCTATACAAGCTATTGTTGCTAATTGCAAAATGTCCACTTCTCCTTCTTTATCTTCTTCTTTTTATTTCAAACCCTTCTTATCAATATAAGGGCAGCACACATACACAACGGTTTTATTCCACACACAAACTGGTGTTTCTTAAAACGGCAGTGAGAATCAGACCTCACACTTCAGACCATCGTATACATTTTTCTACTGAGTAAGGTGAAAAATAAGGTGGGTTGGCCAATTTCATTGAATGTGTCAGTAAAATGCACATCAAAAGCGTATCTTTCTTCATAAATGTTGATCAATTCTGTTATTATATTTACTTACGCTGCAGGCATTATTTATTCCCTATATGTTTAGGATCATTTCATTTTAACCTGTGTTACGAAGTCTTTTTCAATATGCGCACTGTGAACAAAATCGTGAATTACCTTCCTGACGTGATTGAGATATTGCTGATACATGTGATGACCTAATATTACGGGTGCTGAAAAACAGCCGTACGAAATGGATTCAGGATTAAAACAGTGCAGGAGGCTCCTGTGTTGTTTAATGTACCAATGAGACAATGAAATATGATCCAGATTACCGGTGTGTAATACTCACAGACAGAAGTTTATAACTCTAGAAACTATTTGATCTTTTGTCCGGACGATTGCGAGGTTAACAGTAGAAAAACAGCATTTATGTTACAAAGTCATCTAACAGCAATGTGTGCTTGCTTGCATTTGATTGGCCAGAACCTTACCAGATGACGTCACGTTGCATTGCAGCAAAAGCTGAGCCAGATTAAATATTTTGTCAGGTGACCCGGGTTTCTTTTGATGGATCCCTGTGAGTTGGTACCGGCAATACGTTGACGGATTGGTTCCATTCAAATGAATGAGGCGGTTGCTTTTTTTCAAGCAGGGTTGAAGTCGGTCTGAATGCGGCCTAGCTGTGGAAATGAGGCTCTTGCGCATACACCCAGTTCCACAATGTTTGATATTTATAAAATAGAAGCATGCGTAGCGTACACAAGGCTTTATAAATCTGGCGAAAACAAAACATGTGCATATCTCTGTCTGAGTTATAGTCGTGAACCTACACGACATACACAAGAGTTTTATGCAAATTAGGTTGATTGACTATTGTGCTTTATCTGTAGTTGACAGAGTGGTAAATCAAACATTCATTTACACATACATACAGTCAGCTGTACTGTAGATTCTGCATTAAATTCCACATTCACAGAGGCAGATTTTTTCGGCTGTTACAGTCAATGTTCCACATGACTGATCAGTATGTAACTACTGCTAATCCCTCTCTGGGCCCATGGATTACTAGTTTTGCCTTTGCCCTTGTGTGTACTCCCAGATGGGGGAACCAGTCAACCAGCCAGTCGGTCACCCGGTAAGTCAGCCAGCTTTACCAGCAGGCTACCCAGCCAACCAGCCAAGGAGAGCAGAGAGGGAGGGTCAGGGCAGCCCTGACAAGAAGCCGGAGGTCTCAGTGTATGTGTGTGTGTGGATGGATGGCAGTCTAGCGCGGTGCCGCTGGTTTACTTTTAGTGGGGCCCCCCAGTCGTCCGGCTTTGGCTGTCTCAGCACGGTGCCGCAGTCAGCATTGTTGCATATTTAATGTCCTGATGAGAGCTTCCACCTGCTGACACAGGCAAAGTGACAGAACAATACCCGCCCAGCCCCCTCGCACCCCCCCAACATACACGCACATACACACACACCAGCCCTGAACACCATCATCAATCCAGTCTCCCTCTCTCTCTCTGCCTCTTTCGCCTCGCCTCATCTCACACGTTCACTCGCCACAACTCCCTCCGCTCCGATCCCACTTCAGTTTACGCTGCTCTCTCGTTTCCCTTTTGTCACCCACATCCCCCTCCCCCCGCCCCTCTCCCTCACCCTCAGCACTGTGCCCTTCTATCTTTGAATTCTCCCACAGTACAACGACCTTTCCCTCTGGTTCTTACAAATCACTGCAATAAATCCCTCCAACATAAAAACACACTTACACACACACACACACACACTTACACACACACACACGCGCGCACACACACACACACATGCACACACACACACACACACACACACACACACACACCACACACACTTGCACTGACTCACAAACACATTCCATGGTTTGGGGGGCTTTTTGAATCTGTTCCCAGCTGAAATGTGCATTTTTGGACCCAGTTTATGTCAATGGCCTCTTCCTCTGTGGCTAAGACTAGAACTGCCTCTTATATTGATGGTTAATTAGCTTTGAAACACTGTCTGATGTTTGTATTGTTACGTTAAACAATTCATGGCACAAAGCAGTTATTTTTGTTCCTGATCCCGTGTTAGCATTATTTTCTTGTAAAATAAGATTGGCAGGAAGTGTAATCCAGCTGCAGATGCCTGTCAGCCGAGCAGTTCCCACACAGGCACAACGCCCCGGGGTGTACACCTGATCAGGGCCAAATTACCGCACTGAAACTGGCCCAAATAACACCTAAACAGGGACAGCTAAACCCTAACTAGGTCACATACAGTATTTATATACAAAGTAGGCCAAAATACATACACTAAAACCTGACATGATTGTTGTACCTGCTCCCAGTCATTTTTCTAGCACACATTTACATCATATATACTTAGTCAGAGCTAAAGAATTATCACACAGCAGTGATTAAAAACTTGGCACCTGTGTGCCTCAGCAGGCTGAGACAGATTTCATGTAGCCTGACATTGCGGGTTTGGCTTAGAACTGTTGTCATAAGTCATTTTCTCATTCTTGCTTCCCATTTTTCTTGTTACTTTTGCCTCTTTGAACTATCTAGTAAATGCCATAAGACATAAACTTTCCCCTACCAGACACTGTTCTTGGGATTTTCAGGTACTGTGAAAGAACACACAAAGCAAGAACTAATGATTTGAAAATGAAAACTCAATATTTTTGACTCCCTATTTGTCTGCAAATGTTTTTGCTGACCAAAGTCGCAACATTAAATATGAAGTATTCATAATCATGCCAACAAGTGGAGCCCAGATCCAGACTGACTGACTATACATAGGCGTCTGTAATCTGTCAGCGAGTCCTGCAGCCAGTCTCTGCCTCTTCCTCTTTCTGACCATCCTCTCGGACCATGCTATCCATTAGCAAGCATTTAATCACTGCACCATTTACTGGAAACTGCTGTCTGTCTGTGGTGTGTGTGTCTTTGTAGCATTAGCAAATTCATGCTATCCAATGCCAAAGCTGGATAAAACACAAAAAGGAAGTATTCCAAAGAAAGCAGAAGGTGTTCTTGAAATCATTGCCATTAGATTATAGGAAATATGTCTTCCTTTCCACAAATAAACTCAAAAGAACAGAGTGAAATAGATATCCAAAAATCTATTGCGGCCAAGCGGAAACTGCTGACTGGAGTTGCAGCTGCATGTACAGTTTTTTACTGTACGCATCTCTCTGCAGCACCAAGCTGACTGGATTCAACTGGGCCACATCAGGGCTGAAAAAGTACACACACACACACTGCACATATACATGAGCCAGGTACACAGAATACCTGGGGCTATTATGTGGAAATAAAACATATGGAACCATCCAATGTGTTTCCATTTGATAGATTCATTTTCACATTTGCGTTTAAATGTTTGGGTTTTGTTCAGATGCGGCGCTGTTATTTTTCCCAACCTGGGATACATACTTCTTTACATTCCATAGTTGCTCTTGTTCATATGGGCATATAAAGAAGTATGTCCCCCAAGCAGGCCACTGTCCTTGGTGGCGCATCAGGCCCCCCCAACCCCGCCACCCCCTCCATCCCAGCTTCTCCTCCTCCCTGACACACGCCCACTAAACGGGGAGGAAAAAAATGTTGAATCAGGAGCCACATAGACCACTGAATGCACATTACCCCCCTCTGATCCCCCATGGCACCGACTTCAGGGTCCCGCCAGACATCAGTGACTAAGACAGAAGATTGAGTACACACATAAATGAACACAAACATATAAACTCAGGAATGATTAAAACACAAGTTCATTCAAATATACACTAAAACGGTTTTTACACTTTAACAACTTTTCTCACTGCTGGGAAAATGACCCAGCTTGTCTTTCTGAACTGCCATGCAGTCCTTGACCAAAGCTTTTCACACCATTAAGAAGAAACAGAGCTCACCATTTAAAACAAATAAAAAAACAAAAAACATTCCTTCAAGTCACATCACAGAATGACGTCAGATCACGCAAACTAATTTACTCGCAAAGTAATTTCCACCCAAAAACACATACACTTGTCACCGAGAAAAAACATCACTTTTAAAAGTCACAGTCCACTCTGTTAAAATTAAAACAGCCCCGTTTCCGCTGCAATACTACAGCATGACTACAATGTCTGGCAAGCATGTGTCCGCTCTGCTTTGACATACTGTACATTGTGAAGCAATTTCTCACACACACGGAGACACCCGGCACGCGATTCACCTTGAGTGTCACGCTTAGAGGTTCAGCTGCAGCGGTGGAGTGGGGAGAGTGGGGGTGATGGGAAATGAGGGAGATGTTGCACTTACCTACCGGCAGATGTTGTATAGGACCCCCCATCCCCCTTTGCCTCCCTCCCTCCCTCCCTCCCCCTCCTCTTCTACTTCAGCTGGGCCGATGCACCAAAGAGAGAAGCAATAAAGCGCGAGTAGAGAAGAAAAGGAGACTGGGACGAAGAAGTGCTTCGTTCTCTCTTCTCTCAGTCTGTGTCCCAGGTGCTGCCTCTGCAGTCTCTCTCTCTCTCTCTCTCTCTCTCTCTCTCTCTCTCTCTGTTTAGCCACACACACTCTCTCCCTCTAACATCCTCACTCGGATCCTGCCTCTCCCTCTCCGCTCCTTAATCTCTCCCTCTTCCTCACGCTGAAAACTTTTAGTCCGGCGCACAGATGCTCGTCCCACCGGTCCTCCGCCACAGACAGCAATTCCTCTTTTTTGCTCTCTCTCATCCCTTCTGTGCCATTCATCCCCCCCCCCCTCTCTCATACATACTGTCCCATGCAGTCTATAGGCTACCATGCTATGCAGTCTCCCCTGGACTGCCCACTCCCCTCTATATAGCATGTGCTCTCATTGTCTCTCTCTCTCTCTTTCTCTCCTGCTCACACACTCCACACCACACACTCTCTCAACCACACACCTCTTTCAGTCAAACTACAGTAGCATTACAGTCCCATGCTGAGCAGACTGTGGTCATGATGAGGTTGAAAGGCATATGTGGCGTGGCACGTGGACAGTTTTAAGGTGAAGGTGGTAAATGTATGTGAGTTTACTGTGCATATGTGTCAACATATAAATGTATGTCAGCATGCACATAGTGTGTGTGCATATACGTGTGTTTATATGTGTGTCTTCACTTGCCCTTGTTGCTTGAGTGAACCCCATTCACCTGAGACCCCCTGCCCCCTCTCATTAGCCTCAGTGCTTGATCCACATGCAGCCCCCATACACACACACACATACACACACACACACACAGTGACCCCCCCTCCCCGCTATCTCTGCTCCTCCTCCCTCCCTGTCCTTGCAGAGATCAATACCAATTTATAGGCAAATGCACAAAGGCTGAGTCGCGCTTTTAATGAATTGAACCATTGCTAACGTCAGGCATCTAATGAAGGCTCTGAGAGAGGCGTTAAGGAAACCTGTGGTGGGAGCAGCAGGAAGCACATAAGGGTTACTGGGAGTATGTGTGTGTTCCTTTGTGCGGCTGTGTGTGTTTGAATTACGAGCGAACAGCTGTTTCTGTGTCGCAATTTTCTAACTGGTCTTCCCCTGAAAATATTTGATGCCACTAATATGAGACCAGTTATAATTTACAGTAAATGATAAACTGAGAGTAAGAATGAAAAAAAACCATGAGGGCAGACACCCCAGCATGCACTGCTCCTCGACACACTCAGGAAGTCTTTCTTTTGTTTTTGGCAGTCAATATTTCACCTTAATCATATCTCCGTGAAAGATCACATTCACGCTGGACTGTTGACAAAGCACACCTATTTATAATTTTCTATTTTCTTACATGCAAGGTACAAAAGACACATTTTGGAGTGTGCCTCCACAGTGAAGTGGAAGATGGATATTTTGTAAAAGCAGCTATATGAATATTTTTCCACTTCTGTTTTTGCAAACCCACTTAAGTCCACTGCACAGGTACTGTATATTGCTTTCTCATGCTACATAATTTGACTCTTGTGTCTCGTGCTTTGAACACACAAATTGCAACTGCAACTGCATCCGCAAAACCTGTGTGAATATGTCATCCTCCGTAGCCCCCCAGTAGCCACTTTGTGTGTTTCTGCCACTGTGTAACCAGTGCCATGGGGGCTGTGCACATCAGCCCTACCCGCCCAGTAATTAAACTAAAAGTCTCTTCCATAAATCACACTCGTCCTCTACTCTCTCTTCCTCTCTCTCATTCCTCCCTTCTTTACTCTCCCAGCGATGGTTTTGTAAATCACCAGCCAGGGCTGGTAAACGAGGGGGATTTGCACGTGTACACACTCGCGAACACACAGACACACCAGCCCAGCACTAGACATAGACACATTACGAAGAATTAAGTTGCCTATCCACCGTGGCCACCACCGTCCCAATATTGCAGGCAAGAATTACAATTCTCCAGGGAGAAATGGCCAACTGCTGTAGATTGCAAGATAAGGGCAGTGTGTAATATGCACCCGCAATGCTCTGTGATACACAGCTTGGCAGGAAATGGATGAAATTTGCCAACATCTGGCATGACTTACGTAATCCTTACAATAGGGTGCAATATCAAAAGACATTTGTCATCCCAATAAACAAGTCAGAAAAAGATAACAATATAAATCCTCCTCCTCTTCCTCTTATAAACATTGTTCCTTTATGTATACTCTCAACATTCATTGCTGCTGCAGTTAAGCTAACACCATAGAAAGCCAAGTTTCACACCCAGTGAGAGATTGTTTGCAAGACAGAAAGGCAGATAGTTTCCCTTCAAACAGCTGCATGTCAACTATAACCGCTCCAACCATGCAGGCTGTCTTCTACAGGGCCGGGCTGGGACACCCGACACCTTGCCACCTCCAGCAATTCACCCTGAAGCTGTCAGGGCTCCGGACGCTTGACAGACAGCTGACCGCTGATCTCCCCGGTATCTGCTAACTGTAAAACTAGCCTGGGCAGCGAGAGAGAGAGAGAGAGAGAGAGAGAGAGAGCGAGAGAGAGAGAGAGAGAGAGAGAGTGGGATGGGAGCATATGCATGCCACTTTTAGAACCTTGCTTCTACTTTCAACCTCTCTCGCTCTCTCAGGAGAGTGACACATGTGTGTGTCCCGGCTATAGATAGAGTTGAGGCCCCAGTGGGACGGCCGCACCAACACTCAGCTTAACACCGGGGCACATTAGAACATACTCATGTGGTGTTTCTACAGATAAACCTCACCTGCCCTGTATGCAAATACACTGAGCAGGACTGAGCTAGTTCAACACCCTGATTTCTACACCGTGTTCTGCTGCTGCCATACAGAAAGATTTTTACATTTCATGCCTCAAAGCCAATGGGATATTAACAAAGAAATATTTCCAAAAAAACACGGTACTGCTTCTGAAAAACATTGCTGCGGGACTGAAGCGGAAAGTGATTAGAAAGAGATTTTATGTGGATTTTAAAACAATGTTGATGTAACAACTACATATGTGTATCATGTACATATCCATACATTGATCAATTCAAATACATTTAGCCTAAAACAACTGGCAACAAAATAAGTTTGTTACCTTAATTTGACAACTTACTTTACTTACAGTCTAACACTGTGTCATACGGCATACATAACCTTTATGTCTCATTCATAAAGAGAGATATTGCATAGTTTGCTGTAAGCTACTTAACATTTTTATTCTAAATGGTTTCCACTGAATATCTGTATGGTTGGAGTAGCTGATTAGAAAACACTCCAGAGTATAATGCCTCAGAGATAACCCCTTGACCTTTTAACCCCATGCGAATGTGTGGAAATAGTTCTATGCCAGCATGTGAATCACAAGATCTGCTACAACACAAAAAGTGTGGAGCGATAAATAAATAACAAGCCCCTTTCCAGCTGCCTAACTCACAATCTGTCTGTTTTTCGAACAGAGCAGCTGAGAAAAATACTGTACTGTAGTCTATGAATGTGGCTGACACGAACCACACTGACACAAACACACACACACAAATACACATTCACAATTATATGCAGTGAGTAAGCACACTCAGAAACAGATATTTTACAAATATCTAAACACACAAAGAGACACTTCCGCACCTACCGTAGTAAAAGGGATCCAGATGGGGATGGTGGCCCATGCGGAGTGAAGCGGTTGCTGCAGGCGGCGTCTCGCCTCCCTGGGAGCTGAATCAGCGATGGAGAGTTTGAGGTTGCGGGGAGGAGAAGAGGAGAAGAGGAGGAGTGAAAAGAAAGGAGAGGAGAGAAAAGAAGAGGGTCATGGGACTTGCCTTTCCCCTCTCTCTTACTGGATGGGGTAAAAAAGGAGGAGGAGAAAAGACAGGCAGACCAAGAAAGAAAAAAAGCACAGGACACCGTGCAGGTACAAAAGAGAGAAAAAATAGTGGGCAATAAAAAAAGCACAGAGGTTTGTGTAAGAGGATTCGATTTGAAGTGATGACTGGGCAGTGAAATGCGTCAGCCGGCAGCTGCATGTCCCCTCGCACCACACCAGGCCATGTAAAGTTACAAGGAAGACAGCTGATCAGACTGTCAGAGAAGGAGATGGAGCGAGATAGTGAGTGCTGACAGAGCTGAAGGACAAATCGGGAAGAGGGACGGAGGGAGGGAGGGGTTGAGAGGATGAAAGAGTGAGTAAAGAGAACAGGGTGAGGAGAATAGAAAAAAAAGTAGATTAAATAATAAAATAAAATCGAGGAAAGGCAAGAAAATAAACACACACGTAAAAAAGTTGAGATGCATGAAATAATGAAAGGAAAGAATAAATAGAATAGAATAAAGAAACAGGTGATGGAAGCAAGGAAGGGAAGGGAAGGAAAAAGCATGGTGGGAGGTGTTTGGATGAATAAAAGATGGAAAAAAAAAAAAAGAAAACGGAAAAAGGTAGGTAAAAAGGAGCAGTAAAATGGGAAGCTTTTAAGAGTAAAATAAATGATCTCTTACTCTTTCCTGTCTTTCTTGTCCTTTTGCCCCCATATTCCACTCAGTCACTTTCCCGATATGTTGTCCAGCAGTCGGTGAAAACATTTCCTCCAAAATAAAGACAAAAAACTTAGCAAGTTGTTAGCTTAAAAAAAAGGATATGGTATAAAAGGTCAATGGATACCGCTCACAGGCAGTGTTTGTGCATTGTTTTTTGTTTTTTCAGAGTGTCAGAAATTGACAAAAGCAACTTAGAATGAGAACAGGAGTGGTGGGGGTGGGGGGGGGCAAGCGAGAGGTTCAGCATGATCAGAAGAAACCCCCACCGTCCCAGGGTTTTTATACCAAGGTAAGAGTCAGAGACACGCGTCCCTCCACCAGCCCGCCCTCACAGCCATGCTCCACCGCCTTATTTAGTGAAGCGTGGCAAAAAATAGCCTCCCAAGTGCTTCTGAGGGGTGTCTGGGTAAAAGTGGGTGGGTGGGAGAGTGGGAGGGACAGGGCGGGGACAACTGGGAGGTGAGGCAGGCGGGTGTCAAGGAAGGTTGGGGGTGATGGTGATGGTGATGCGGTCACTTTTAATCATTCTCTCTGCCTTTGACTAGTCTGGTCTGAGCTTGATTTACCCTTCCTTCTCATGTGTCTACTTTTTTTTCTGTTGCCACCCCCTGGTATGTTACGTTACTTACGTTACATCCTATATCCTCCTCTGCTCAGGCTTCTTAATCTACTGTACACCATGCCTGTGCTCACCCAGCTTGCTTTTTCTGGCCTCATCTCTTTAAAAACAGTCTTAGATTAGTCTTTCTGATTCATATTTCAGGTCTGTAAATGACAGATTTGTTCAACGTGAACTAACCTAAAATTATCTCTCATGTCACCATGAGGTTGACATTTATGCTTATCGGTGAAATGTGTCAACATCTATTGGATGGATAGTCATGAAATTTGGTTGCTGGCAAACATGAATGTAATAAAGTAAACATCAGCGCATAACATTTTCATTGTGAGCACGTTCATTTGCATTTAGCTCAAAGCACCACTGTACAGCCTCACAGAGAAGCTAGTATGGCTGTAGACTCTTAGTCTTGTACATACTGTATATATACACTGTATACTTAGATATATATATCTATATATACATATAGATAGATAGATAGATGGATAGATAGATAGATAGATATAGGACTGTAGACCTTGGCTTCATAAGCAATGAACAAAATCAGAACTGAGTGTGCCTGGTAGGTTACCAGGTAGCGCATGCACACCATGTCCAACGCTGAATCCTAACTGCAGCTGCCCAGGTTCATTTCCAGCTTGGTATCCCCTCTCTCTCTCCTACATTTCTTGTTCTCCTCTTCAGCTGTTCCTGTCAAATAAATAAGCCAAAAATAATAATCTTTGGAAAAAAAAACTAGGTGTGCTTTGGTCAGCTTCAGAAGGAGGAGATAAAACTATGGCTCTCAGAACACAATCCTTGTCATTCACCAGAATGTTCCTGTCAGACAGCTTTTGGCGCTCTGGCCTAGCGTTCTCATTAAATGTGCTGTTAAAGGAATGATTCAGCATTACCACCACTCTCATATCTGTCAGTTGAATATGAAGCTGAAGGAAACGGTAAGCTTAGCTTAGCATAGCACAAAGACTGGAAACAAGCGGAAGCAGCTAACCTGGCTGTCTGAATGTAAAGAAAAACAGGCTGGCAGCTTCTCTAAAGCTCACTCAGATGTTTTATCTTGTTTAATTGGTACAACAAGTTGTGGTTCTACGGGGTGTTACGTGCCAGACCATTTCTAGGTCTGGGAGCAGCAGAGACCTCAGGGAGTCACTGCACCTGGAGAAATACGCTTTTTGTGTAGAACTGTGTAACATGTGTTTGAAAATATACAGCATATTTGTCTCTGATTGCGGTTACATAGCTGGTATTCACAGACATTGATAAGTTCCAAATTGCATCCAAATTGCTAATTGTCTTCCAGCAGTTTTTCACTACCCTTTTTGGTTCAGTGTACTGTTATAAATAGTTTTTAACAGTTATAATGAATATTGTATATTGAATATAAAATATCCATAAAATGTATTTTATGTATATTGCATTTTGTAATTATGTGGAAGTGCACCTTTTTAATTGATGTGACTGAATGAAATTTGAAAAATAAAGTAAACTAGTACCTGTGTAACTCCACCGTCTCCAAAGTCATGCCCTTCAAAGTCGACAAGTTTTGAAATTGGCACTATAGTTAAAGCCTCCTTAAGCCTGAGCACCCCCATGTTCCTCCCCTGTCGCTGCCCCCTGCCGTATCTCCCTGCTGTATTTTTAGCCCTGCTAAATAAAGAGGTGAAAATCTTTCACTGCCAAACATCCGCCCCAAACTTCCACACACACCCACCTGCCATTGACTCTCCACCAGTTGTATTCCCAGCACCTTGTCCCACTCCTCAGTGCCTGGCACTGCATCACATTTGGTGTCACCACTGTGGCGCTATGTATGTACGGACAGCATGACGGACAGAGAGAGAGCCAGAGAAAGGCCCCTCATACAGATAGCAGGGCGAGAGGTGTTCACTTTGTGTGTGTCTCAGAGCTGATGAAGAGTCTCAGGTGAGGCCAATGTGTCTGTGGCGGAAACGACTGAGAGACACAGCGAGATGGAGAGAGAGAGGACCCGGGAATTGAGAGGACAGGGGGAAGGGAGGAGAGATGGGGAAAGAAAGGATATTGATTTCCACCTTAAAGAGGCAATCTCCGCTTCTCAGGAGCTCCAGGGACTGTGCGTGTTTCTGTGTGTGTGTGTGTGTGTGTGTGTGTGTGTCTTTGTGTTGTGTGTATGATCTGTCCTGGGATCACAGCAGAGACTGGAGACACTGGTGCAGGCATCAAACACACACACACACACACACACACACACACACACACAGAGTTATGGAATGTTTGTGATGATCAAACAAGTGAAGAGACCAGACAAAATTACACGTTTAAACTATTCACTTTTCTGATCAGGTTTCTTCACAGGCACACCACTCCAATCAGTCCTATTACCCTTAACCCTTTCCTCTTTTTCCTCTCACACCCGTTTCTCAACTGCACACCAAAGATTTACATTTCTCTGACTGGTGAGTCGGAAACTTCTCAGCGACAAATGCTCAAGTTTTAACAAGACAACATCAAAGGCACATTTTAGTGTAGATAGAAACAAACAGAATATGGAGTGAAATGCGCATCAATAGTAGGTTCATAACCCTTATATAGAGAGATTTCCAAATGTGTATGACAATGTTTGAATAAGTGATGGTGCTCATAAATACATTTCCCACCAAACTGTTCTTGTAATGCTTTACCAGCCTCTTCACAGACAAGGGTAACATAACCAACATGTGTCAGGTGATTTGTGCAACAGTGTGTAAATACATTCCATACTATTTCACAAAAGCTGCACAAAGGATTAGTGACATTAATATTATTGTTACATAATATTTAAAATATATGCTCCATAAAGAGAGATGCAAATGTATAAAACGCACAAGAAGATCTCTTATTTTGTAGGGGCTTCTTTTCGCTTTTCCTGTAATCTGTGAGGTGAAGTGCTTCTCTACAGTGAGGTATTTGTCTTTGTGATTGGGTCAGTGTGAAAGGCTGTGTTGAGTCAGATTACATCTTTAATTTCTGTATACACAAATGCTCTGTGAGTGAAGTGTTTGCCTACTGTGTGTGTGTTTTTAATTTATGCTCGAATGTGTATGTAAGCACTCCTGCTCCATACCTGCAGTGCTGCATGTGTGTGTGTGTGTGTGTGTGTGTGTGTGTGCACCAATCTGTGCGTTTGTGAGTCCCACAGTGTCAACGGGCACTTTAGAGTCTGTACACTCATCTGATCCGGCTTGGCGAGCAGACAGAATAATAAGGTTGTGTTGTAGGACAAAAAAAACAATAAGCTCCTTCAAACTCCCTCTCTCTGTGACGGGGCAGTCCCACCGGAGACAAACTGCAACCACCAAGACCGAACACCAAAATATTTCCTTTTTTTTTTTTCCCCAGCGCCCCCCCCAATCCCTCCTCCCTATTTTGCAGTTAAAGTTCCCAGGGGACCATTACTTTAGCTGGAGTGTAAAATGGCCTAGGAGATTAATGGTTTTTCTGCATTACCTGGTGGCAGGGGAGAAGCAATGGATACAGTGTACAGATCCTGCAGATACTTTTTAATCTGGGAGAGAGAGCTCTCTGATCCAAGCCAGCAGCGGGATTGAAAAAAGTTAATGTAAAAACAGAGGGGAGGGGCCAGAAAGCAAAGACAAGGAAGTAACAAAAAGACAGAAGGAGGGTTGACAGAAAGATTAAGATGTGTGGTTGTATTTTTAATTAGTACCACTGGAGAGGAAAGTTAAATATATGACTTTGGGTAATGCTTTATCACAGGAGAGGTTTTCAATCTAATGAAAAGACTTTGACTTTTGATTTGGCTCCAACACTCATCATGCTGCAGCACCTGGACCAGCCATTTCTCCCTGAGCACCAAACTGTGGGTGACAGGCCACTGCCCATAAACAACAATAAGCTCACAGTCCGTGTCCACGCTAAGGAGCCGGCGCCAGAGGAACCAGATGCTCTCAAATTTCAACGACCAACTCATTGGTTAAGTAGCATGATGCAAATAAAATACCAACAAAACTCATGGATCCAGCTCATAGTGTCCCTTGTAGTCCATTGTGGAGCAGCCAGTGACCTTGTGCATAAGGTTTGAGCTAAATTTAAATCTTTTGTTTATTGGAGAAAAAAGATATAGCCGTATGACCATTTGAAAAATTGTGTACAATGCTCTATCGCGTGAGTTAAAAAATTTCAACCCTGGTATGAAATTCGTGTAAAACTTTTTACTTAAAATTTGTGAGATTAAAAATTTTCACTAACACTTCTCAGCAGAGAGATATCGTGTTTCTGGCCCTGAATGTTGTTACTTTAGCCGCCAGAGCTCTGTGGGACTCCTTCACATTTATACAAACCAGACAAACCAGAAGTTCAGATAATATCTGTCTGTCACTTGATTTCCAGCTATTGCTGTACTTCACAATGAAATAAGTTAGCATAGCCTTGAAACATCCAAACTCCATCCAGAAAATAAACATTTTAATAGTATTTTGCTTGTCATCTTGCTGACAGACCTGAAAAAACTTAATATTTTTAATAAATTGGCATCATGATGTAGTTATTTTGGCATCAGTTTGATCCATTAATTGCAACTCAGTCACAGCAAAATGTTGATTTTGGGTTCATACAGCTATAGTAATGGCAGGTTGTGTTTATTTGCGTTATTGATGGGTGGGGTTCAGCTTGTACACACACACACACAGAGTGGAGAGCAGAGCAAAAGCAGGTTCCATTCAAGCGGAAAGCTTCCGGTGAGCGAGCTGATGCAAACGCAGAAGTCCCTTAAACCTGCATTGTATTGAACAGCCAGCAGGGGGCGACTCCGCTGGTTGCAAAAAGAAGTCCGGCTCCATTTGAAATAATGGTAAAATGACCCTACTTCTCAGCTGATTTATAACCTCAGTAAACACTTTCCTGATGGGTTTATGGTCTCAATTGCTAGTTTCAAGTCTTCTTCAATACAACATGATGTTCATTTAGTAAATTATGATCCCATTTAGAGGAAAATAAACCATAAAGCAGAGTATGCTTCAGGTCAGGTCTACGATTGACATGTCATTACCATGGCGACCTGTCAATCGGGCTAGAGTGACGCGTGCTCACAGCACTGAGGAAATTTAACCAGTGCTGCTGAAAAGCTTATTAGGAGTTGGCTGTTCACTTTCTCTGATGAGTACATTAAGTTTTAAGACTGTTGTTCGCTAATTGCCAGCCCTGTTAAAATGACAGTTAACGAGAATTACATACACCTAGCTAAGCAAGCTAGCTAGCTCCAGACACGGCCGTTAGCTCTTGTCCAAATATGGCTTCCAAACGGTACTTCACAAACTGACGTGTGACGTCAAAATGACTACGTCCACTTCTTTTATACAGTTTATGGTTCCACTTTTAATAAAGTCGATGTGCACGTCAATGTCACTTTTAGTCAACTGATCAATCACAGCCTGGTGGGGGCGTGACATTATAAAAAGTTTGACATGCAACAGCAAACTTTCAAATATTGAACTCATTGTTATGCGTGAGTGATTATGATTATTGACAAGTTAGTACTTAGCATTAACAACTAATGTAGGATTTAATTTTAATTCTGTTTAATTTAATGAATGAAGACAACCCACAAAAATGAAACTACCGTATTGTTCAATGCGAATTATTATTATACTAGTGGTGAACTATATATTATTCTATTATAATGAATATAGTAACATTATATAATTAATATATTAACATTATACTAAGAGTGTACATTAAATTAACATTATACTTTTTATTTAATGTTATTATATTATACTAATACTCTCATTTATACAAGTTATTCATCCAGGTACATCTGCAGTGGACAGATGTAGATTTAGCCACAGCCAAGATGAATTGAAACACTGTAATGATAATAGTCTAAAACTATGTGAATATGCAGTTTTAGTCAAATAAGAACTTCCATCCATCCATCATCAACTGCTAATCCTGTGTACAGGGTCGCGGGGGGCTGGAGCCAATCCCAGCTGACATCAGGCGAAAGGCGAGGTACACCCTGGACAGGTCACCAATCCATCGCAGGGCCACACATAGACAAACAACCAGTCACACTCACACCTAAGGACAATATAGTCGACAATAGTCACCGATCAACCCAGTCCGCATTTCTTTGGACGGTGGGAGGAAGCTGGAGCACCCGGAGAGAACTCACGCAGACACGGGGAAAACATGCAAACTCCAAACAGAAAGGCCGGGGGTTTGAACCTGCGACCTTCTTTCTGTGAGCGCTATCCACCAGACCACCGTGCCACCCCTGAAATAACAACTTAAGATATCTGATCTTATAATAAGAAATATATCTATTTTTTTTTTTTTTTTTAAACCTGTCCTGCCCAGCAGCCTGGTATAGAGTATAATGACCTGGATACCATATTGTGCCAGACAGATTTTACTTTAACAGAGAGTTTTAATATACTCCTTTGTCTGTTTTATTATTTATTTAATTATGTATTGATTTGTCACCGGGCCAGACAGGGGGGCAGACATGGGGATGGGGGCCACAAACAGACAGCACAGAGAAAGGACAAGACCTGTAAGAGAAGGAAGATGGAAGGTGGGGACAACAGGGAATAGCAGAGGGAAACACCAATTGCAGAAAGCAACGAAACCTGCAATAGAACAGAGAGGGGGGCTTGGGGAGGAGAAAAACAACAAACAAACAAACAAACAAACAAACAAAAACAAACAATAAAAATAATAATAATAGTAAAAGACAACCAGCCGAACAGCAGCAATAAACAGCCGACATAGTAAGACAACTAAGAAGACCTAAATGAAAACAAGAAACAGTCATGCACACTAAATAAGCAACACAGCACAGCCACGAGCGCTGGAATAACAATTAATTTAAATAAGTAACTGAAAGAAAAGTGACAATAAGAAAATAATATCTCATTTAAAGGGGCAATATGTAGTTTGTTTGAGATTTTTTGAAATATATCACCTTTTTATGGCCTATTTGCGAAGGGGTTGTAACCTCACATAAAAATGAACCATTGGTCGGCTTTTTCAGTTCCCTTCCTATGTGAAGAAATCGGGTCGCATTTTCCGTGAAATCTATTCATGAGCGCTTCCAAGCCCTCCTGCCTATTAAATCTGAACTTTGAACTCTGAACTACACGCAGCAACAACACTGCAGCTAACACCCAAAAACCACCGGCTCACAGCACAACATGACTCCAATTTGAAAGATTTTTAGTTGTATTCCATAAAATATGTGTGCAAGACACGAGAAGATTGATATATCTTTTCTCCTCTGTAATCAACTAGAAAAATCAGATCTGAAAAAACTCTATTCCCTATTAATCTATAGATTGCACTGTGTAATACCACTGCATATGTGATCCAGAGGTTTATGCCTGATACATTGTATGGAATCTGTTCCCATTTCAGTTTTATGTTTATGGGTCTCTTTGATGAACCTGCTATAAAAGTTCAGTGAATCTGCCATTATGAGGGCTTGGTGAGCTGTGGATGGACAGTACTGACTTTAGCTGCTGTCAAGTTAAATGCTAATAAGTCTAAAGTGCTATTCTCAGGGGACCGGTACTGCAACAGGACCTTATAGTGGCCTGGAGTCTGTGATGTAGGTCTACACAGGACGGAAAACTTACCTAAATCAGACCTGCATAAATGAAGAATGAATGGGATGTAATTACAGGCAGACCCGATGCAAACTGAACCAAGGCAAAACAGAATAGATTCAAAGTGTGGGTGACCAAAAAAGACCGAAAAGAAAGAACACCAACATTAGTGGTCAGAGTTGATAGGGAGTCTGCTCAGAATCATGGCATATTGACACACAGATCTGAGACATGTGGTAATACAACAGAACCTTACCTGACTGGGACAGGGGGGAACGAACACGCAGCCCACCAATTGATTAAATTTATTTGCCGACCCCTGACCTACAGCATTACAGGTTTTTTCAATTGCTAAGGTAATGGTCAAAACTGAAGCCACTTTTTCAAAACACTTCACACAGTCTGCATTACCAACATGCATCTTGGCCAAACAGTTAATCTGACCTCCAAAAGTCACTCAAACCACCAAAACACTTCGTACAAGTCTCAAAATAGACTCGTTCAGCCAAAACACTGGCAACAATTCTCATTTAGAAAGCATACAGTCTCACTCATAACACACTGACCTACAAAACACTAAAAACAGGGAGCATTACATAAATGAATAACTTTTATCTTTGAAGCATGAGGGAATAAATTAGGTTTTCGTTATACAATAACAATAACATATTTTAACTTTGACGGTACTAAAGTTTATGTAACAAGAATGTATCAGAAATGCAGCAATTTGCTACAATATCCTTTATTTGTTCTAAATCTGTGGATAGTATTGTAACTGTGAAAAATCTTACTGTAAGTTGAAACACCCCCCCCCACCACACACACACACACACACACACACACACACACACACACACACACAATACATATAAGAAACATCTCAAAACTCATAATGTACAGTACCTGAGGGTGCTAGTCCTCCCTCTCTGCTGCATTGTCCACAAGTTCTCATCAACATCACATCTTATGTCTTCCCTTGCGATGCATCTTGGAAAGTATCTTCTGGAATGTCTAATCCAACCCTGGCAGTCTTCAGGAGAAGTTTCTCCACATCCCGCATTCATAGCATCCAGTAAGGTCATCGGGTCATGTGGATGGTGGTCATACACCTTCCACCTCCATGCAGAGAAAAACTCCTCTATGGGGTTTAGGAAGGGGGAGTATGGAGGCAGGAACAGTACTGACATCCAGGAAAGACACGAGCCTCTCCGTATTGTAGGGGCCAATGTGTCTGGGTTGTTGTTCCATGTCTTTGTTCCTAGTCCTGTGCCTTAGTTCATGTCGTAGTATTTGCTTCTAATTCTTTCTCTGCATCATTTTGGTTTAGTCTGCTCGGTACTTTGTGTTCTAGGTCTGTGTTCTCGTTTAGGTTTTGTCTGTTATGATCCCTGTGTTATAGTTGGTCGGTGTTTGTCTTTTTACATAGGTTTCTGTTATTGTCTGAAGTTAGATTCTTGTCTGGTATTTTGTTACATGTGTTCTGTCTGTGTTGGTTATTAATTTTGCCCCATGTCTGCCTGTCTAGTGTTCCGTCTGTTCCCCCAGATGTCACTCTGCCTGCCTGCCTCTCTGTTGCCCCTGTTGCCTCTGCCTGCCTCTCTCTGTTTTCCCTGCTGTCTCTCTGCCTGCCTCATTAACCTTGATCCCTGTCACCTGTATTGCTCCCGCCCTGCTCGTTACTCCCTGTGTATATATACCTGGTGTTTCTATTTAGTCTTTGTCCGGTCACTGCTGTGTTTGTTGCATGTATGCTCAGTTGTTTGTTGTATGTTCTACAAGTTGCTGCATTACCCGTTCTGATTTGTGGATGTTCCAGTTTCCTATACCTGTGAGTTTTGTTCATGCCTGTTTGTCTTGCTTTGGATTAATAAACCCTGGAACCATGCATTTGGGCTCTCACCTGCTTTGCGCACCCAGCGAACCTGACACAATGAGTGGTTTGTGTAACAGCAAACCATCAATGAACATTGCTGCACACATCGTGATGTTAGCTCATCTCTGCCCTGGGACATCCACGGTTGCTCTCTGTCCAATCACATTTCTTCCCTTGCGGCGTGTTTTTGCCAGGTTGAATCCAGCTTCATCCACAAGGATGAATGTATGTGCAGTTTCCCTGGCTTCCAGCTCTATTACTCTCTAAAATACAGTAAATACACAGTTTTTCAGGACTTCACATTATGCATAACTATGTATGTTCCCTGATTGATTATTGAACAGACATCTTACCTGGACATATTGATAATGGAGTTCTTTCACACGTTCACAGTTTCTCTCGAATGGTACAGTGTACAACTGCTTCGTCCTTATTTTATGTTTCTCCAGGACTCTGGCAATTGTCGTTGTGCTGACCGAATTCACATTTCCAAAAGTGATATTGTCTGCCTTCTAAGAATTTCTGCTTATTTCAATCTGGTCACTGCAGAAATGCAGTACGTTTACCATCAATCTGTTTTGAATGTGTTTTTAACAGTTTTGGACACAGTGTGTTAGCATTGGAAAAATGTGCCGCAGATATACAGTGTTTTGCAGGTGGTGAAGTAGTAATGAGAAAAGAGTTCATGAATTTTGGAGAAAGTGGTCAATGAATGCATTTTGTGTGAAAGCAATGAAAAATTATACAGTTTGGTCTATATACACTTCTGTTGCGCTGACTGTGTGAAGCGTTTTGACTATGTGACTTCAGTTTTGACCAACGCAGGTTAGCAACTGAAAAAACAGTAATAACACTGAAACAACATGACAATGGTGACATACTGTAAATACTCAGCATTTCCTTAGAACTTCATTAAACTCTTACAACTCGGTTTCAACACAGTAGTTGCTAATATATATCAAACCTGCGTGATGACGATAACGCCGTTTCCACAATACAGTACCACATCGAAACATATAAGGCCTGTCCTGGTGAGCGTACCCCATCCGCGCTGTTTTGTGCTTTTGTACTCTGCATGAAGAGCTGGCATGCCGCATGTCCAGTGACTGTCCTGCCAAGACATTATTCGACAGGAGAGACCAGGTCTGGCCGCAGCGTAGCAGGTGGTGGACCGCTGTTACGAGGAGAGCACGTGTAATTTGGGGGTATTTTTACTCTAACCTAGACCCAAGTAGGGATACTGATGGGTTTTTAGCAAGTGTTCTATTATGTTTCCTAATACAATTGTACAAAATAATATCAATGCAACAACTGCATAGGGGTGTGTTTTGTTTGGGTTGCAGGTAGTGAGTCACTGCTTTGGTGGTTTTCTTTTCCTTGTTTTGTTTCGTTCTGTTGTTCTGGTCTGGCTTAGTACTCATTGTATTGTATTGTATTTCACCTATTTAACCAATGCTAGACTGATGTAATGAATTTCTTGGGACCACTGGGAAGTAGGATTAGGGTAGTTTAGCTTTTAGGGTTTTCTGTATGTATGTTAGAAATTATACTGTAGATTGCATGTGCTTTATTTATTTGTAGTATTAACTTAGACAATGTGTTGGCAATTCAATTATATATATTATATAGCTTTAAAAAGTGTGTTTTTACAAATCTGCATTATTTCTTATGATTGTTCTTATATTTTAATGTTTTGTGAAAAAACTAAAGCAAACTGAACTAAAATGGACTGAGCTTGGCATTGTGCAGCGACAAAGACTAAAACTAACACAGAAACTAATAAAAACTAAACTAAACTAGTAAACCCACATTAAAAAACTAATTAAAACTAAACTTAAATTGAAAACCAAAAATCAAAATGAAAAATCCAAAATTATAATAACCTAACACACACACACACGATGTGTGTTCACATACATCTGCATATTTAAACGTAACATTTCAGGGGGAAAGCTTCTTGATGTAATGCTTTAGTTATTTTGGTTATCCTATTCACCTGCATTGCCTTGTCAATTGTATGCAAATTAGTGCATTTTAATTAGTCAATGCCTAATTTGCATATAAATGTGGCAATAGTGATGACATTATTAGACACAAATTTTACTGTATTCACCTGTAGTGTCTCCATTTAGTACAGTACATTAGCCTGTATGGCCATGATATATTGCTTAAGCTAAACTTTTGCTAACTTATCATGTTAGCTAGCAACATCCTGCTCTGACAAATTCAGATCATGGCACACAGTGTAACAAAGTTGTTGAAATTAAATACTGTACATGTACAGAAAATTACTCACTTCCACTCCACCTAATTCCCTCCCCATTTACAAATAAGACTTTAATTTCCTCCAGGTGACATCACTTTCGAGTGTTTTCAATTGACCGCTAGTAGCTGAAATAAACCATTCAGAATCACTCATACGCCTGTTTCTGTCCTCTTGCGCTGCTCCCCTGCGGTATGATTTAGGAGCGGCAGGATTTGGCCAATCTCTGTGGCACAGGCTGAGTTATGGGCTGCAGACAGCCCTAGTGTAATGTGTCAGCTGCAAATCGATGAACACATCTAAATATAAACTTGTCTCATGTAACGCTGACAAAATCATCCCCATTTTATTTTTCAATAAAAATCCAGCCATTCGATGGTAGTGTCTGTGTGTGCATGAGTCTGTGTGGGTGTGTTGGACAGACTGACTGGAAGACAATGAGTGTTCATGATGTTACAGCACTGCTGGGTTCTGACTGAGCCATTACTCAAAAGTAGAGATAAAGGGAATCTCCCTCCCTAGACACACACACACACACACACACACACACACACACACACACACACACACACAAGAAACGTGGTTTGACCATTTGAGGACGGAGTAAGGTGATAGTAAATTCTGAGAGAAGAGGGAAGAAGAGGAAGAATTGACGGAGGTCCGTGTTTTTGGGCCGGACTGCTTTTTGTTTTGTCTACATGGACTTCTCCCTTAGGCCAAGAATAGCATTGGCTTGCCCTTTGTTTCACACAGATATATAACTGTCTCAATGGCAAGGTCATGTGACACTTTAACACACTATTTATTTCTCTTCATTGTTTCCTCACTCGATCTCAGTTATGACATTGGATTACAGCAAGGCAACATCCAATAAGAGCAATTTTAAATCAAGACAAGTTTCAATTATCCTTATTGTCAGCGAAAGCATGCCCTGTCTCGCCACTGTTCTCCTCCATGCTAATGCACCACTGGTCGGTGGGCCGGAGGAGGGCCAGCGGAGTGAAGTGGGGTGGGCGGTGGGGGGGCTCTCAGAGGAGACTTGGAGAACATGCTGGTGACACATTGATGGATCTCAGTCCTGCTTCGCATAATCATTCTCCTGGCCACTTGAGGACAGAGAGAGAGGGAGGAAGAGAGACAGACGAGAGTAAGCTGAGACAAAGAGACAGACAGAGAAAAGAGGAAGACAGAGGGGGAAAACAGAGAAGGGGAATTAGGGAATGAAAACTGTAAGAAGAACCAGAATGCCAAGCGGTGCATTATTCTGAGGAAAGGAAAAGGCAGAGAGCTGAGAGATGCAAAGCACTCGGATGGAGGACCTGGGCGAGGGGGGAGGGGAGGGAGGTAGTGAAGAAGGTGAGAGGATGGAGTCAGAGGGTGAGAGGCGTTGTAAAGGAGGGCCGAGGGAGCTGAGCATGTCGAGGAATGGGAGAGATCAGAGCTGCAGCTGTGGCTTGCGATAGCGGTGTGTGTGTGTTCACACGCTACATCGTACATCTGTTCATTCATTCCCCTTCGCTCTGAGCCAGGCGCCGCCAGGTGATCATTTTCTCTGTGAATTAGGACTCCCGGCAGAGTATAGTCCATTAGGGTGGATCGCTCTGTATCAGTGTCTCTCGTAACCAATTGAGCATGAGAAAGCAAGCACACACAAGTAGCGGCTGTCACCAAGAGCAGGTGCAGCATTGTACAAATGTGACACTTGTTTTATCATGTCTTGCTGCTTTGGTACAATTGGAATAGTTGCAGAAAACCTGGATTTAAAATGGCATTTACCAATTTTTTTGGTACATTTTATTTATCATATACTTTTTTGCCTCATGTTATGAAAATGTTCTCAGGAAACTCATGATGTCTTACAAAGCATTGTTTATTGAAGCGGCAGTCTGACCTACTACTGGCTTACTTAAGCCCAGCAATTGACCCTAACGTGACCGAGGAAACCCCAGTCATACCCCTAACATTCCTTCACACCTCAGTTTATTTTATTAAAATGTTGTAATTTAACAACAACCATTTGGAAACCTTGTACACTATTAGATTAACTAACAACAGTAAACCGTAACTTTATCATATCCTTCTTTGTCAGCTTCATCTCTCTACACTATTTTGCCTCACCAAGGTATTTTTATCAGGTCTTCAACTGGTGCAAAATACTCAAATAACTCGTTGATTGAAGAATTTTTGTTATTTCATCCTGCATCGTCTTATGGACCAAGGAGGAAACTCTAATTCTGAAGATGGATAGCAGGTCATGCTGCATTTTATATGTATTATCTTCTTTGGTTTCACAAAGACCTCAAAATGAAATAATTAGGAATGCCCCATTAATAGTCGGCTAAACCGTTAGTAGATGAGAAGTGTTTTAGTCATTAGTCGGTGAACATGGACTTTTTCTCTTGTAAAGCCTGATTTGTATTCCAGTGTTGACTCTATGAGCATAAGGCATAAGCTACGCATGTAGCTATTCATTTATACTTGTGTGTTGGTGCTGGCGTTGTTCTGCAATTACACCACCAATTAGATTTTTTGTGTCCAATGTGTTGACTTCTGTCGACCGAGCTGGCTAACTTCCGGTTTAACTGCCATTAGCTTGTTAGCTTGTTAGCTCAGCCCTATTAGCTGACTCTACCTAGACTTGTAGCTCTGAGTACTGAGGAAGTCTTGGTGTTTGTTTACACTGCTAGCACAAAAGCTTTGGACATCTGGGAGGAGGAGGTTTTAACGGCGCAGGAAACTAGTGGGGAATGTGGCCAAGAGGGTTCCGGAATGAGCACGAGAACCGGAGCTGGGTGAGCAGGGTGACAACAGGGAATACAGTACGAGGTTACTGGCTCCAGCCAGAGGGGTCAAGAGGGAGAGGAGCAAGTTTGTAGCGGGTTCATTTGTAATGTTATAGATCATCCATCGTGTTGATAGGTCTGCGGGTATTTTTCTTGTTAAGTTGGAAGCAAATTATTTCCGTGTTTTGCACAACAAAACTTGCAGCACGCTGTGTTAGATGACATGTCTTACTAATGTCTTGAACTAAAGACTACTAGTCAACTAATCAATTCTTTAGTTTCGGGATATAATGGATACTGTGCATAATTAGTCAAGCCATTAATAGCATTTATAGCATATTTTAAAAAAACACACTTACTGTTTGGCTTTTGACTGCATCGTTTTTCTGGTTTTAGCTGTATGTATGGCATTGGTGTGTGTTAGGAATGTGTATATCTCTTAAATTTATCTCAATTTGACATAGCTCATCGGATCAAAGCATTTTTAAGTGGTTGTTGTAAATGCTGACTTGACAAAATTAGCTGAGAACCCTTTTGAAAGAACAGATACTGTAATTTAAAGGGTAATTTAATTATTTTCAACCTGGGCTTTAATTTCCTAGTTTTTGCTGTCATGATGATTGATTGTGTTCACTTACTCCTCTGTATAGCTTGATGTACTTATAGTTTGTCTGCAGTGGTACTCCTCAGTACACAGCCAGAGGGCTCAGGGCAAACACATTCTCAACTGCTGAACGCAAAAAGCAATTCAAAGACTTTCAACACAATGACAGCCACACAGCAACAGGTCCTGTTTTAACATCTAGTGTCTGATTATTATTATTACAAGATTAAATAAGATTGTTTGTCTCTCAAGTGGTGTCATGATCTGTGGCTGATCAGAGTTTCCTAGAGTCCACTATCATAGGTGTACAAAAATACAAATTACAATTACTATGTATTATTATATTATATTCATCTCTCGTCTATAAACTCAATATATGTGCTATCATATTGAACTTTGATACAGCTGTTCAAGTAAAAAAAACATATTACGAATCATTTCTAACAAAAGACTAACAATAGCATTTTCCCATATAACAACCAGACTAGCAATTATCCTTTAAATGGAACATTTTGCTGTGTTATTATAAATCTTTTGCTGGCTCACCATAAACAATAACAACAAAACATATTTGGCCCTCAAAGCCTTTTCCACAGATCTTAGATCTACCAATACACACATGCATGTAAGGTATTAAAGACCAGCCCAATTTACGCTGATCAGATTTGCCCCTCCACGGGGTTGTTCCCGGGTTGAGGCTCGTCGGAACCGATTATCGGCCCAAATGATCCTGTAGTCTAAGGGGTTTACAGACATAATCTTGAGGTCGCCGACTGGATTGGAGGCACCCCAATTTCAAATCGTACAATTGCCCACAACATCAAGCTGACTGGGAAGCGTCACCCACATGTTCTATAAAATGTATGAACCATGCTGATTACCTCTTTTCAGCCGGGAGTTCCTCGGTTCATTTTCTTGCGTCTTGACTGAATCGTCTGGTATGTGGGTTCTTAAGATTAAAATATTAAATATTGCTTAATTCTGTTGTTATGTCTATGATATCCCACATTTTTAAAACGTGTCTAACGTTAGCTTGCTTCTTGCTTCAGCTATGACCTATGGAAGGTTAAGTCTGACTGTCGTTCGCTAGATGGTATGAAAAGATGAATGAGCGTTGTTAGTTGAAACTTGTGGCTGCCATCACGTTAGTTATTAATATTTGCTGCAAAGAGGCAGTGTTGTGTGTCCAGTAACGTAACTACTTTTTCGGGTAAAAAGTAGTGTAACGCTCTAATACGGAAAATTTGGTAACGAAACGTAGTTCCTTTTTCAACTCGGCGCAATGTTACTTTTCCCATGGATAGATTTGACCACGACACTGCCTTCTCAGCTGCGCGCTTGCGCAATAGTCACAAGCTCCACACGGTAGGTTACGGACAGAGGCTGGAAGCAGAGCAATCATGGCAAGCGAGAAGCAGCCAACGCTAACTTTTGAGGGATGGAGGTATTCCCATTACTTCAAACTCGTTGAAACTAAGGGGAGGAATGTGAGTGTAAGGTGTACACTGTGTCCTGGCGAGAAAATTTTGTCCACTGCCGTTAACTCAACTGCCAACCTTACCAAGCATTTGAAAGGAAAACATGCTAACATGAAGCTTGTCGCTCAAGATCCCCGGGGAAATGATATGTCGAGTCCAACCCCAAATAAGCAGCTAAAACTTAATTTTCACCACCAGGAGGTAACTAAACAATCTCCCACTTTCAGAAAGATACTTAGCAAAATACCTATAACAGGAGACAGGCGCCCATGGTCAGATCGTAGAACTTTCACGGGCTATCTGGAAGAATGTTATCTAAAAATGGAGACTGAATTAAAGAAAACGTTTGAGAGTTTGCAGTATGTGTCAACCACTGCGGATATATGGAGTAGCCTTAACCGAAGCTTTCTGGGAATCACTGTGCACTGGATCAATCCACGCAACTTGAATCGTGAGAAAGCTGCCATCGCATGCAAAAGAATAAAGGGCAGGCATACTGTTATAGGCTTTGAAATGGAACAGATTCACTCAGCGTTTGGCCTTTTACATAGGATAACCGCCACCGTTACAGATAACGGATCGAATTTTGTTAAAGCTTTTAAGATGAATGCACCCCCTGAGCCTGACGAGGAGGAGGATGAAGAGCAAGGTGTAGTTTTCACAGATGTGGAAGAGTTGCTTGGGACCACAGAAGGACAGTTTTCTCTTCCCCCACATTTTAGGTGTGCTTCGCATACGCTCAATTTGATCGTGCAGTGACATCGACAAATGGCTGTCATCCAACAAAACTGACACAAAATCTGTGTACAGGAGTGCAACGGCGAAGTGTGGTGCTCTTTGGACAAAAGCAAGCCGTTCTACCGTGGCCTCTGAGATTGTCGATGAAATCTGTGGGGAAAAAATGATCGTGCCTACATCAACAAGGTGGAATTCCTTCCACGATGCCTTGTCCCGTATTAGTGACATCCCGGCCCAAGATTTGAATACACTTTGTACCAGACTGGACATCAAAGGCCCGACGGAGCGCGAACATCTATTCCTAAAGGAATACTGCAGTGTTTTGAAACCACTGACAGTAGCACTGAATATCTTGCAAGGTGAAGATAACTGCTACTATGGTACTCTTCTACCAACACTGGAGACCCTGACGTCAAGGATGCTCGCACTCCAAAATGGATTGTCAAGGATGACAGCAGACCTACCAGATGTAATTATACAGGTAAGTATACAGGTATCTGAAATTTAGTAACAGGCCTACTTATTGTATCCTAGTCACTAAAGAAAACTAATTAGTTTCATATTTATGTTTAATTAAAATAATAAAAAAATATTAATCTATGTTGTTGTTGATTATATGAAAAGTGAAAAGCATGAGTAAGATCATAATTTTGCGCAATATATCAGGAGACGAATGGAGTGGGCAGACATGATTTTGACCACTTCATTTAGTTTGTTTTGTAGAAAGCCTTTCTTTAAAGTGACTTTCATTTTGTATTAATTGTATCTTAATTTTAATCAATGTTTTATCAACCAATTGCCTGAATTTAATAAATAATAAATAAAGTTAATCAAAACGTATCATTTTGTCCTAGGCTATCAAGATGCGATTCGCACCAGTGTTGGAGAGCAGGGAAGCTTTATTGGCTGCCTTGACGTTGCAGAAATTTAAAGTTCTGTGGATAGGGGGAGCAGAGCGGAGAGAAGCGGCGCGTGCGCTGCTCATCGCAGAGTGTCGCACTCTACGCCATGATGCAGAGCCGGCTGAGAATAAAAACAGAGAAGTTGCCGCACACAGCAGCGCCAATGAGAAGGACTTTTTTTCTTTTGATGAGGAGGAGGAAGACGCAATGCCCTTTAGTGCAGACTCAAAGGTACATGAGTACATGAGATCAGGCTCAGAGTTGGAAGTTGTCAACCGTTTCCCCTGAGTGAAAGCTGTGTTCATGAAATACAACACTGCCACACCATCCAGTGCACCAGTGGAAAGGCTGTTCGGCCTGGGAGGTCTTGTGCTTACCCCCAGAAGAAACAGACTTTCAGATAAACGTTTTGAAAGACTTCTCCTGATGAGGTATAAGCACCCATTCTGTGCTGATGTGGAATAGCTGCCACCCATGCTATAGACAACTCAAGCCTATGCCTAATATCCTCTTTTCTATCTGCCATCATACTGTGAAGAAGGGTCAGCATATTCAGTTAACATAACCTTTTTAATTCTGAGGCTAGTCATGTTTTAAGTTGTGCTTTATTTTATTTTGACTAAAATGTCTTTGCCTCTTAGCTGTATTATGCCATTTTATTTTATTTACACAAGCCATCGACATCAAACCATTTTTAAGTTATTCTTTTTTCTGTTGGATTAAGATGAGGTATTCATGTTTTATTTTGAGACATATGACCCATTTTGAGGTTACCATGTTGTTCCTAAGGAGCCTATGGATACTATATTTATAATAAAAAGCGCAAAAGAAATACCTGTTATGTCCTCCATAGTTTTACTTTATGTAGGCCTACACATTTAGGAACAGATATTGGGTTCTGTCCAAAGTCAAGCAACGTAAAAGTAACGTAAAAGTAACGAGTAACGTAAAAAGTTACTTTCCAAAGGGGGTAACTAAGTAAACTAACAGATTACTTTTTAAAAAAGTAACGGATTACTTTTTAAAAAAGTAACGAGTAACGAGCAAAAACTATTTTTGAAAGTAACTTCCCCAACACTGTAAAGAGGTTACAGGTTTATTGTTGAACATGTACAGTTTTATTTAGTTACTGTTACACTGGTTTGAGAGTCTGGGGGATGTGTTAACTTACAGTTGTTTATAAGCTGTGATTAGTTGTCGCAGTGCACATTACATCTCAATCTATCAAATGACCTATTGTGACCTCCAGGATAATCACCACCTCATGAAATGCTACAACCACAAACTAAAGACCTAGGCCATTCAGACGACATATGGCTTCCCTAGGTAAACTGACAATAATATACTCTCCAGAATGTAAGGGCTCGTAATCCATTGCTGAAAAATGCAATTCTTACAGAAAGCTCCAAACATCAAAAAGTTTTTTGATACCAAATCACAGATTGCATTTTTCTATGGTGTTCCTCAAGGTCTCAGTGTCTTAATGTGTTTTTTTTTTTAGATATTTTTGACAATTTTTTTTATCCATTTTCGAGTTGTCAAAAATTGTTCAATATTGCACCAAATCTGTGTAACAAATGGTTATGGCAATCATTTAGTTTTATCATAATGTTCTAAACCCTTATATACTCAAAAATTTGAATAGGCACCTAACCAGAACACAAGGTTTATTACAGATCTATGTCTAAAAAACTTCACAAACAGTACTGAACTGCATTTCAAATTAATCTTTAGCTTCCCAGCTTTCAGATGATGATATATACCTGCTATCTCCCCCTAAAAATCCCTTGCAACTTGGGAGGGTTGGAGTGGAAAGAGGCATTAACGCATCAAGCAGACAGAGAGCAAAATTAGTATTTATTTGGAGTGGTATTTCTGGCCACATGGTGAATGTAAATCCAATATTCACTATGCTTTTAGCTCTGTTTTGGTCTCCACCAACTGAAAAACCTAGTGTTGACGGATGTTAAAATTCTCCATTCAATACTCTGTTCTGTTTTCCTCATATGTGCTCCTCCATATATCCCAACAGGCATTATTAAAGTTTGAATTGATCTTAAGACAGTTAATAATTAAATGGTATGCATTAATTCTTGATATGACTTGTAAGTGTTGAGCATTGCAGAGTAGTTCACGTTCTGGTCTGAATTTCAGGTCCCTGAGCAGTAACTGCACTTCAGCAAAGCACGTCCTTTAATTCAAATGTGGTTAATAAAATAGACAGTGGGAGAGGCGACATGAGACTAATTACATACATGTTCTTGTGTGTGGTGTTTGTGTGGGACAGAGAAAGACAGAGAGAGACAAAGACAGAAAGAGAGATGAAAAAAGTAGAGCGCTAATCCAGTGATGAATCTCTGTGTATTTTGGTGCTGGCAGCCCTGATTTATCACCAACACTTTATTCAAGGTCCTGAAATTAGTAAGTCGCTCCACAAGATGGAAACCCGTGACTTCAGAGATGGTGAAAAAATGGGTGTCTACAGCTGTGTGTGTGTGTGTGTGTGTGTAAAGTAAATGTGCCTCTCTTTATGTGCATGCATTTAATGTGTTCACCTGCATGGGTTGCTCAATACTAATATGTGACAATATGTAATTCCGAAAGTGCAGTCATGGACAGACCTAATAGAAACACTTTTACCTCTGGGACAAAAGTTTCTTTAAGGTGCACATCCACTTCCCGGAAGATGAACAAAATATTAGCTGGATGATAGAACAAGCAGACTGAGGCTATTATAAAGTACAAAGGTCAGGGAGCTGGCGGGTGGGGGAGTGCCTGAGGACATTATGAGGAGCAGTACGCAGGCTGACGATGAAAAGGCTGCAGGGTCTGGCTGGGAGAATTTGTTGAGATGTAAGAGCGATACAGCAGTCTCTGCGTTCAGGGCGGACGCTGCAGGGGCTGAAGCAGTGAGATAATATAAAGTGCCTTTCTACAGCCTTAACTCCTCTCTCTCTCATCTGTTTCCTCACCCTCTCTCAATGTCTCTTACTCCCACCTGTTGGACAATAAAGCTTACATTCCAATGCTCCTGCTCCAAGATCTCGTTCCTATTTCCTCCTCTCTAATAGTCTTTTGTCCTGTTCTAATGGAGCCCTCACAAAGTCTACTTTACTACAGGGTATGTATGCTTCACATCACAGCTAACCACTTTGCAAACAATGCTGCTGTGTTCTTCTACAATTGCATTTTTTTCTATTCATTTCAGCAAATTATGAAAACCTATTGGCACACTCTTACTGTAGTTTTGAAATAGATAGCATTAGCTGTCCTTCTTTCAAATGTCCAGTTATGGTGAAGGCAAATGGCCTGTCTGTCAAGAACAAACATGACAAAGAGTTCACTGTACTCCAATGGCCTCCACAGTCACCAGATCTTAATCCAGTATCTCAATCCAACACCTTTGGGAAGTGGTGGAATGAGAGATTGACATCATGGATGTGCAGCCGACAAATCTGCAGACACTGCATGAAGCAGTGGTTAATGCCATTGACTTTGGTACAGAGGATCGTGGTTTCGATTCCCGGTTAGGGCGGGGGTATCCACACGGTCCTTAATGCTACCAGCCTACCTCAGGCATCAGTGAAACCACAAATACAAGAGCCATACCGGCTTGGACGTTGCCCAGGTCAACAAGGTCTGCGTCAGGTGCTAGGGAACCAGGGCAACCTGATGACATATGGGCTACTGAAACAAAACATTCATGGACTAGAGCAAAAAATATGGATCTGATACAATGCTACTATACAAGCAATCCCGGTGAGAGAGGTTATATGCAGAGACTATGGTATATATGGACACTTCGAAACCCATCATCAACACTGACAAAGAAACAACTCCTAGATCAGTGTTCTAACATCCACAAACGGCAACTGTTATCACAACAAGAGATTGATGAGGTACAACAAATATGTTACGGCAAGGGGGAGCGAGGATGACAGGTCAGAGGGGAGATGTTACCATCATCCCACACTCAGCGATTGGGTCCCAAGCCCCAATAGCAACACGCCCTTACGGCACAGAATCACTCAACATAAGGGCGACTGACCTACGATTGAAGATCATAACCAAGCTGGACCCCCAAGTACTACGACCAACATTGCCAATGCTAAGTGACAAAGTACCCTCTGAAAGTCTGCTAGAAGAAGTGAAGCCATAACCGAGACCAATGAGCTGATGTACGCGACAGCAACAGTGATCCCATAAAGCCACTCCCATGGAGGAGAAGGCTAGAGGTCAAGATCAAGGCAACACGTAGAAAGGTTAGTCAGAGCTACAGAAAGGTGCAAGGGAAGGGCTACCTAAGAAATACAACAAACTGTCAATACCTGAGGCTCTGGAGACTGCCAAACACAGACTTACCGCTCTAGCTACCCGCCTTTAGAGATACAAGAGAGAAGCAGGAGCCAGAACAAAAAAACGGATGTTCTCCACCGAACCATCCAAAGTGTACTCTCAGTGGCAGGGTAATAACACAAGATCATATCCACCCAGGGCTGAGACTGATCAGTACTAGAAGAACATAAGGGAGAAAGGCAGCAATCTCCCAGAACAAGATCCAGTAACCATTACAACGGCAGACATCCAAGAAAGAGTGGCAGGTATGAAAAGCTGGACAGCACCAGGCCCTGACATGAGCCACACCTACTGGCTGAAGAAACTAACTGCACTCCATGAACGGCTGGCAGCACAAATGAACCAACTGCTGATGGATGGGACCCACCCAGAAGGGTTAACCCAAGGATGGACAGTCCTGAAGGATCCCCAAAAGGGAACAATCCCATCCAGCTCAATACATGGACAGGGCCCAGAAGGGAATGGGCAGTGATACCAGGGGAGCAAAGCACCAGCTACTGGTTGATAGAGCAGTCACTCGAGACTGCAAGACCAGGCAGACCAATCTGTGCACCGCCTGGATTGACTACAAGAAAGCCGACGACTCAATGCCATATACATGGATACTGGAATGCTTGGAAATGTACAAGATCAACAGGACACTAATAGCCTTCATCAAGAACTCAATGGGGCTGCGGAAGCCAACTCAAAGCCAATTGCACAAGTCACCATCAAGTGCGTGTATACCAAGGCGATGCACTATTCCAGCTGCTGTTCTGCATAGGCCTGAACCCCCTCAGCCAGATAATCGACTGCATCTTGTGAGACATCGACTCACTGATCCACACTACCAGGATCTGCAGCAATGACATTGGAATGTCGTTCGGATTGGACATGTGTGGTCGCATGGTATCAAAAAGAGGGAAAATGATCAGAACATAGGGGGTTGAACTACCAGAAGGCCACATTGCAGATGTTCAGGACAGCTAATACCTAACGGAAACCATGAAGAGGCAGCAAGGAAGTCCGCCACAGCCAAATACCTACAGAAAGTAAGGCAGGTCGTGAAAAGTCAGCTGAATGGGAAGAACAAGATCCGAGCCATCAACACATATGCCCTGCCAGTCATCAGATACCCCGCTGGTATAATAAACTGGCCAAAGGAGGAGATAGAGGCCACTGACAATCAAGACAAGAAAGCTCCTCACAATGCATGGAGGGTTTCACCCCAAATCCAGCAACCTGAGACTGTACATCAAGCGTAGTGAGGGAAGCCGAGGGCTAGTGAGTGTCAAGACCACTGTCCAGGATGAAACCACAAAGATCCAGGAGTACATCAGGAAGATGGCCCCCAAAGATGCTTAGTGAATCCCTCAGGTAGCAGAAACCCAAGAGTGAGGACAAGGAAGACGAAGAACCTTCATGGAGGGACAAGCCGCTGCACGGCATGTACCACAGACAAATAGAAGAAGTGGCTGAAATCAAGAAATCCTACCAGTGGCTGGAAAAGGCACATAACAGCAGAGTGTTAGATGCAGGCAGGAAGTGCATACATGGAACGCCATAACCAGGTAGCTGGCATTGTGTACAGGAACATCTGCCTGAAGAAGAAGAAGGCTGCAGTGATAGATGTGGCAATCCCAAGCGACAGCAACATCAAGAAGAAGGAACACGAGAAGCTTTAGAAATACCAAGGGCTGACAGAGGAGCTAGAAAAGATGTGGAAAGTAAGAGCAACAATGGTGCCAGTGGTAATCAGAGCACTGGGGGCTGTGACCCCCAAACTGGGAGAGTGGCCACAGAAGATTCCAGGTAAAACATCAGAGGTCTCTGTCCAGAAGAGTGCAGTCCTAGGAACAGCTAAGATACTGTGCAGAACCCTCAAACTCCCAGGCCTCTGGTAGAGGACCCAAGCTTGAGGATGACACATACCACCCCGAAAGGGGTGAGAGGGGGATTTTTTTTTATTTATATTTTTTTAATATATGATTATTTGCCTATGTAGGAGATCCCTGTTTATCACTATTATGATAGCAATGCTATGAGTGATGATTTATGGTATTATTATTATTATTTTAAATAGTAGTTTATAGTTTCTTTTTCGCTGGCCCCCACAATACATACACTATTTAATTTAATGATCATTAGTATTAGTACTCTGTAATTTATAATAAATCAGATATTTTAAAAATGTTTTCTGTAGTTTTATACATTTGACTCTCATTTATCAAAACATTAATATATTTTGTTGTACTTTTGTTTAAAATACTATTTATAGCAATAGCAACATTTTTAATATGCATTATGTCATGGTATCTTGGCTAGTTCTCAATATAGCAAATGTTAGGGATAATCTTTGTTTATGCTTTGCGTTTCTTAAAATAAGGGGAAAAAAGTATATCGGCTGATATATCGGCTATCGGAATTTGAAAACCTCACGAAACTGTCCAATCAAGGAGTTACCTGTCAATCTGTATGACTTCATGTGTACAGCTCTTGATTTGTTTGATGTAAATCAGTGTGACATGTTCCAGACCGAAATTAAAATTCCCATGCATACAGGTGTTAATATGCAAACGGATTCATGAATGGGAAAGTGACGTGATTTGGTCATTTAGTTGATTTAAAATCATCTCTTCTTACATATTTTGTCCAATCTGGCCCTCACTGTTTTTTGCTTCCAGAGCAGATTGGCAGTGGAGATGGATGTGTGCTGGACAGACAAGGAATGTCTACTATCTCTGCTTGACTGTAAGGGAATGGCAAGAACTGAGGGTGCTGGGGAAGAGAGTAATGGATAATGGAAGAGGGAAGTGTTGAGTAGCAGAAGAAGGATGGGGGCAGAGCTGAACGAAGATGGTATAGTGAGGGAGGGCAAGACGACTGGTGCAGGTAAGTTAAAGCACGGATGGGGGGAAGGGGCCCGGATATCAGAGATTGCAGGTCTGTGTTGAGATGGATTGGTGCTGGCTTCGCCTGGATGTACCTGCTATCAGTTGTACGAGGGACAGAGAAAAAAAAGGCATAAGGAGGTGGAGAGACAATGAAAGTAGAGGGAAGAAGAGTAGAGGAGGCTTAGAGGACAAGGAGAGACATGGGAGGAAATAATCCAGGGTGATGAAAGGGATGGTGAAAATGGAAGGAAAGTAAAAGATGAGGGAAAATGGTGAGAAAGGGTAGGGTGAAACGAGAAAATAGGAAGTTGGATTGGAGAAAGAGGAAATGGAAGACGGGGGAGGTTTGAAATAGTAAAAAAAACAGCTAGCCAAGTGAGTTTCAGCATATCCTCCATTGGTCTCTCTCTCTCTCTTTCTCTCTCTCTCTCTCTCTCTCTTCTTCAGTGTGATTTATGAGCACAAAGCTCCAAAACACTCTCAGACACCGTCTTCCACAGCACTGTTGATGATGTGGGTATTTATACACACGCACTCTGCCATTTCCTGCTTTTCCTGCATGCAGCACAAAAGTGTTTGTTTGTTTGTTTGTGTACTGGCGCATCTCAGAGTTCTACTGACTTAACCAAATTTATTTGTCCTCAAAATGCAGCCCAATAACTTTGACAACATCAGCCATTGCAGATGGTACTGGGGAAGCTGTATAACACACAAGTCACACATAGGATTACTGTGAATGTTCAGTATTTATCCCAAGTCCGTAATGGTTTTGGCTTGCCACTTGACAACTTTAAACACAAGGGCTTAGCAGTAGGACAGTATCAGTGGTGGAGGAAAACAACATTCATTAACAACCTTTGACCTATTCATACACTCTCGGTATCTGCCGAGGGGCACGCAGAGTATTCTTTTCCGTACACTCTGTCTTGTGAGCAATTCACCCAGGAGACACAGAGAATGGAGGAATAAATGGATGGAGGGAAGAAAAGGTAAAAAAAAAAATTGAACAGGTTTTCCATAATCTTCTTTTACAGTGCTATCATATCATGTAATTCCTTTGTAAGAGCTGAACACGTTCATGAATACAAAACAGGTAAAAAGCATGACATACTTAATTAGTTAAAATTTTGCTTTTATTTATTCATGATTCCAAATTCAGGTAATTTCATGGATTGTAGGAAACCGTCAGTGGTTGTAATCTCTTTTCTTTACCCTCCACATATAGAAGCTAAAGCTTTATTAATATGTGTGGTGTCTCTCCCACGCATCTCATTCATTATAGATAACCTTACACAGGACTGAATGGGAGAGGATACAGTACTCAGGAAAGGAAGGAGACGATGACTTGGGTGTTAACTGAGCAGGTCTGAGTACAGCTCTTTAAAAGGGAGCAATCAATTTCCAGTGGTACTCTTGGTGAGGTTCATTTTATTTTTCACCTTATGCTTGGACTTCATGTTTATAAGATAGGTGAATGTGTTACTCCACTGCTCCATACACAGTGGTTAGTCAGTTTCCCCTTACCAGTGCCTCTACCATTTATAGGACACTCCTTAATCTTCTGATGCGTGTGTTCAGTACAGAGTAATTCAGAGACAGATTATCCTGTTAAGGGGCTCCTATGCTGTTGGGCTCCTATACACCTCTCCATGCCCTATATGCAAGGGTAGAAATAACAAATTACATTTACTCGTTTTAGAGTAACAAAGTATTTGTGAAAATCTGTATTTTTTATAAAACAGTACATAGACCACAACCATGCATTAAAGTTAAGTATGGCATCATTATGAAGTTAGCATTATTGTAACTCAGCACAGGTTTGAATAAAAAGGTTGTGAACAGCTTACTTTAATAATCACTGATTTAATGAACCACCCAGTGAGCACATTAAAGCTGGGGTAGGCAATTTATGTCAGAAGCATTTTTATCATATCTGTTAAAATTCTCTTTACATCCTGATAGTAATCAATAAATCAAATGCTCTGACACAAAAAAGAAAATTCACATATCTGTGGCTATCATAGGTTGATGCACTTTATATTTTAGTCTAAAGAAAAATTCTTTCACTTAATAGTTCTGTCAAACCAAATAAAAAATCTTACATTCAAAAATGTAACACAGTAAAATTGAATATTACAAACAAAGAAATCTTAACTCAAGGTTTACTAACAAGCTTTCTCCAAAGCTATTTACTTCACTTCTTACAGTGAGCAACCTTTTCCATTGTCAAGAATGAACTTTTACACATCTATATGAAGATTCCTATGGTGAAATTTTACTACCTTGCCTTGATTTTTTGCATGTCAACTGATTTGTGTTTATGTGATTAAATGCACATTTATTTAGCAATAATGCACACTGTAAGCACATTAACTTAAACACTCTACAACACTAAACAAGGCAAAATCAGCATTCTAAATGTTGTGTTATGAGGAAAGGAAAATACTCAACAGTTTTGGTAGACCTCAAGGATACACGTGATTCCGGTGAGAAAAGCTGAATTTAAATATATCTTTGTTTGTTTACAATAAATCTCCACAGGCCACCTTTAGTAGTGTGCTTGTTCAAATGCGCAAATTCTGGCAGAAATGTGCAATTCATCAAATAAAAGAACAAAACCACTGATACGCAGCGAACCTGGGGCTTTGGCTAGTAATCCAGCCTTGGGGAAATGTTTACAGGGGAAGTCACATGATGTCAGTCAAAGTCAATTCTGAAGTGAACTGTTTGAGGTTCCAGTACAAGTTGCTGACTAAAGTGTGCATATCTGCGGAATATCAGTGAATTTTACAAAAGGAAAGGAACTTCACAGAACTACAGCTTATTTCCCACATTTCACAGCATAAGCTGTTTTCTACAGCAAATATACAGTAACAGTTGTGGTAGACGGATCACCCCTTCAGAACTTCTGAGCTGAAAACCAACATCAGCAAAGAAGGAATAAAGAATAATTTTAGATCAAGATGCACTATAATTGAAGTTATGAGAGTCATACAAGAACCATGGAATCCTGGCATGAGTGGGGTATGTCTTTTAGTTTAAATAACACCTTAACCAATTTTTTTTTTTTGGTACAGGCATAAAATACAAATTGTTTTGCATGTGTGAGGTAAAACAAAGGCACAGCAAACATGGTTGCTGTCTGGCTTCATTCAGCTGTCAAATCTCAGCAAACAATGCAATATATATCTCATCACTTCAACCAAGATCAGATATAATGAATTAAATTTTATTTTGTGATTTACTCTAACAAAAGTGACGCCAAGCAAAGGGAAGTCAACCTACTGAGATAAAAGAAATCGAATGCTACAGACTTTCATGTGAGCGTAACTCAGTTTCTGGTACACAGGTCTGCAGAGGAGACACTGCTGAGCTTTTTAAAGGAAAGCTATGAAAGATTTGAGATGGTAAAGTTAGAATCAGCAGCATTTGGCGCCTTGAAGGATCTGGATATATGGTAGTAATAAAGGCTGTGCAAGTTACAGAGTGCACCTGCTCTGTACAAAATTCCCTAGACATGCAGGGAAGCTTTGAGGTCTCCCATTTGGAAGAGGGCTCTGAGGAAGCTTTAAAGTTCAGGGGTCAGACATTGCAGAGATGGTGCTGCAGAAAGGGTGAAAAAGCTGTTTTTGTTTATCTTGTTGTCTTCCCTGAATTTAAGCCACTTTAGTGCTGTTTGATCTTTCTCTTTTTCTTTTTTCTTTTATTTGACCTGTTCAGAACAGCTGGAGCAAATTTACTGCACTGTAATGGAAGGACATTGTTTTCAGCACATAAGTCAAAAGATGAAATGACACATGAAATAACAGCATTATAGCATCTTTTGGTATTTCACTGTTCCCTACTAAATACCACTTTCTAATACAGCAACTAATAAGTTTATTAATACATTGTTCAGTAATGCTTTATAGATCAGCTATAACCCATAAATAGGAATAACATTTGGGTTGACAGGTTGTTAAAAATGCTTTTAACTGATTGCAGATGATTTGAATATATAATTAGTATTTATGAGCAGCACATATAACTGCATTATTACCAAATAAATGAATAATATCAATGGGAATTTTTTATTTATTACCCATTACAACCTTTATAAGGGTGCCTTATTAGAAAGTGGAAAGTACATTACTGCTGTGCCTTAAATGCCCTTTGCATAGATTTGTATTTTTCCTGGCATTCACCTCACTGCAGGTCTGGTCCAGTGCATGATCATTGAAGGAGCCAATTGCTTGTTGTATTTCTCCTGTAAATGGGTCTACAAATAGGTCTTTGTGTGTAGGCCTACAGCAATAATTCTGTGACATAAATGTGTATTTTACACCATGTGTTAAAAGTTTTAAAAATCACCACAAATCTTCCGCAGTAATCTTTGTGGGAGGCATTTTAAGTTTAATCATTGGAAATTCTTTTGTGTTGACAAGAAGAGCCTGTGATTGCAGCTCTGAAATATACTGGTTTCTTCAGCCAGTACCTAATGTTCAGTAGAAGAGACCCCACAATTTTATTTGCCCAACAATGTTCTCTTGAAAGGCCCATGTTAAACAGCCCAGCATTTAAATTAATTAAACTATGACTCTGCTCATTCACAACGCCACTGTTGGCCTGGTCACACCAGCATGTAAAATGACAAATTGTCCCAGCAAATTCAACCTGTTTCAATGGAAGGCCCACAATCAAATAATTTACTTGTAGGGTTTCATCCAAAGTTCAGCTTTGGGGAACTTCGACAAGCAAATTCGCACCAGAACCGTTTTGAATGTGCTTAGTGGAAATAGAGACTAAAACGGCAAATCCAAAGACCTAAAACGGAGAAGCTGCTGTTCTTATACAGGAACAAAAGACGCGAGTGCAAAGATTTTGCAAGCGCAACGTACGCAAGCCCTCCCTGTCAATCCTAGTGACGTCCCTGAGGCTAAGTACTGACTCACCAGTAATCATAACCATTCATACATAACAAAGAGGTTTGCTGTAGCGCGTCAAATTTTCCAGGCTGTGATTGGTCAGTTCGCCAAAAGTGACACTGACACTGACAAGTTTATGCACACGCCTTGCACCTGATATTCTCCCTACTCTGTAGGGCTGGACCTGAACATTCTAATATTCAAATATCCAAATATTAGACTGTTGGGTAAGCATTCCATATTCAATTTTGGGATTTAAATATTGAGGGGTTTTTTGCACACCTGACCTCTGCTCACAGCAGTGAACATAATGCAAAGGGAAAACTAAATGAAGCCCTCAGCTGTGTGGGAGCCCTTTAAATGGAGTAATGAAATGGCAGTGTCACAGTTATGGCCTTTTTTAACTTTACAATTGCTTAATTTCAAAACACTCAACCAGCCTACATTTTAAAATTAATCAGTAAACTGTAGGCCACAACAAACAAACAACAACATAATGAGCACATTTAAATAATTATATTAGGTCCATTGTAGAAGAAGAACATTTAGTAGGCTTAAATTAAAGTTAAAAGCGAATTTTGTATAATAACGTGTTGTTTTAGTCCGCTACCGGACCGGAGCACTCATCCCGCCTGCTCTCACTGGACCCCTGCCCAGCAAATCTAATCCTGTATTCTGCTCTGGACCTGCTCAGCTCAGCCTCTCATACTTTGGACTCACAGCACAGCAGCCACCAACCTGGTTCTGTAGCATCTAGACTTCCACTCTGCTGCGCTGTTCCCCAGCTCAATGATCCTGATATTCCTCTTTGATCTAAGCACTCCCTCTCTTAGTCTGGCATTTGGATATACTAGCCTAGCCGGAAAAAAAGTTAAAAACACAGTTTGGGTGAAAATAACTTTTGAAGGTGTTTTAGTTAGCCTACGCTACGAGAATATAGGAATGGAGTACTCTCTCTTTTTCTCTCGCTCACACACGCACACACTGACTTACACAAACATGACAGTCGTTATATGTACCAGCAGCTTGTAAGAAGTGCCGGTGTGCAAGAAAAAGTCACAGTACGAGTAAAATGTAGAAGTGCTGGTACTGTGTACCGGTAAGTACCCACTTCAAACACTGGTACTACAAACATTGCACTGCAAGTGAAACGCTGTGCAAAAACATCACAGTAATGGATTGTACTTTAAACATCTAAGCAGACAATTGTTACCTTTTGACAATATTCATCTTCTTTAAACCATGACTTGTGATTACAGTATTACTGTATATTACAGTATACAACAGCAAGACACAGGCATACCAGGCCTGCTCCAGTCATTTGTGAAGTAATTGCAATGATCTGCAGACAGTCATGGCAGGTGTCTTCAGTAATCATGTTGGAAAAACAGTCCAATCACCCTTCACCGCTGTCTCCCCCACTTTTTTTTCCTTTGTTTCGTTTCCCTTATGTGGCTCTCTCTCATCTCTCCCCGCTGTGTCTTTGGCCAGTGCTGAAATGTGACGCTGTCAGCCGCTGTAAGCAGAGCTCTGTCACCGGGGCTTGTAATAGCCGTATGGTGGCTATTTTAGCATGGATTCTGACAGTTGTGGCTGTCACATCTGATGGTGGGGGTGACGCTGATCTGCGGTCGCAGGCAGATGCAGAGAAGGAGGAGGATCACTAATCTAGTGTCCTGTCCTACTCCCTACAGCTAGTTTATAGCTTCAAACCCCCCACATATGCGAACATGCCTGTCACTACCTGACCTTTCTTCTGGACGACCGCATGAACACACATGTATGCACACCCATTTATAATACGCAGATAATAACACCTTCATTCACATAAACACAAGTAACAGACAGATAAGTACAGACACACGCAAGCAGACCTACATGGACATGTTCACACACACTATCACAGTGCAGAGCAGCGCCGCAGTAAGGTTGCCATGCTGCCATTACTTACAACACTGAACACACTTCTCTGCCTCTCTGTTTCTCCCCCTTGGTTCTCCTCCTCCTCCCTCCTTTTCTGAGTCTCTTATTTCCTTCTCTCTTTTTTTTAATTGGATTTACCTTTTCTTCTCTACACATTCTGTTCTCTCTCACATTCCCATTTTTCGTTCATTCCCTTGTTCATTTAGCTCAGTGATTTATTCTTTATGACTTCTGGTTCGCTCTCTCTCTCCCTTCTTCTCTCGTTCGCCCTCATGCTCATTGACTTGCCTTTCCGTTCTCAGTCGCTCACATTCACACCAGAGTGGCTCTTTTGTGCTGAGAGGACCACACAACCCTTACACAGTATTTCAAGTGTTAGAGCCCTCCCTCCTCGGCTCCCTTTGGGTTGAGTCCAGCTCTCTCGCCCACAGAGAGTGACTGGGTCTCAAAGCTCCAGCGGTGAGCCCTCTACTCATGTCTCTAACCCTGAGGCTTCAGTGGATCACAGAAGAGATAGACCTTCAGCCCCCCTCGCTTTTAGCCAACTGCTTCAGCTGTTCACCTGAATACTGAAACATTAACACCGACTCACACACATACAGCAGGGAACACACACTCACCTGAATGCCAGCATTTAATATAATTGTTTTGGCGTTATACTGTGGAAGTACTTTGCAATTAAAATACATATTTAAGTGTGATATCTCCTGTGTGTAATCCTGGTCATTACATGATAGTGATATCACCTCAAACATGTGATGTTCCCATGTGTAAAATTCTGCCTTGAAAATAAAGTTATGCAGGGTTGAACAGATGTGTGTGGAGAATGAAAACAACTCAAAGCATCAGAAATATGCTTTTCAAATCCAGTGCCCAATACTTTCTAAATTGGTGTCCGGATGCATATTTTTAACAAGTTTGTAACTGGCTATCACATATTACACAATTCAATGATTGTATTTGCATACTACCAGAACTTAATCCAAACAACACTGAAAAAAGGCAACATTTCAACTTCAACTATCACATTTGACAACTAGCTGAGAAGAAGTAAAACTTAAAGAGTGTAGAATGCCCCCCCCCGCCCAATATCAAAAAAGCCGTGCACCATGTAAGTGAGGTTTATCCAGAATAAACATGGAACTCCATCATCATAGCAAACACACTCACGTGTTTGCATACTATACTGTACACATTATCATTCAGTGTGCGTGTGAAGATGCACAGAGAGGAATAGAAGTACACACACAGAAGATAAGAGCATGCACCTTGTGAAAGTCATGTACAAAAAAATCACTCATACATACCCACACAATCACACATAAGGTTGGCATGTTACTCAGTAGACAGAAAAGCCAAACAAAGGTCTTCACTTGATTCCAGCTGCAGCGGTAACCTTTGAAACTCTTCAAACTCAACAGGGCGATTAAAAGGAAGAGCTATCTGTGAAGCGTATTCACCTTGTCTGCACCTTTGTTTGACAAAGAATGCGAATTATGCCTGTGGCTGTGTTTTAGGGCTGGTCGTGATCACCCCCACATACACACACGCACACACACACAGGCACACACACACCAATAGTGCCACTCAGCCATCTGTGTTACACCCCTGTCCATGACCTAGTCCCTGCACATGATTAATTCCGCTTTATTCCACTTTATGCATTAAAGTCCATTTCAGAAAGGTCAGCAAAGGGGTGGTACAGGCAGGAATTGAGCTGCCCCCGCCCCTCCTCTTAAGATCGTTTTGTGGACTCAAGGCCAGTTTCCTCTTAGTAAGCTCACATTAAATTCACACATCTTTCTTTTTACCCCCTCCCTTTCTCGGCATAAGAAAAATTATGCAGAGTAGTACTACCCATTCAATTACTGTTAAGCCCTACTTACCCAGCAAAGAGAAAAAGGGATTCTATTTCATTAGGTGGGATTAAATGATGGTTTAAAAGGCATTTTGGTGTCTGGGAGAGCGGTGACTATGCTAAGGAGTGGTAGGTAGCGGAGCGATGAGGGATGTAATTTGAGTCCTCTGCATTTTCTGTCCTCGAATGTCTTCCTTTCACATTTCACGCCTGTTGGGCTGCCTCAGATAGACTTTTTATATGTCTGTTAAAAATGAAGGTGTCTACCTAAAAGGCATCATCAAGGCCCGACTCCTTAACGGCTGGATGTCAGCTAAGGAACAAGATTGTAAATAGATATCACTGACAACCGAGGAAATCCCTGTTTCATCAAAAAGGCAACTTTTGAGAACAGTTGTACCTCTGGCAAGGAGGTCATGTTTTAAGTGCCATTTGTTTGTTTTTGTCTGTCAGCATGATCACGGAAAAACTACTTGAAACTGGCAGAAGGTTGTAGCATGAGCCAAGGAAGAATCCATGAAATTTTGGAGCAGCTCTAAATCACAGGGCTGATATACAAATTATTTTTCACTTTCATTAACATTGTGAGATAAAGCAGCTGTAACACCGATGAAATTAACTGAATTTGTTGCAATTAAAGTTAGTGTTGGCCTTATTGGCAGAGGTCTGGGCTGTCCGAGTGCCCTACTAGTTAGTTGATATTTTAGTTTTAAATGCATTTTTTTAAAATGCATATCTTTATTACAGTCTTTCACAATTGCTAAGACACATTTCTTGAAACCTTCACCCATATTCTCAAAACTTTAAACACAAAACCCAGTCTTTAAACAACATTCACAAAACCCCTGACTCTTCTGGCAAAATCAAAACCATTTGATCTGTACTCAAAATCAAATAGTGCTTTCAAAACTTAAACACAGCCAGTCAATATGTAAAACACTACAGAGCATTCTTTAGACACTACATCAAAAAATTGAGAACACAGCGTCCAGGGCATGTAGGTACAGAAAAATTGCGGTGCAGTGGTTAGTGCTGTGGCCTCTCTGCACGAAGTTCGTGTGTTCAAACCCCAGTTGCCCCAGCCTTTCTGTGTGGAGTTTGCATCTTGTCCGCGTGGGTTCTCTCCGGGTGCTCCAGCTTCCTCCCACCATCCAAAGACATGCAGGCTAGGTTCTTAGATGTGGTTGTTTGTTTATGTGTGGCCCTGCAATGGACTGGCGACCTGTCCAGTGTGTACCCCATCTTTTTCGCCCAATGTCAGCTGGGATTGGCTCCAGCCCCCGCGACCCTGTACGCAGGATAAGCGGTTGATGATGGAGTAATCACAAGTTATATTAAATCCCAACGACCATCCAGAAAAGTAAGAAGATGTGCAGTGTTATATGGCCCCAAGGTTGAATGAGAGTAGAGAAACTGTCCCTTACTTATAGCTTGGTTAAAGTGTGACATTGCCACTACGCTGGCCAGGGCCATGACCACATTTTGGTTTGATCACATCATTAGAAACAAGTAAACAGATTTATGAGTTGTTGTGTTTAAAAGATGACAGCTGTGTTGTAGTTGTGTTTATCTTTTGCCGCATGTATTTACCATTTTGCAACACAAGTGCATCACAGTGCAAAATGTATTTTAGTGAGTGAGAATGTGTTTAGAGTTTTGCAAGAAAAGTGGATGAGATTTGCAAACAGTGTCTTAATGACCTGAACATGTTTAAGGTTTTGCCAAAAGAGTGACTGATTCGACAAATGGATTTAGGCCACTGAGCATTTGGTTCAGAGAATGGGGGTTACTATAACAATGTATCAGTGTGTTATGTGAAAGGAGTCACTCATAGTCGCTTAAGAAATATTACCTGACTCTACAGTTCCCCTGAGCTTTGCAGAGTGTTAAGAGTTTCTTTGATTTCATTGTTTTGGTCCAATGGTGCTCAACCTTACTGTTTTGATTCACGCTCACCAGCAAACAACAGAAAGCTGGTGAAATAGTGGATAAGAGCTGGATATTTCCCTTAGGATTTGGTGAAGAGCAAAACAGAGCTAAAAAAGAGAGTGAAGGAAAATTAAATTTGGACAAATGCAATTCCAAATGAATGTTAATGTTTTCAGCAGATGGCTAAAGCAAAATAATGCAGGGTCATCCGGGAAAAAAGTTAAACCTGGCTCAGCCTTTGCTGCAATGCAACGTGACATCATCCAGTAAGGCACTGTGGTGACCAATTAAATCTGTGTACATGCAGGTTCCTAGTGGGTTACTTTGTAACGTGACTGCTGTATTTCCACTGTTTACTTTGCAATTGTCGTGACAAAAAAAATAAAAATACTTACACATAAGCCTTCAAACTAATTGAAACTGGACATCTACATATTGCATTGTGTCACCAGTGATTTTGGTCCTTCAACATATTAACTTCATAAGATGATAGTATGTCTATGTTGTTCAGCTTGTTGTGTTGTAGGAGTGGCTGTGGCTTAGAGGTAGAGTGGGTCGTCCACTAACATAAAGTTCCTCCAGCGCAAACTGTCGCCACTGAACCCAAAATTGCTCCCTAAGTGTGGGTCCGTCTGAATGAACCTTGCATGGCATCCTCGTCGGTGTGTGAATGAGTGAATGTTGTTAGCATGAGTGATCGGTAGACTAGAAAGGAGCTATATAAAGGGTGTGGCTAAAAAGAGCACTTAATGCATGTTTAAGTACAAACGAGGCATGTAAATCTTTGAATCAAGGCAAAACAACTAAATTTGATTGACACTGATATGGCATTTAAGGATGTGTTTTCATTTAGGTGGTTTGTTTTGTCCTCAGATTCTATTTTCAGTCATGGAAAAGTGCATAAATCATAGATAAAGAATACGGTGCAGCACTCCAATTTAAGTTTTTATTGCCGTGTAGATGATTCGGGCAAGATGCCATCTTTCAGCATGCTTTTCGGGCAATAATAGTGTCAAACCTCAATTAATATTCATAAATCGACAATACAACCATGCACACAGCTGTGTCAAGAATACCATCCCTCATGCACTGATGCACTCCCACTCCTTGAGACAGTGGCTTGAAGAAGAGCTAGAGGCTCTACACAAACTGCTTTCTGGGTAATAATTTCTTTTTAGGGTTGCAAAAAAAAAAAAAAAAAAAAACATAGATTCATAATAATTTTATGACCCATCTCAAACGGGGAAAAAGTTGGTCCTCCAGCTACAAAATCTTTGGGAAACTCACTAAGAAATTCACTTGATGCTGTCTCCAGTATATTCAGGCTGGGGGTAGAGAAAAGGGCAAGGGCAGGTGGGAATGAGGGATAGGGGTGAGTGATGTTAGAGCGTAGAAGAGAAAAGAGGACACTGACCAGGTTAGAGAAGTGGCACTCTTGGTGATGCCACAATTGCAGTATTTATTAGGTTTCAGCATGATAAAAAGACATCTTTATAGCTGTGTTTATCACAGTCAACCTCATGGGCTTCCTTTTTGTGTGTCTATGTGAGGAGAGTGACTGTAATATTCCGTATTCCTTGTGGATGTATAGGGGGTGTACAACATTTCGACTAACTGCATACCCAATGAGACTAATAGCACCAAAGTCCAAAAGCAAAATAACAATAACAAATGCAAACAATGTTCTGTTTATACTACCATGAGTGTCTGCATAGGCACATGTGCTCACAAGTTGTCAGCCTATAATGGTATATACAGACAACAGTAAATGCTAATGCCAGTATCCATCCATCCATCCACCTACAACTGCTCATCCTAGATCGGATCGTGAGGGGAGCAGCTCCAGCAGGGGACCCCAAACCTCCCTTTCCCAAGCCACATTAACTAGTTCTGATCCTGAGGTGTTCTCAGGCCAGTGTGGAGATATAGGGCCTTTCTCAATCTGTGTTCTTGTCTGTACTTGTGTTCTTGTGAAACGTCATCTTTTGTGGCCCAAGTACTGTCCCAATACACAAGTTTGGATTTTGGCAAAAATGGTTAAAAATCCCGGAAGGGTTCTTGACAAGCCCTTTTTACCGAGGATGCATATGGTAACTTGTGTGAACTTGACGGCACAGATATCCCAGAATTCATTTCGGCATTCAAGCGAGGGGCGGAAAGAAGCTTAGAGAGAGGCCAACAACATAACATTTTTTAAGTTACTTCAATACTAAATCCACTTCTGAGAAGTTTTGAGGTGAGAAATCAACTGTGTAGATGTCGAATATTGGCAGTTTCACCAAAAATGATGGAAAATCATAAATGTGCTCAAATGTCAGCGGGGGGAGCTAGCGAACCAGCCCACGGGGGAAGCTAACGAGCCAGCCGCCCAGTCAGCTCAGAGAGCCCTCAGACACGCAGACCACTGCAGCCAACATGGCAGAGTAAAGACCCACAAGCTGTAAGATAGTTTTAACGTTTGTACCGCTGTGATTGTGTCATCACATTCTGAGTAATTTTGTAAGGTTTTAACTTAAATCAAGAGACATCTGGATGATGTACAAAAAAATGGTGACGTACAGAAAAATCTGGTCTTGTGAAACTTCGGAAAAACTAATGAGAAATAGAATGAAAGGGGACTGTCTTTGCTTTATTATTATTATTATATATTATTATTATTATTATATCTTGTTAAGTTAAAACCTACAGTTAACCCAATTCTGAGGTTTTTTGGGGGGGATAAAACCTGGCTGTTATAATAATTAGAGCGATTTAGAGCAATGCAGGTGACTTCTGCGCTTGGGGCATTGCGCAATCCCAGCAAGAACACGTGCTCGTGACATTGCAAGTTCATTTTCCAAGAACGACTAGCAAGAATGTTCTCCCCAAGAACACAAGTCCGTTTTTTGCATTCTTGGTTTTGAGAAACACCCATTGCTTGACATGACCGGAACACCTCCCTATGTAGGCACCCAGGGGGCATACTTACCAGAGGCCCGAACCACCTCAACTGGCTCCTTTCGACGCAAAGGAGCAGCAGCTCTACTCCTCACCCTATCTCTAACTCCAGGAATCCACTGACTACGGCCACAGTGCGTTACGGCTGCGCCACGTTTTCGCCACTTTTTCACCCGACGTCAAAGTCCAGTGGAAGCGTCTCAGGAGCATTTCAGCAGCATTTCAGCGTTTTGCCTGCTTGTACCTCTGATCTAATTCTTACAGGTGAGGGTAAGAATGAAAATTTACTGATAGATCCAGAGCTTTGCCTTCGGGCTCAGCTCTCTGTTCTTCACTACAGTGCAGTAGAGTGAATGCAATACCGCCCCTGCTGCTCCGATTCTCCAACCAATCTCCCGCTCCATTGTCCCCTCACTCATGAACACTGAGGTAAGTGAATTCTCTCACTTGCGGTAAGGACTGACTCCCTACCCGAAGTGAGCACTCCATCGGTTTCCTGCTGAGAACTAAGTATTTAAAGGTGCTATTCCTCATCCCAGCCGCTGCACACTTAGATGCAAACTGATTCAGTGGTCACAGTCCCCTCCCCACCCCAACTATGCCTTCATATCCTGTCCATGAATATGACAAACAGGCGGAGGCCAACCCTGCCGAGAGCCTGGATACAGGTCTCGCTTGGGATGTAGAGGGATTGAATAGAACTGAGAAGGGACCCTCTCATCCCCTACTCCCGCAGAAATCTCCAACAATATCCCCCAGGGGACCTGGTCATGTGCCTTCTCCAGATCAGATGGTCCTAGGCCACCTCCAGGATCCTTGCAAGAGTTAAGAGCTGGTCCACGACCTGAAAATGTTCCTCTGTGATCCGAGGTTCGACTATCGGCTGAACCCTCCTCTCCAACACCTTGGAGTAGACTTTCCCAGGGAGGCTGAGGAGTGTGATACCCCTGTAATTGGCACACACTCTCTGGTCCCTGTTTTTGAACAGGGGAACCACCACCCCGCTTTGCAACTCCTTGCCTGTCCACTGTTTTGGACTTTCAGGCACTGTTGAAGAGGCGTGTTATGTAAGACATCCCCTCCACTTCCAAAGCTTTCACCATTTCTCGACAGATCTCATCAATCCCCCGCAGTGAAGTTACCGACAATAAATATGCAATGTCCGATTAGACTTTCAAAATAAAGTACTTGTTAACATTGCGAAACGTCACAATTTTGATCCTTCACAGACATATAAATCTGTATGACGTTAGAAGAAGATGCAGACAAAGTGGATATTTTACAAGCACCTACCAGGTAAAGCAGCTCTGAACACACCTGGTTTAGTACAAAAATAAATTCCATCCATCCATTAACTATACCCACTTATCCTTTATCCTATAGGACAGTAAAATGCCATAGGCTTAAGCTAATAATGTTGAATAGTAGTTATAACACAGTTATGTTGGCTCAAGCTGAACTAAACATCACAGCTTGCTGAGAGGGAGTTTGGGCTTTTAGGGGGGATGAGAGACACAGCTGTAAAGGAAAGGGGTGCGCTGGATTTAAAAAAACAACACGAGTCTCACAAATATCGTTTTATCTTAATGGACTGGTTTTTATAATCGTTGGTCAAGTCAAAGTTGTAATTTAGATTGAAATTTGATTAATTGCCCAGCACTATGTTGATGCGCTGCACAGTTTTAAAAGAAATCATAATTTATATTTGGCCATTCAGGGTCTCCAAGAAGACATAATACTCCAAACTGTTGTTCGGTGCATATGTACATACAACAGTCCCCCACCCCCACCTGCCCTGTGCAACTCCAGAGAAGAATATAGAGTTCACCCCCTCTTACATAAGGCCTCCCGGTCACAGACTGACAGGATCAATCACAAAGCCACTGTTCACACCAGGGGCGTTTTTAGGATCTTGAGACATTGGGGGCTTAGCCCAGCCCATAAAACTTCATATCTTCACATAAGAATTGACCGATCCACCCCACCCCAAAGTTAAGTCTGTAAAGCAGTAAAGCCACAGTAAATCTACTTATACGGCACAACAAAACTCAGAACAACACTATTAACTCTTTGATTTTGATGTTGCTAAATTGTAATGTCATGTGTCTAATTATAATGATATAAGAACAAAACTGTGACAGTATGAATTGGGGGGTCAGGGGGTACTCCTCCAGGAGACTGTGAGTGTTAAACACTTAATTTCCTGCATTCTGGTGTTTTTCTGCACCAATTTCTGACTTTTCTGCATCAATTTATTTTGGAAATGATGATACCTTATGCTTACATAACACGTAGCATCTGCTGCGCGCGGCCGCACATGAGAGAGGACACAAACAGCGGCATCTGCTGAGCCGTAAACTTTGGCTTTAAAACTTCATGTGGCTGAACAAAAAATATAGTACCTAAGTGAACATTTAGCTCAGCATTGGCCATCTAACGTTAGCTTGCTTCTTGCTTTAGCTATGACCTAGATTCGAGTCGTTCGTTATGAAAAGATGAATGAGCGTTTGTTTACTTTCCAAACTTGTGGTGGTCGATTAACGTAATTATTTACGTCCCGCTGGCTGCCGTCACCCATACAGTCTATGCCATCACCTTAATTAATTATTGCCGTTGGCTGGAAAGAGGTTACAGGTTTACAGGGTGGTGATGGAATAGTGGATAAGACGAATGCCTTTGGTGTGAGGGACCCGGATTCGAATCCACTGTGAGACACCAATGTGTCCCTGAGCAAGACACTCAATCCCTAGTTGCTCCAGAGGTGTGCGACTTCTGACATGTATAGCAATTGTAAGTCGCTTTGGATAAAAGCGTCAGATAAATGTATTGTTGATCATGTAGCTTTACAGTTTTATTTAGTTAACATTACACTGGTTTGAGAGTCTGCAGGGTGTGTTGACTTACAGTAGTTTACGCTGTCATTGATTGCATTGCACATTGTGCTCTGTAAATTAAAAACAGGTTACAGCTTTATTGTTGGCCATTTGACTTTACAGTTTTATTCAGTTAACTTTACACTGGGTTTGAAAATCAACAGGGTTTGTTGACTTACAGTAGTTTATAAGTTGTCATTAATTGTAGATGCATTGTACATTAGGCTGAATTGTTGTGCTCTGTTAAGTTAAAAATAGACAGGTTTATTGTTGATTATGCAAGGTCACAGTTTTATTTTGTTAACGTTACACTGGGTTTAAGAGTCTGGGGAGTGTTTTGACTTACAGTATTTAATAAGCCATCAATAATTGCGTTGCACATTACATGGTTGTGCTCTGTAAATGAAAAGCAGGTCACAGTTACAGAATTCCTTATAGCTATGCAGTTTTATAAGCAACCTGGAACGCAGCAGGTGATACAGCATTCATAATAACCACAAGAGACTTGAGACTTGACTGGGACTCTAGCTCAAAGACTTGAGCATCTCTGCCTTGTAACTGATTATTTATTTCCATCTTAAATGTACAATTGTACTACTGCCTGCCTTGGCCAGGACACTCTTGGAAAAAGAGTTTTTCTGATTTAATAAAGGTATAATAAAACAATTTAAAATCTAAAACTGTAACAGAATATAATGCAGAGCAGCTCTCAGGCATTCTGGGTTGCTTTCAGATATGTTTCTCCTGTAGATCAACTTTTAATATCATCACTGCTGAATCAACACATGCAGGTGTGACTGATTGAGGTAAACTCTTTAAATGTGCATGTGGCATCTTTTTATGTAATCAATGATAAATGAAATCATTTTGATTCAGTTATAACCTATTTTAAAGATCACTTTAAAATATCAGTTTTGCTGCCCAGCCAACTTTTGTTGCCTGTGCCTTTTATTAGGGAGATGTAGCCAACCAAACCACTTGCTTTGCAGTAGCACAGGCTGTCAATACAATCTGATTATTCCTGAAGCATCTAAATAATCTTCACAACGCAAAGAATTATTGTGGAAGTGACAGGAGAGCAGCTCATTGTTGAAGCAGGTAAACCTACATACATAGGAAGCTGTATGTCATGCATAAAACCCAATAGGACTGTTTTATCCACCATATTGTCTCTCTCTCTCTCCCTCTCTCTCTCTGCTGAGTGAAAGATCAGTTTCACCGGTGACATTCAGTTGTCGGACATGGCTATAAAACAAATAGTTACCAATGTGTATTAAAGAAAAGAAACAGGCTAATGTCCAAAGCGTGCTCTGTTCAACAACAGGACACTTTTAATATATCTCAGTCAATGCAGTGATCGCCTGACATAGATCTTACAGTGTGTAGTCCTCATTTGTTCTGCAGAGACTAGATTTCAGTTGTATTAGTAGAACAATAAAGCCTTTTCTAAATGTTCTGTGGATCTGCCCAGCTCTGTGACTGTGACAAGCGCCCGCTTTACTGCGGAACTGTGCGCACACAGCCTGGATGCGCTCATTTCGGTTAATGAAGCAAAATGCAGATTACAGACTGGTTAAGTTATAGAAGGTATGAATGGAAAATGTAGCAAAATTAAGAGTAGTCCTACATTAGATGTACCCACTCCTGCTACAGACACCATCACTGCTGCCTTCAGCTACAAGTAACAGCAGCACAAAAGAAGAAGCTGCACCGGCCTCTTCCTAAACATTTCTACAGGCTACATTTTGTCCGCGACTGATGCGGAGTGTGTGAGTGATTGACTGGTCACTTAGTAAACACCTCCTATATGAGCCAGCTCCGAAATCGCCCGAGCCAGGAAGGTAATGCCAAATAAAACTTTACATTAGGAAAGAGGGGGGGGACAAACATATATTTTGAAATGAAATATGTGTAATGCCTCCTCTGCCTATGAGGTGATAAACCTCACCACTAATCCACACAAGTTAATTTCAGCGCCTCTGATAAAGTGCAGCTCACAGCCCTTTCAGGTGGAGCAGAGAGGACAGACACAGAGCTACAGCTGGTTCATCTTATTCTCTGCTAATTTGCAGGAGAATAAATAATAACCATAATCTCTCTCTCTCTCTCGCTCCCGCGCACGTAACGTTAGTTAAGCGAGTAAAGTTCAATTTTCAGCCTTTTGTTGATTTAAAAAAATCCTTCTGAGATCTGGGGATCTAAATATACATGTCCCATTTGAGACAATCTGAAACAGATCTTGTCTTATTGGTTAATCACAGCTGCAAGAACATTTTTGATAACTCTATGGTCTTGCTGACAAACGCCTGCAGTATTAAGGGATTCATGTAGTGAGGAAAGGACTTCTGCAAAGGTCCCAGAGTATATTGTGAGTCTGTCCTTCTTACCAGCCCTGTCATATGCTACACTGCTCACTGACATTTTAAAGCAGTTTGTCAACTTTAATCACAAAGCTGTTCAGAAAAGCCTGTCTCTTCTAATAGTTGTGTACAAAGTGTGTACATTTGTGTATATGTCGGAATATGTATGTGCCTGTCACTTTCTGTGGGTGTACTGTAAGCCAGTCAGCTACTCACCTACCTCCACTTAAAGCCCTACACTCTGTGAGGTGTTCTTGTTTCTTACTTTGTTCTCATACTAATAAAAAAATGTAATGAATGTATGTGAAATAAAACACACAAACATAAAGTCACTGTTGACAGTTTAATTTAGGTACAATGTGTATATTTCTGGCCACATGCCAAAACAAATCAAAGGCAGCATTTCACCTCCTCCTCCCGATCTGTCCACCTTGTATTGTCCTCAAAAATGTATAGTGAACTTTCGAATCTTCCCATCAAGCCTCATCTCATAACAGCAATACCAAGTGATTAATATGGTTATTGACCATCCGTATGACCCTAAATTGTCCTTAGGTGTGAGTGTGAGTGGTTGTTTGTCTATGTGTGGTCCTGCGATGGACTGGTGACCTGTCCAGGGTGTACCCCGCCTTTCGCCCGATGTCAGCTGGGATTGGCTCCAGCCCCCCGCGACCCTGTACACAGGATAAGTGGTTGATGATGGATGGATGGATAGACCATCCGTATTTCTGTCATTCTACTACTGAGTCCATACATTCTCAATTTAGTCATCAGTTATAAAAAAAAAAGCCAACTACCAACTAACAACAGGGCAAGAACATGCAAAATGTGTGTGGTTGGGATGGAGATATAGGTTGCTTGCCAGAGACCTTTAGCCATCAATGTGTTTCTCTGACAACGTGACTGACAAGCACGTCTCTCAAGGCACAAGTGGTATTACAACCATAGACTGTATATAAGAAGTGGACGTAGCCATCGTGACGTCACCCGTTGGTTTGTGGACTGCCTTTTTGAAGCCTCGAGTTTGGCCGAGTTTTTTTGCAACCAGCGGCACCAGATGTGACTATATTTGGACGAGACAGTGGAGCTAACGGCCGTGTGTGAAGCTAGCTAGCTTATTTAGCTAGGTGCATCTGTAATTCACGTCATTTTCACAGGGCTGACAATTATGTCTAAAACTAAATGTACTCACCAGAGACAGCCAACTTTTTCAGCAGAGCTGATTAAATTTCAACTCGTAGGTACGAGTCTCTCTAGCCTGATTGAGAGGTCACCATGGTAACGACTTATCAATCATAAATAATCCCGCCCTGAAGCTTACTCTGCTTTATGGTCTATTTTAAAATAAATGGGATCATAATTTACTAAATGAATGAATCATTTTGTATTGAAGAAGACATGAAACTAGCAATTGAGACCATAAACTCATCAGAAAAGTCTTTACTGAGGTAATTATTCAGCTGAGAAGTAGGGTCATTTTACCATTATTTCTAATGGAGCCAGACTTCTTTCAGCATCCAGAAGAGTCGCCCCCTGCTGACTGTTTGATAGAATGCAGGTTTAAGGGACTTCCACGTTCACATCGGATTGTTGACCAGAAGCTTCCCACTTGATTACAACACAGGACAGGCCTTGACTTGCATGTTTGCATGCTAACTTTAGTAGATATCTCTGCAACACAATACATGGAAGTCTTTGACATGACGTCAAAACTGTTACTTCTTTGCATTCTGTTCAAGTTAGTTATTCTTTTGAATGTTATAAACTAAAATTACATCTTACACAGTGTACCTTTAGGCAACAGAAAATAAATCAAGACACAACTTCTGCCGGACCACTTAAAGACTAACCGTGACTGAAAGCCACTAACACTGATGTAAGTAACAATACCATAGCTAGTTCAAGTATAAGCAAATTAAGAACTTGCTCAGGGCCCTGAGGCCTCCAGCTGGCTCCCAATCAAACAAATTACAAGCTTTATGTCTCACTCGCCAGTGCGGTGACCAACACTAGTAAAGCTGGTAGTGTTCCCATTAATTTAAATTAACCCTCTCATGCATGAATTATTAAAAACATTATCTAGATTCTTTTAAGATTATTTTTATTACTCAAAAGTGGACTACTAATAGATATCTATTTACTTTTTTTTTTTATTCTGTTTTATTTTTAAATTACATAACTGTCCATGTATGTGGACACCATGCAACAAAGGAGTAAAATACCACACCTGACAATATGGATTATTATGTTTATTATGTCATGGTTTGGTATGTATTTACACTCAATAGTTGAAAATTAACTATAAAAAACATATAAAACATATTTTAGGAACAAACAGAGGAAAAATACTTGGTGGTATTGATAACTGTAGTTACACGTATGCGAAAACCCAGTAGCATGTTTAATCCTCATCTAACTTCATGTTGAATCATCTCAGTTTTAACATATCAACATCCAACATGTAACACATTAAATAGTTGCAGTTAAAACTGATTTCTTTACAGTATGTAAATATAATACTTATTCTGCAAAGCAATCAAAAGCAATTTAATGCTGTAATATGCACTTTTGCACTGTGTTCATATTTTTGTTAAATGTCTGTTTTATTATAATATGATACAATTTATCACATCTTTGAAAAATTTGAACAGATAAACAAGCTGGTTACAGAGATCAGACTTAATGCAATCTGGCTCTGTTGAATGACGTCCACAAACATGGACAGTTGTTTTTTGGTGTATAAAAACTACATTTTACTTAAATTTTAATTTATAATACATAAACCTGTTATAATACTTTACTGTACATTTTACTGCAGAGCTGCAGTCTCTATTCATGTAATAATAATGAACTGAATTTACCTTATGTTGACTAAAACTAACAATATTGAGGATAACGTTTCTTAAATATGTCCCAAATATAACTAATGACATTCACATCAATGCCAAAAAGCTTAACTGTCACACACACACACACACACACACACACACACACACACACAGTATGAGTTTGGTAGACAGCTAGAGCCACTAATAAACTCATGAGGCCAGCTTCATCCACTTCTTTCTTAGCTATTACTTCTTTTTATCAATTAACCTTTAAGCTCGCTCTTCCTTCACAGACAAATTAACAGATTGGGAAAGGGGTGTGTAAAACCAAAGAAGTGTGGTGGGGCAGTCTCCATTTCCTCAGCTGAAATAATCAATAGTCTATGAATATTCTGATCAGAGTCCTCAGGCCTGAGAAAAATGTCAACGTTTAGTCTACAAGAGCTACTAACTGAAGAGACAAGAAAAAAGAAAAAAGACAGAGGGCCAACGTAGTGTCACATATCATCCCTAGTTCTGGTTTTCAGTATGAATTCTGGTGTCGTTTCTGCTGAATTTCCAATCTGGACTTTCATTAAAAAATTACAAAAATGACTAAACACCCTTTCTATTTTACCTTTTAAAAATAGAAATGTATTAAAACTACAAGAAAAGTGAGAAGTTAAACAACAGAAGTATGGTAATCAAAGCACCTGAAGGAAATGTTTAGTAAGGAATACAGTTTTTCTCGACTACTTAAACACATTTCTTGAAATATATTTTTTCTTGAAACTCTAAACACAAATCCACAACTTCTCACCCAATTCCCCAAACATCCCATTTTCAGGTCAAAATGAAGCTCTCCACTCAAAGCCATTCAATCTTGCTGAAAAACCAAACTTTGCCCTCAGACAGCTCACACAAGCCCTCAAAAACACCCACACTACAACACAGTTTTACACACTGGTGAGATAAATTCAAAACAATAATACAAAAAGTGGTTATTAGTAATATTGCTTGTGGTTCTCCCCCTCAGAAACTTTTCACATGATGAACAAAACAAAATAAATAACAAAGTAAACATTTGCCCACATTTTTTCATTCCTTAGTGCGCTGTACAGTTCAACACACCAAACAACAACTTATTCTGCCCCAGCATCCCGTCTTTGGTCTGCACAGGCCAGAGATTTTTGTTCTCCACCTCCTTCTCTCCCTACTCCTTTTCCCTCTACCTCCTCCACCTTCTTCTCCACCTCATCCTCCTCCGTCTTCCGCCCTTCTCCACCTCGTCCTACTCCTCATCTTAATCCCATCTCCTCCTCCAACTCCTACTGTTCTTCTTCCTTCACCTCTTACTCCTCTCCATACTGCTCTTCCGCCTCCTATTCTCTGGTGTCCTACACCTCTTCCTTCAGATTTTTCTGGATCCATTGTTCCAAAACTGAATGAACTGACTCTGGCTCTTTTTATCTATTGAAGCTTTGAGCAAACAATATTGAATGTTAGTGTTTTCTCAATGACCACATGGTGTAGGCAATGAGTAATGAAGGGATTTGTGTGTAGAGTTTAGGGAAATGGGTGTGCTTTTTGAAAAATGGAGTTAAGATATAATGTGTTTTGTGAGCTTCAGATGTATTGATAGACAGATCAGGACAGAGCCAGGCCAGCTGTTTCCTCGTGCTTCCAGTCTCTTATAAGCAATAAAGTCTGTCTAACATTACAAAGCGTTTACTGAAGCATGGAATAAGAATGTAACATTTTTGATTTCCCAAGCTGTAATCATAATGCCCCAGAAAATGTCCAACTAAAAGCATAAAACATGATGAGCTCAGGTATCAGGCTAGCACATATCTGCATTCTCTGGGAATCTGGCGAGGTTGAGTCTTATAAGAATATAACTCATGGATTTAGATAGATTCCCAAATGACATAGAAGTGAATAGAATCTAAACATCAGATAGATTAGTTGTTCTAGGTTAGTGGTGGTATAACCATTTCAGGTTCTAAATCTTATTTAGGGGTTGTACCAGAACAGGTTTACATGGTTTAATTTTCAAAAAACACCCTATTTTTCTCATACTGCACATTGCTGCAGCTCCTCTTTTCACCCTGTGTGTTGTACGCTCCGCTCTTGAGCTACAGAGTGATGCATCTTACTTGTACAAAATCTTTGTTTGGAGTTGCACATGCGCAGTTCCCAGGTAAGGACTACTAGCCAATCAGAAGCAGAGAAGGGCAGTAGTGTGATCCAAATCAAAGCCGCTTCAGACTGCAACTGTAACCTAGCAGATGGTATAAGTTATTACCAGTCCACAACCACACAACATCGCCACTTGTGGAGCTCCTCAACTCCGACAATATTCAAGCACATTTTTGTTCCGCCATCACTTCTCGTAAAACTGTCAACATTCGAAATCTACACAGCTGATTTCTCACCTCAAAACTTCTCAGAAGTGGATTTAGTGATGAAATTCCATACGAAAACTGTAAAATATAAAACTTTCTGTTGCTGGCCTCTGTCTGGTGCAAGCAATGATGATGCAGTGAATAGTGAATATTCTCTCTGACCAATCAGCACTCTGTCGTATCCTTCAGCTCGCTTGGAACCTAGACGGAGGTGAGATGATACGGAAAAAAGTACCTTGAAGCAGGTACAGGTACAACATTTCAACAATGGAAAACCGGACAAAGGCGAGTCGAGCCGAAGGGCCTCCGCTCAGACTAGCTGGTTTGAGGGCGTGCCTGGAAGTGAAGGGCTGGACTACAAACGAGCTGTTTTCAAGCGGTTCAGAGCAGAGTTTTCTGTGGGAGAGGGGAACTCCCTTTGGGCTGGACTTTGGGCTTTTTCACTTTGCAAACCTGTTACATGCACAAAAAAGATACATAACTCAATAAAGGAGAGGGGAAAAGCCAAAAAGCAGAATACCACCACTTTAAGGCCAGTTAAAGATGAGCTAATAGAGAAACCTACAGGCACTGGGGGAAAGACAGAAACATAAAAGAGACCAAAAGTTCTTCATTCAATTCTTCAGATGTTGGCATTTGATGCGTTCACATGTTGTATGCTGGCACTGTATCTCCTACTCGGCAGGCTCAATAAACCATGCTATGTTAAGTCTTCATCAGTCTCCAAAACTTCTTCACACCTGAACCTGTGAAGTAACTAGTTACATTACTTGTTACGTTACTATATTCCTTTCACTGCCACCCCCACCGCCCTCATTCTCCATTCTTCCTTTAGTTTTAGTTCAATAGCTGACTTGAACAACATACACTTGAACAATGACGTGTTACTAATCCGCGTAACTAATCCAAGTAACGCTTAACACAGCATTACTTGGATTAGTAACTGTAAAATTATTTCTGCTTTGAAAAAGTAATCCGTTACACTACTAGTTACTGGGAAAAGTAATATTATTACAGTAACACGTTACTGAGTAACTGAGAAACGCGTTACTGTTTGCCACAAAAATTAACATTAATTTATGATGACATAAATCAGAGAGGTGTAAAGAACACCTTGTTTTCATCGTAACAAGGTTTACAGCCAGAAATGAATGTTCTTATGCCCTTTTGCAAAATTCAATTGCTGGCGTAATGTTTACAGTGATAGATTACCTGTACTGAACGAATCAGAAGTCTCCACTGTGGTTGTTGCAGTTTGGAATCGATTGGGGCTGAATAAGCCCAAGAGGTTTAGCATATGCTTATTCATGCCACTGTTGACACAGAGGGGAGGAACTGCCTCCAAAACGTGATTAATCTGCTGTTGAATTCAGCATGAAATAAATGTATATGAATAAATAAAGTGATAAAATGACAAAATTTCACATCAAGAGTTTTTATCATTTTTATAATTTGTTACAAATGCATCTACACAAATCAAGAGTCCATATGACTCGGTCAAGTCAGAGAAGTTATTATTTTGACTACTGTAATGTAGTTTGACTTGCTAATAACTTGCTCTGATTGGAACACTTCATAGCACACAGCATGAAATGTCCCAACTCTAATCACTTGTGGCACTCGCTGAATGAAATCCAGGGCTGATTACGTATTTGCCGGCTGATTTAACTGATATTGTTCTAAATTACTATTTTGTGACGCTGGTTCCAGAAAGAAATAGATCACAGAATTTCAGCATGGACAACTACAACGAGTTTATTTGATTCAGAGGTGGTACCATGCTGCAATGAGCACAATAAGCTGTTTCTCACAAGTAAACTTCTTTTTTTCTCAAATTCCAAATGCACACTCACAGCCAACAGTAGTTTCTGCTAGTACTATATATTTTTAAATGCAATGAAACTTGTAGCCAGTGTCTGCAAGCCTTTTCTGTTCCAGATTATTATTATAATGCATCAACTCCACAGCATTTAAAGCTCATATTTGCCAATCTCTCACCTTGTGGTTGAAGTTTTTACTTATTAGACTATGGACTATGTAGACAACCTTTACATATCACTTGATGGTCCCAGCGTCCTCGGGTAATATAGGTCCAATACTGAGGTCTGAGGTCTCGTTACATGTCAGTTGGGCCAGGTCTAATAATTAGATTAACTCTAACAGAGGATTTTCTATTGTAGAGAGTCTCTGCTCTATTTTCCTGTAAGTTTTGACATGACATTTATTCCTGCTCTTTTCAACCATAACTGCTTGTTAATTGGTGAAGCATCATTGCAGCTGCCAGTGTAGCTGTTCTCTTTCTATTTGGGTTTGTTCAGGTCATCTGGGTCTAATTATAATTGAGTTACTTGCAACCATATCACCACATGAGAAAGTTCATATTGGATGATGCAACAACTATGAATTTCCATGCATGGCAACTATACCATAGTTGGTTTTAATTAGGGAAAGGGATCGTGTTTATGCCAAATAAATTTTGGTAAGAGATAACCAACTAGAATACATGGTTGAGATTAGACTGTGGTTAATGGAAAGGCAAACTTTAATTGCAGGTAATTGACAGGACATACAGTGGTTTTCTAGTCTACTGCATTAAAGTTAAGCACGCTACACAGCTAACCACCACACTGACCTTGACACTGTTAGGACACTTTCGGACCCGCTTGTGTAGCGATGGCATTGTCATCTGGCCGAAAAAGTTGGCTGTCCTCAGATCCCTTTCAGACTGGGTTTTCTCTTTTTTTTTATTATTGCACATTGGGTTTGGGAAGTTTTGTCATTGGCCAATATTGCACAAGGTTAACCGGAATTCTAATTTCAATGCAATAACTGTAGCGTCTTGCCACAAATTCATCTAAAATACATTTGTGTCCCTGCCTATCAGCTGGTGTGATAGAAAATGCTAGATTTTGGCTTCAACAATCAGGCTAATCTGAATATACATTGGGACTAAAGAAATATCCTTGCCAAGATTCAGTATGTCTAACAGCGATTTGCTACTATTCATTTGTAGGAATAAGATCCTATCTGTATTCAAATGGAATCTGGAAGAGGGCTAATTTACACTTTTCTGTGGCTTCCAGTAGTCTGGCTCACATCGCCATTGGTTTTCAGCCAGAGTAAGCTATGTGAGAAAGAAACATCATGACTCTCTCTGAGCTTTGCCACGCTGAAGGACTCCAGAAACATCCACTTTCATCTGTCATATTGCCGTTTTATCATTGAAGAGACCACTGTAGCAAGTTTCACAGCAGCTGCAAAGTGCTCTTTGTGCATCCAATGACAACTATATAGAAGCTTTCACAGTATGATGTCTAATGCAGCTTTGGCAAAAGTTCAATGTGCTGCAACAACTCTGACAATCCCTAAACTTTCCATCTAGTGCCATCGTCAACATTTTCTACTTCTTTAGTTTATGAACAAATACCTGTGAAACAAGTGATATTCCCTCAGTTAGTGAATGTCAGGATGCTAACATGCTAAACTTCGGTGGTCACACAACCAGCTGACACGTGATCACACATCAATGCCAGACAGAATAAAGTTTAATGTTTAATGAATCCACAACAGTTAGTAGCCTATACTAACAGCCATTTGTTCACACTGGCAAATCCACTGGTTAAATTTTGTGCAACAAGATCTGAGCGCGTCATCTTTTTTAATGAGTCTGGCCTGGAGCTCTGCATTTTTGATTACAATACTGGTAGACATGTGGCTTTGATAAGCATCAAGATGCAATAGAGATTGTTTGGGTTACATTTTACAGTAATGTTCCCTGAAACAAAGGAGTGTTATTTTGTTGCCATATTGTCAGCCACTATTTTTTGCATGTAAAACAGTCAAATCTAACTGAATGAAACTTACTGTACTTTCAGAAATAAAAGAAATTCAACATGCATAAAAATAGGCAGCATTCTTAATTATGCTGCCACTATGGTGTTATCTGTAGTGGAAGTGCAGATGGTTATTTTATGGCTCGTTGTGACAATGCACAGAAAACATGATGGTCACAGGACATTCAACATCCAGCAACAATAAGCTTCCTCAGAGGAAAACCCTCCACAGGATTCCCTAACACTAACTCTAACTGTGATTGATTGATTGATTAATATGATTATCACAGCCTCTTCCACGGCCACAATGTATGATATGAATTCTTTGTTCAAGCGAACATGGCCACAAAACGGCCAAAACCTGTTTGGGTGTGTGTGTGTTTGTGTGCGACAATATGTTCTCTACCCTGAAGGGCATACAATTCTTTGGCTGGTTTCATCTCCTAAGTGATGTCACAATCTCCTCTCCATTTAATCTGACTCTCCCTCTCGCTCTCTACATCTCTATCTCTTTTTCTCAGTCTCTCTTTCAAGCCAACACCTTTAACACCCCAGCTATCACCTCTTATTACAGAAAAACTGTCATAAAGAGAGTGTATGATGATATCAGAGTATTTCTTGCTCATACACATCACTCCCTATCTCCTCTACTCTCTGTGTAATCTTGTTCATACACTCATCTATCTTTCTCGACATGTTGTGTCTTCTTTTGCTCCCCACGACTCATTCTTCCCCTCTTTTTACCTTATTTTTTCAGCTCACTTTGGCCTCTCTTTCTTGTAAAAAGTGCTGTAGTTGAGTTAAATCACTACACCTCTCTCTTTGCGTTTCTCTCCTCCTTGACCCTCAAGTGGTGTGGTTTCCTACTGATGATCAGCATTTTATTCCCCTATGCTATTCATTTTCTTTTTGTGAGGGGGCAAGGGTTGGGTTGAAGTGCCAATCCCACAATCCCTCACTCCAGGGGTTGGGGGTTACAAAGGGGGACTTCATCATCGACTGTCCTTCAAGAATCACTTCCTCTTTCTCAGGACCTGAGTCAGCACTGGATCACTTTTAGAGAGAAAGGTGTTAATGGACTCTGCTGATTTCAGACCGCTACATCCCAACTCGCCAGAATTGGAGAGTGCAGGGTGACACATAAAGACATGCACAAACATACGCATAACCATGTACACACTCACACAAACACAAACTAAGTACCACTCCACTAAAGCATAAGGCACAGTACATGGACAGATCAACCACAGCCCTTCACAATGAGCTCACTTTTCAACAGGACAACAAGGTCCAATGTCACATGAATCAAACATGCCAGAACTCACAACGGACACAAATTCCCTTATTTGGTACATTCAAGGACATTTACCTGATTTGGCCATGCTTTCCCCTGGCAGATGGTTCTAAAGCAGCCAACATTATCTTAATCACTTAAATGGTTGTGAAAGCAGAACAGGTTCATTAAATAAAACACAAAGCAGCAAACATGTACGGTAAGTTTAATTTAAAGGTTCATTAGGGTCTTTGTCATCACTTAGGGCAAGTTTTAAAACAAGTCATTAAGTTTAGCATTATCATGTTGATGGTAACAAGAATGCCAGAGTATTAAGCAATGCTAGGAGCATGCTTGTAGGGATGGCAATGTTGGTCTGTTGGTCAGTCCATCCCTGTGGTCCAGACTGAAACATCTCAACAAACTAAACCTAAACCTTTGTAAGGACATCGTCCCGAGTCAAAGTTTTCATTTGCCCAGTGAAATATCTCAACATTTACAAATTGGATAGGTCGTTTGCCAATGACCTTTGGAGAGTACCAGTGACAGGCATACCGGACCTTCAGTGTCATTGTAACAAATAATAAACATGTAGTTAATGTTGTTAAACAGTTGCAGTTTGGTTAGGATTAGGCATCAAAATGTCTAAGTTACGTTTAGGAAAAGATCATGGTTTGTGTTAAAGAGGTCATATTATGCTTTTCACCGTTTTCCTTTATTGTGTCCACCCGCTGCCTCCCCTCACCCCCACCAGTCAATGGATATGAAGTTGTTATTGCGATGTAGAGAGAGAGAGCACAGTTAAAATGTTACGTAGGAAATATAAACTTGTTACAAATTAATAACTTACACTCTGAAATGTCTTGCTCCAGTCTAGGTTACAAAGCTGGTTCGGGACCATAAAGAACTAAAGCCATGCAGTGGCTTTGGATCACGCTACCTTGCTTATCGGGACCCAACCCACTCTGCTTCTGATTGGCCTGTAGTCCTTATCTAGATACTGCACATTTGCAAATCCCAACCAAGATTGAATAGAAGTGAGATGCCTCACTCTGTAGCTAAAACGGAGCGTTCAATGCACACGGTAAAAAAGGTGCTGCAGCAATGACAAAAATATGGTGTTTTTTGAAAATTAAACCACGTAAACTCATTAAGGTACAATGCTTAAATAAATTATGAAGCTGAAAATTAGCATAATATGACCTCTATAAAATAAGTAGCCTATGCTAGTTAGGTAAGTTATATACGTATGTAAGTTACGTCACGTGACTTACTTACTAACGTGACTCCTGGGTGAAAGTCCTGTGTCTGACCCATCCATCAACCCAGCCTTCTCACCACACAACTTTGTCGCTCTTTATATAACCTATCAATAAATTGCTTTTGCATTTTCTGATTTATTTGTTAACATCCTAACTTTGATTGGATGTAAAACTTACTACTTCAAATGTAACCAATAACGCTAATTAAAAATGTGTTGTTACCGTTAACGGCTGTCACCCCTCTCCGCCCCCTTTACACGCACTCCAACTGTTTAATGAATGTTTGATTTAATTCATTTGAATCACAAATAAAAAATGAACTGAAAAACAAATGAAGAGGGACTGAAAAACATATTTTACTTAATTTAACTCATGCAAGTTAAAAAAAGATTTTATCATAATAGTTTTGAATGTTCTACCACAGATTTGTGAGGTAATCCACTGTTTGGGATCAAGTGTTTGTTCTGACCATAAAGAAAACTTTAAAATTACCATCTGTTTTTAAATTTTAAAGAAATAATGATTTGACATTCATCCTGTTAATTATTGATATTGAATGATATGACATTTGTTATCGTGATAACATTTTTGGCCATATCGCCCAGCCCTAGAGTTAAGTGGATGGTAAACATAGAAAAGGAGTATTGAATAAAGATGCTTAAGTTGACTTCAGCTCTTAGGGTTTGTATGTGGGTGTTTTTATGGGAATGTGGATCTTTCAGATTGGGTTTGGTCTTGACTTGGTCTTATTCCCTAAAATTCTTGGTCTTGTCTCGGTCTTGATAAACTCTGGTCTTGGTCTTGACGTGGTCTCGGTTTGGGCGGTTTTGACTACAACACTAAGCTCCACCATGAGGCTCACGGTTGTGTTTTAGGTCAAATGTCTGTTATTGTCTAACTATTAGATTGATTGCTATGAAATTTGAACACATTGTGTATACACATGGATGTAGGCTTGCATAAGGAAAGTCTTCACATTATCTGGGAGAGTTCCATGTTTCTGTGTTAAATAACACTAAGGATCAACTTTTTACCCATTCTGTGTTCCCCATTTAATTTTTTTCATTCAACACTTCCGGAACCAGCAGCACCTCCCACTTCGCAACTCTATACTTCTTCATTTATATTTAGCCCCTGCAGACTTCTGAAATCCATTGACCTTTAAAGTGTGAAAGGATAGTAGATTACTCAAGTTCCTCACAAACTGATGCTGCTTTTACAGACAGATTTTCAACAAAATGAAGGATGGATTCATGCAGCATCGAAACGAACTCTTTCCGCATCTGTTCTCTCAGATCTGTCCTCTGACAAAGAAATGCTGCTCCTTATTGACAAAGCAATGGAGTTACCTTCACCTCTGACCTCCCTCTGTGGCGGGAATGGAAAATATGTGTGGACACTGTACATCTAAAGAAAGTGTCTCAGTGAGCAGCTGGGCTCCATTGATTTTTAATCTCCTAAAGCAACGTGTCATTATTGCTCTAAAAAACAACCGTCCACTGCTTTTCCTAGATGATCTCTCTAATGTTTATTGACAATAAGCGCAGATTGGGTTTGTGTGGATTCTAGTGTCAGTCCATCACACTGTGTATGTAAGTGTTAATCTATTAGATGGATGGAGTATCATGCGCATACTTACACATAAAAACACTTACATATCCACCCACTGCTGCACACATACTCACACATATGCTCTCTCCTGTGGCTGACCTCTGCGTTGCTCCCCAGCCCCTCAACGCTGAGAGCCCAGCTACTGCCAGCAGGAGCACTTCAGGGTTAATAAATGAAGCCCAAATGGGTTTGACCTCCAGAAGAGACACAAAGCGATGAAAAATGGCATTTTGACACAGCACGGTTACAGGGCCTATCACCGTATGGCGACCTTGATATTTTAACCAAGTGCTTTGTGAGCCGTAATTGACTTTCCCCTGTAAAAATCCATCCTCCCCTAACAATCAGACCCTTCACATGCTTCCTCCCTCCCTACCTCTACCTCTGTGTCCCTTCATCCATATGTTATAGTGGATCACTGCTCATGTATTGGAGAGGCCAGATTGATGTTACTGTTCATACTAATGTTGTCATGCACTATACAGACTACTTTATATATCAAACCCTGAGGGGAGGCACACAAGAAGCCCATGTGTCTTAAGAGCTTTCACTTCACACCTTCGCTTTTTATAATCTGCAGACAGTGATGAAGAGATAATCAAATAATTTAGGTCAATATATATAGATATTTTCTGTCACTAAAGGTGGAAAATTTGAATTACTTTGCTGATACAGATTGTTTCATCCAGTTCAGTTTAACGCCTCATAGTCAGTGTATAATGTACAGTAGTTTGTTCATTAGCTCACAATGCCATTCAAAGACACATCAGTAAGTTGCTGGCTATTGCACTTTCATTCAGTTCAGTAAATAACTATGCCAATAAAGTCACTGTTTTTAAAAGGGTGATTTAATGTTGCACTTTCATCAAGTTGGGGGAGTATAAAAAGAGACAGACTGAAGCAGATTTTACAGTCATGCATGTGGCTCCTGAGGGTTAGGGTTAGGGTTAGAACTAAGCATAAAGTACAGCTGAGGCTGATGCCATTTGTTTTGCAGGTATTTTGTCAGATTTTCAGAAGTATTAGACAAATGGAAATTTTGGCCTGCCAAAAGCCATTAGGATACATCTTCTGGGGACCATGAATATCTGAACCAGATCCATGTTGTGCATGTTGAAATAATTCACTGGATAAGTGAAACATCTGACCTGCTAGTGGTACGAGAAAAGTAAGGGGGTCACCATAGTCAAGTCAGGATTCATCTTCTGGGGATTACAAATGTCTGTATATATGTCTGTGGATTTTCGTGGAAATCCATTTCAAATTCGGTGCAGCATAACAAACTATTCAAGTATAGCTTTTAAACTCACATTTTAAGGCAGCTGGCAAATGTTTTTAAGATAAATCAGCTTAAAATGTTTAACAGTCAAACGCATCTCTCAATAGAGCCTCCATGCCCACTGCTATCAAATCCCACACCTGCAGATTGTATTGTTATTTTAAAATCTTTAAACATTAGAAACCTCCCCCCAGTTAGTGACTCATTTAAGTCACAGCATCCATCTACCTGCAACAGAGATGTTACATCATGATGTTTCTGTAACACACTGTATATCACAGCTGAGCTGACAGGGACCATGAGGGGGAAAATGTGCTGATTTGGTCAATGACGCTGGACGCAGTACACTCAGTAGCCTACAGCTTGATGATCTGGTGGTAAAAATGAATTTGTTTATAGACTGAACACCTCTGTCTGTAAGTAGAATAAAGTGAGTCTGTACTGTTTCAGCAGAGTCATTGAGCACAGTTGTGTAGTTAAGACAGCTGACTGACCAAATGTCACATTAGTACAGCAGTGCAGCACTGAGAGCAGGGAAGTTGATCAGTAATGAGAGCGTTATTTGTTTTATCCCATTAACCAACAATGCTCCCAGCTACTGTGACTGCACTGGCATGAGATGGTTCACTGTTGTTCCCACTAGTCCAGGTGACGTCTTCTCACATTACTCAATTGGTTTATTTAGGCATAACGAAGGGCAGAAACACCTTAAAAGTTGGATACTTCTAAACTCAACATGAGCTATTTAGATAAAGCTTAATTCCTCTCATGCAAACATCCACTGGCCCATAACGGTGGCTGTGAGGCTCCTAATGGGCTTTGTTATCGAGGCAGGATGGATGGTGATGGTTACTGTTTCACACTGGAACACAGCTAGGGCATGGAGGGGGCTATAATTCTCATGGTAATTGGGTTAATACCTGTCATGATATCCCCTATTACCAGAGCAGTAAATAGAGGAGAGGTAGGAATTATCGTTGTTAATTAGAAAACATGTAGATCAGCAGCATGGAGAGGAACTGTATATCTCAGCTTAATGCAGAGCAGAGATCACCTTTATTGTTATGGGCACATGAATGTCTATGGCCTTTGTGTTGTGTGTGTGTGTGTGTGTGTGTGCGAGAATGTGTGTCATACCAAAAAGGTACAGTATATTTTATGTGTTGCGATTTGTGTGTATCTGTGTGTCCATATACACTAAATATTCCTATACATGTGTGTGCACCTTTGAATGTCTGTGTGCATATGAACTGCAGTTCCATGTTTGTGTCCCAGTGCACCGCAGATTGTGTGTATATTGTGCATGACCGTGTAAGTGTGTGTCAGAGTGTGTATATGTATGTGTGTGTCTTGCCGAGCAGGTGTGTGTGAGAATGTGACATGGTGTCTGTCCCCCTGTCCTCTTCCCTTTTCTGGGCTGGTTACTCAGGGGGCAGCTATAAAAGGAAAGGGCTCTGTCAGCCTGTGATGTAGCTGGCCGTGTGTGTAGCAACACACATACAAAAGCTAAGGATAAGGCAGCAAGAGGATATGGGCCAAAGGGCCAGCTGAGTTTACTAAACTTTCACAAGACTAAAATAGGTCCTGCCAATTTGTAGGGTTTATAGCATCTCTCTTTCTCTCTCTCTCTCTCTCTCTCTCTCTCTCTCTCTCTCCGTGTGAGTGTGTAAAAGAGAAAAAAAAGACTGGTGTGTTTAATTTCCTCACTTTACTCATGAAGGATGAGGAACAGACTTGTCGCCACCTTTTATTCTTTCTTCTTCTCCTCCCTCTTGCTCCTTTTTCTCTCACCTCAACATCCTCATCCTCCTCTTCTTCCCCCACCACCCCTTCCTCCCCTCCTGTCGGTATTCCACATTAGGCCTTAGGCGAGGCCAATCACTCATGCATGAAGAAGACAGTTTGACTGATACCAGACCTTCAGCAGCCAGACCCCTCTCTCTCTCTCTCTCACACACACACACACACTGCACATTCTCCTCAGAATGTTAATGCTTCGATCTTGCTGTAAAGGTTTGCATGTGCCAGGAGGAAGAGGGTCGAGAGGGCCAAGCACAACGCAAACTGATGCCTTACAATGGCTTTGTAACCTTGTCCTCAGGTGATTGTGTGCCACACCAACTATAATTTACTGCAATAAAGGGGTGGGGTGTTCAGCTAGTGGAATCTGTTGCATTATCATCTCGATCAACCAAATAGAAACATTTCATTACCACTTTTTACGTGGTTCCATTTCCGGCTACACCACATCTGCTGCAGTCTGTCGTGCAATGAAAGACACCTTACACCATCGTCAGTACATGCAGGAAGCTACTGCACAGGAGACACACTGCTACATCCTGAATTATTTCAGAAATAGCTTTACATCAGTTTAACACTACACATAATACCGTATCTATATTTTGGTATCCATGATGTATTTATCCTGCGTGTGAATGTGTGTTAAATATTCATTGTGGAAAGGTGCACAGTCGGTGGAATAGACATTAGGTAAAACAGAATGACTCAGCTGCCAGTGTCTTGCTTCCTCCATAGCATTAAAAATAATTTGCTACGTTTCTTACCGTAGTGACAGCAGTTTTTCATTTTAATAAAATCTGTTCCATGTTATAACAATAAAATAAAAACTGTATTGTTATAACGAGACACAGATCCAGTCAAAGCCTAAAGAGACAATGTGGCCTCCAGCAGTCATGACTGATCTTGACAAATGTGTGTGAATTTGGTGTCAGGTTAGACCAGTGATTTTCAGCAGCTGTGTGCCAGGTCAGATAACTTGGCATTTGGAAGTATTCAGCTCAGTGGTCTCTCTCACAGTTTTCCACTCTCTGTCAGCAGTATAGATCTGACTAAATAATGTAACTATCTGAATTAATAATAAAATATTACTGATTATCCACCACCTCTGCCATAGACCAAATATTACATTTCTCATAAGTATAGTTTAACACGGATATTATAATCTGACACTGACAGCTGACTATCAGCATTTCTCCAGTTTGAGAGCAGGTAAAGCAGAAGGTATTTGCTACTTCATAGAGTACAGACTAAACTAGCAGTTATGTTATAACTCAACCAAGTGTGCGCATATACAATAATGTTGAGTAAGTTATACAGTAGCATGAGAAAATTAGCATAAAAGTGTGTATTTATGTGATTTACCTGAACATACACTTACAATACAATGGATGTTACATGATGATTCAGTGTTATATTTACAGATTACTGCATTGTCGTAATTACCTCAGAGACCATATGTATGCAAACAAAGATGTGTGAACAAGTACAGTAACTGATCGTACAACAGCATGAAACATACAAACAGAGACAAAAAGCAACAAAGACAAAAGAAATGCTGAGTGAGAAGGAAAAGTTTGGTGCTGTCACTTCCGTCATCACTCTGGGAAACTGTGACTCATTTATAATCCCAGCTTCTCTGTTAATAATCACCGAGGGAGACGCAGGCTCTAATGTTTCTTAAGGCACAAAGCAGATTTTGACGTCTGCGTTCTCCGCGAGATGAGACGCTCACACCGGGAGGCTGTACCCCCACCAGTTAGGACAGATATCCTGCAATGCAGTAAACAGCCAATGCAGATATATGCTGCCCCAGTGGCACATGCACACACACACACACACACACACAAGCACAAGTGCAACCGCATGCACACAACACCTTACACTTAATCATTCATATAACTGCCTGCATGTATCACACATACAAGACACAATTCTACATGCACCCACTCAAAAATAGCATATATGCACTTATTTAAGACACATTTTTCATCAAAAGAAAAGTTGCGAATGCAAGCTGCACTGAGAATATAGAGGCCACAGAAGCCAATACCCGCCCCCATCAGATTCCACTATATTACTTCAGCTCACTGAGCTGAGTTAATCTAAAATTATAATCACAATATGACATGTAGATATATAATATATATAATATAGAAATAATACAGAGATTCTATGCATTCTTCTCTTCAATTACTGTGTGCAGAAACAAACTGTTTGATATTAATTGCAGTATTCCTATCTGCACTACTTGATGAAATAACAATTATTTATTAAATGTCATTTTTGGTGTGCATGGGTGTTTCTGTTGGGAATAAATTGAAATCCTGTTGCATTTTAGAGCTTGTTATGTTTAACTGTTAGGTCACAAATTGTTCCAGATTTCTGTATGGATTCAGAGTGACTGTGAAAACTGAGTGTTTGGCTCAGCGAGTGTGTGTGTGTGTGTGTGTGTGTGTGTGTGTGTGTGTGTGTGTGTGTGTGTGTGTGTGTGTGTGTGAGAGAGAGTGTGTGTTTGAGTGTGTGTGTGAGTGTGTGAGAGAGAGAGAGAGAGAGAGAGAGAGAGAGTGAGGGTGGTGGGGGGAGGGTGAAAGACCTTGGTGGGAAGCAGAGGGCGTCCAGGAAAACATCAATGAAACTCAACTGATGAGGGCTAAAACTGAGTGAGAGCGAAAAACCTTGACTTTGACGAAGAGTTGGGCAAAGATATAGAGGACTTCAAAAACAGAGAGATTGAGCGGGGTGAGAGAATAAGGGAGTGAGGTGCGGGTGAGGGGGGCGAGAGGAAGGGGGTATGAGGAGACAGACAGTGAGAGAGTGATAAAGACAGAGATAGATAGGTGACAGGCAGAGAGCATAAATAGACAAGCAGAGCTGGCAGAGAGAGATTGACACAGATGGATAGCTGACATGGAGAGAGAGATGTTCATTTGGATGGGGCGTATGTCGGTGTCGGGGTCACTGGCTGTCATTACTGGCCATGGCCCAATGTCAGCACAACTAAGTCAGGCGCTATACCTGAGCCCCTTAGCATGGCCCCTGCATCCACCTGTGTGTGTGTGTATGTGTGTGTGTGTGTGTGTGTGTGTGTGTGTTACATGTGAAAGTATCCATCAATGTAAGCCATGTCCAAAGGCAGCTCTACATCTGCATTGGTGCATGGAGGAAACTTACTGTACAGTAGAAGTACTGTGCAATCACATAGACACACACAGCACATTTTCCACACCTAACGGAGGCCTGAGGATTCTGAGCTGTAGGTGTGTATGTAAACCTGTATTCACTATGCAAGCATTTGTCACAGAAAAGAACACAAATGAATGGTTTTGTAAAAAAGAAATACTGAATATTAAATATTGTTGCTGGTTTTCAATGTGACTATCTTACTAAATACGTTTCTGCTATTTATACTGTCCATATTCGCAATACATCTGTTGCTGTATATGACTAACATTATCAGGTTGCTTTATGGGGCTTTGTAGTGAGTTTCAGCTCATTGTTTGTCTCTCACCACTCTCATAGCATTATTTTCGGTGGCAGCAGGCAACTGTCAGTGAAAAAGCTCCAAAATCCCTGACTACCTGCTCAGCACCAAACAGCAGACAGACACAGTAAGCTAGCTGTTAAACATAGTTGAGTATTAAGCAGTTAAGGGGCCAGATATTTCCCACAGGAGTTGGTAGAGAAGAAAAACAGAGGTAAAAGAGAGTGAATATTGGGTTTACATTCAACAGGTGGCCAAAAGTACAACTTCAAATGAATGCTAATTAGGGTTGAGTGAGTACTTGGTTGAAACAAGTGTCCCGTACAGATAATGTACATTTTACAAGAACGAGTATCATCAATGTGTCAATATCTGTTTTCTAAGAAACTATAAAACCTTTTTTATGAAAAAATGTTCTCTTACTATTTATTCAAAAACATTGCTCTGAAGCTCAATTCTGAGGCTGTCCTGTAAACAGTTTTCTGAAAAATATAGCTTCTGATTAACCCATACCAATTTCAGGCTTAAACGACTAACAGATACACATACAGATATATACAGATACAAGTAATTTACAGAAAGTGGTGCACTCGATCATCCCTAATGCTAATGTTGCTCTGTAACTGTTGGATGTGTAAATAAGCAAGTGTATGTACAGCTGCACCATATAAGCAAAATGTTATTATTTGTCAATGTTGTGTTCAGAATTTGTTTCTGCTGACTCCAAGCGGACAAAAATTCCAGTTTGTTCTCATCTCAGGCATCATATACCACGCTTCACAAAGCGTAGTTATGTCACGCAAAAGGTACCCTTCGGCCTATTGAAGGAGACATCTCAGATACATGTGTATTAGACGCCTCCTACATGTGTATATGACGCCCTAGGGTGACTGGAAATGCTAGTAGCACTTCCGGCCGCTAGTGAAGTTTGTGTTTAAGGTGTTGACAGCGCTTAAACCCAGGTGGGTTTAGCCTCCTTTGTGTTGCATCGCACTAGCAAACTGCAGCGTAAGGTTTGCGTAAAATAACATGGGAACATGTACAGCTGAACTGAAACTATGTTTACTGGCTTCTCACAACCCGCCCTTCTCTGCTTCTGATTGGCTAGTCCTTAACTAGGAACTGCGCATGTGCAGCTCCCAACAAAGATCATTTAGAGACAAGATGTATCACTCCATAGCTAAATCGAAGCCTTCAACACACAGTGTGACAATAGGAGCTGCAGCAATGTGCAGAATGGTGGTTTTTGAAAATGAAACCATGTAAACCTGTTCTAGTATAAACCCTAAATAAGATTGTTAACCTGAAAATTAGCATAATATGGCCTCTTTAAAGTCACATTGGACTGGCTTTTACTCATTGGGGTGAGCTAAAAGAGCTGAAAGGATGCAGAACAGATCTTGAGCTTTTGGACTAGTAAGTAAAACTTATTAGCTGGATTGTTATATTTTGTGTTGTTACACTTGCTTGATGCTTGGCTGTATTAGCTGTCTTTTCCAGTTCCCCATCACCACTCTATCAGTGTTGTGCCCAAGGACATTTCAACATGCAAGCTGGGGGCGCCAGGGATCGAAACACCATCCTTCTGGTAAGTGAAAGACTGCTCAACCCCCTTAACCACAGCCGCCCAAAGTTGTTATCTTGCTAATTTTAGTCGTTGGCAATAGGCGGCTCGCAGGCAAGAACCGGCCCACCAGCAATAATATCTGGCCCGCAGCCAGATTGCTTTGATAGCAGAAAAATAAAAAATAAATAAATTGATCACGGTGTTAAAATAGATCTCAGTCATGACAGATACAGCTACTCAGAATCAGAATCAGAATCAGAGCCAGTTTTATTGCCAGGTATGTGTACACATACGAGGAATTTGACTCAGGATTGTACATTGCTCACAATATGCTTACTTATACAATAATAAAATAACATAATAATAAAATAAAATCAGACACAACCTACAGAATAGACAACACTAATATAAACAATATGGACAAAAACAATATAGACATATTGACAAATTGACAAACAGTGATCAGAGTGCAAAGGATGCAAGAGTAAACTATTCTCATTATGTACATGTTGAAGGTGGATATGATATACAGGTATACATACACGTACATGCATACATGTATACATGTACACAGTGTGATGGAGCATAGAGCAAAGGATGCTGGAAAAAATAAATTAGACCTATGACCTTATGACCTGAGGTAGGTGTATTGGTATACAGTATATACAATATGACATAGTATGAACAGCACTGGAATAGAGAATGGTGAATAAATAAATAATAAGTGGTAAACAGTAAACAGGTGCTGATTAGAGACAGAGTTACTGGGTTATTACACAGGAATTGTTCCTGACACTGTGAGTCAAAAAATAAGCTGTTCATCAGAGTGATGGCTTATGGATCTGCAGTGATGTTTCCTGCCCGTTTCCTGACTCTGGAAAGTCCTGATTGGAGGGCAGGTTGGCACCGATGATTTTTTCTGCAGTCCTGACTGTCCGTTGTAGTCTGTTCCTGTCCTTTTTGGTGGCAGATCCAAACCAGACAGTGATGGAGGTGCAGAGAACAGACTGGATGATGGCTGTGTAGAAGTGGATCAGCAGGTCCTTAGGCAGGTTGAGCTTCCTGAGCTGATGCAGGAAGTACATCCTCTGCTGGGCCTTCTTGTTGATGGTGTCAGTGTTGAGCTCCCACTTCAGGTCCTGGGATATAGTGGAACCCAGAAACCTGAAGGATTTCACAGCAGACACAGGGCTGTTGAGTATGGTGATGGGGGGCAGAGTGGGGGTGCTCCTCCTGAAGTCCACAGTTTTGAGCGTGTTAAGCTCCAGGTTGTTCTGACCGCACCAGAGAGCCAGCTGATCAACCTCCCGTCGTAGGCCGACTCATCACCGTCCCGGATGAGACCGATGACCGTTGTGTCATCAGCGAACTTCAGGAGTTTGACAGATGGGTCCCCTGTGGTGCAGTGGTTGGTGTAGAGGGAGAAGAGCAGTGGGGAGAGCACACACCCCTGGGGGGAGCCAGTGCTGATAGTCCGGGTGCTGGATGTGATGTTTCCCAGCCTCACCTGCTGACTCCTGTCAGTCAGGAGGTCTGTGATCCACTGACAGATGGAGGCTGGCACAGTGAGCTGGGCGAGTCTGGTGCTGAGGATGTCTGGGATGATGGTGTTGAACGCCGGGCTGAAGTCCACAAACAGGATCCTAGCATATGTCCCTGGAGAGTCGAGGTGTTGCAGGATGTGATGTGTCACAGTGTCGGTTAGTTCGTCCAGGTCAGGGGCTGCAGCCTCAAAAACACTCCAGTCAGTGCAGTCAAAGCAGGCCTGGAACTCCAGCTTTGACTCATTGGTCCATCTTTTCACAGTCTTTACAACAGGTTTAGCAGATTTCAGTTTTTGCCTGTGTGTCGGGATAAGATGAACCAGACAGTGATCAGAGAGTCCCAAGGCTGCACGGGGGAACAGAGCGATAGGCGTCCTTTAATGTTGTGTAGCAGTGGTCCAGTGCGTTAGTGTCCCTGGTAGGACACTTACTATGCTCTCTGTATTTTGGAAGTTCATGACTGAGGTTTGCTTTGTCCCCAAGAACAACGAGCAGGGAGTCTGGATGTTTTTTCTCCACGTTAGTTATCTGGTCGGCCAGGTGTAGTAACGCCTCACTAACACAGGCCTGAGGTGGAATGTAAACAGCGACCAGAACAAACGAGGAAAACTCCCACGGTGAATAAAACGGTTTACTGTTTATAAATAATGTCTCTAGGTGAGGGCTGCATGATTTCTTCAACACTGTGACATCTGTGCATCAACCTTCGTTTATATAGAAAGAGTCCACCTCCCCATGTTTTTCCCGTGAGCTCCCTTTCGCGATCCGCGCGGATGAGATTAAATCCCGGTAGGTGAAGCGCGCTGTCTCGGTGATCCCCAGCAGATCTGCAGAAGTCTGAGTTAGTTCTGTTGAGGAGCAGCAGTTCGTCCATTTTGTTGGCCAGAGAGCGGACATTTGCCAGGTAATTTGAAGGGAGCGCAGTGCGAAATCCCCGCTGTCTCAGCTTAACCAGCGCGCCTGCTCATTTTCCCCTGCGCCATTTCCGAAGGATCTCAAACAGACTGCTACTCCTCCAACTAATAACTCTGGGATAGTTCCAGGGTCAATAAAGAGCAGTGGAATAGTATGAGCAGTTGAAAGTCCAATGTTTAAGAGCTCTTCTCTGGTAAAAGTTACCAGAGAGGGACGGCAGAAAACAGCGTTAATTAACAAAAACACAAAAAGCACTACGGAGTGTAATCCCGAGGCGGCCGTCTGCGACGCCATCTTGGTTAAATTTATCACATAATCACTTCCTCTTAAGTGATTGTGCGTCCAAAATAAAAGTGCGGTTTGGTTTTTTTTCACGAGAAGTCAATGCAGACTAAACGGCTTAAAATGACACGTGGAAAGCATAAAAGGCATGTAAAAACGACATTCATAAGAGACTCTGGCTTGCTTGACACACCTCTGAAAAAGCCAGCAGTAAACGTGTGATTGGATTCCCCTGAATTTCCTCAAGGAAATAAAATAAGCGTCCATAGGTTTATGTATGCGGCTCAAACACTGGGACCCACTCAAAACTGCAGCACATGCTTTATTGTGAGGATGTGCAAAAGTATCCTTATTATCAATTGATCTTGCAACCTTCCGAAATGGGAGTCCCGCCCCGTACCAACTGAGCTAAGCATGCACACAAGTATACAAGGATTAGAAATTATTTGACTTTGTTCTGGCCCGTCATGTAACGGCTTGAAAAAAATTTGGCCCGATGCCAGACTTATGTGCTGACCACTGTCTTACAGTAAACCATGTAATTGTTTTCTTGCCTTATTCTGTGCAGAAGCATCGACCACCACATAAATGCAAGGCTTATTCATTAGACGTAGTTTCATTCATCTCAATTCAGAAAACAAGCACTGTCCCTCACTACTTGAGTGGCCAGTTATTATTTTAAAAACTAACAGGATTAGAAAAATTAAGATGTGTGCACAAATCTACTTGCCAGCTGGTTCATTCTCTCCTCCACACTGCCTTAAAAAAAAAAAAAATACTGTGAGGAGTGGGCATCACCCCAGCTGGCCCGCCTGTAGAGCCAGGTCTGCTGTTTAAGCTGAATATCCCACTTTAGAATAAAATGTTTTATTTGAGTTTTCCTTGTGATCTCTTCTTTAACTACAAACAAATGGGTAATCAGTAAGTGAGTTTTGGTGAGTGACTCTGACTCATACAAGCCAAAGAAGCCATTTCCTGTCAGTATAATGGGGAACATCATATGCATATTTTAGCACATTTGTAAATATGATAACAAGGTTGAGTGTAGCCATTTTAAAAAACGAGTTTTAGTAGCTACTTGCAAGGAGGGAAAAATGGTATTATAATAATATAATATAGTTCTTTAATTCTGTAAATTTCGAAAACAAAAAAAATTATTACAAAATATGGAATTTCTTAATCATCAGATGTGTCAAGCTCTTTTTGGCACTAAGAGCATCTGAAAAAAACAAACATCCTCTAAGGAGTTTCATATTACTCACAGCACTCTGCTGACAGACAGGCTCTTTGTGGAAAAAGCTGACCAATTACATGTCATCACTGTGTAAAAACATATCAGAGCAACATACATTAGAGTGCCATTTTTCAAAGTCTGGGCCTGAGTCCAGGCCTGAGTCACAAAATGATTTAAAACCGTCCTCAAATTATTGTTAAATTAGTATCCGACGATGCCAAATCCTTCTCAAGATTCTCCAACAAATTACATAATGTTAAAAACACTGTGACACAGTAGGTCACTTCTCTGCAAAAGCAGCAGCGTAATATTTTGTTACATTAGCTTATAATGTAGAGTCTGCACTGCAGTCAGCAAACGCAGCAGAGGGGAAAGCTGGAGAGAAAATACAGTCCCCATGAGAAAAAAAGTTTGAAAACCCCTGTAATAAAACACAGTAGATGAGTTGATGGGGAGACGGAGAGGTGAGAGGGAGTGGCGGGGAGGGTGAATGAATAGCAGAGAATGATTATAGTGGATGTCTTATCACTCATATTCCTCAGTAGCTTTATTCCCACCCCCAGCCCTGTCCTAACTCACAGGTCTATCCTTCATCGGCAAGCAGCCGGAGTGTGTATGTGTGTGTGGATGCTCATGTGTTGTGCATGCATGTACTTAGATTTGCCAGTCCAGAGCATGAATGTGCTTCTGCATATGTGCACAACTCTGCATGTGTGAGAATGTGTGCATGTGATTTGAGGAGTCTGTCAGTAATATGGACAGTCGTGAAAATCACTTCATTAATCTAGAGTGCTGTACATTCATCTCCTGGTTCCTGGCTCCTGTTTAATACTCGGGGTGTGTGCATGCTGTCAGGGCGTAGACACACACCATCCTGCTTCAATAGGGAGGCCACAACCAGCAAGGGAGAGAGCGAGAAAGTGAGAGAATGGAGGGAGAAAGAAAAGACCAAAGGTCGAAGACAGAGAATCAGAGTGAGTGTTAGAGAGAGAGAGAAGAGAGAAAAAAGAAAACAAGAGTGGGAGCGAGAAAAGAGTCAAGCAGACAGATGGATAAACAGACAGATTAATGTAGACAACCTGAAGAGACAGAACTTAGCAAGAAATGACAGAAATATAACACAGACAGAGCGAGCAGGCAAGAGAAAAAGAAGGAGAAGAGCATTCGACAGGGGAGAGACAGATGAGATGAGCTGAGAAAAGAGATGACATATTGCTGTATATAAAGGTGGCAACAGCTGGCATAGTCTGCTGTTGTCAGGGCCTTCACGGTGCTGGAACACTATAGTTCCCTGCCAATGCATCCTTGAATAGCCAGGGCTAAAGACAGACTGCCAATATAGCCTGCTGAACAGACAGGGCTAAAGAAAGACCCAAACAGAGGAGCCATGCAGGGACACAACTAGGGATTTTAAAGGAGAGGTGGAGAGTGGGGTGTGGGTTGGTGGGTAGAGGCCTCCGGGACACCCTGCCAGGGACAATGTCACCTTAATGTTAGCTAACAGCAAGACGGCAGCCTGTCACTGTTCGTATACTCCCCCCACACCTGTCTCACCCTCTCTCTCTATCTTTGTTCAATTGAGCGACTGTAATGTTTAACGTGTTTGAAGTGTTAGCTCATATGTCTTAATGATTATCGTGTCAGTTTTTAAAATGCACATTTGTTAACATGATTTGTTAAAATAGTTGTTGGATTTCTTAATCCTTTAAAACAGAAATGATGTGTATTTTTCCCTTTTTGAAATGATAAAACGTATTTGTGAAATCTAAGCTTCAACCTCTGAGTGGGCAATGTGATATCTTGGGATGGCATATAAATAGCTTGCCGCTTTCAAAGACACTTAATGTGTCATGTTGACGCATTTCAAGCTTTTTGTGTGTGATTTAGCACGGTTGATGCATACAAAGTGGTGTAGTTTTGGACATGCAGGAAAAGATGAAGTCAGGTGAAAGATAATCATGTGACCTTCATTGTCATGGTAACACTAAAAATGGGGTTATCGCAAAATGGTTGTGGTTTGGTTTAGCTCAATATACTACCTCCTATGACATTTTTTTCTTCATGAGAAGTCAGTACAGACTAAATGGCTTAAAATGACACGCAAAAAGTTATTCATATGCTATTTGAAACATGTCCTCATATCTAAATGATAAAATAGGTCGATTGTCAATTGTCCCAAAATGACATATACAGCTGTTCTCCAAAACAACATAAATGTCCGTTAGAAAGTACAACGACAGATAAGACCATTCCCCAAAGTGTTGGCGAGTACCACTCCGAACGTGGTAGAACGTGGTTTGTGAGTTTGACTTAACTCACATGACGTAAGTAACCTATGAAATGTTATTTAACTTTAACTTAACTTTAAATAAGTCATCTTTTATTTTCTTTCACCTAAGTCTCCTCAGTGAAAGTCCTGAGTTTCCCTGACACTTCCATCCACCCCACCACCTCATTACATGGACTTTGTTGCTCTTTAAATACGTGACTTGGCTTCTTCCTTGCCTAACAATAAATGTAAATGTAGAGCACAATAAGCTGCTGCTTCAATAGGCCTATAAAGCTGTAGGCTGGAGTGGGCGTTCCCCACAGCAGTTGTTGACATTTGAGAGCAGTTAACCTCCTGTACATTCACTGTTGCGTATGTCCCATACTGTGCAAACAACACGTTCTCGCTCCCGACTCGTCACATATTGACGTTTGGTCAAGGCCCTTTGTCGTCGCATTTTAACGACCTGGGTCCCCCTTTTGCATCATTTATTGATGTTTACGGCTCCGCGGTCAAGTTAGCAACGCTTAGCAAAAACAAATATACTTATAACTTCCGGTAAAGTTAGCAACAATAAATATTCGTCTAGCTGGACTTTCAAAATAAAGCGTTTAGAAACATCGCCATTTTGAAACGGCACGTTATTAAAGTCGTGAAACGTTTTACAGATGAAGTGTCAAGTCAGTTTGGTTAGGTTTAGGTACAGAAAATACTTGGTTGGGTTTAGGAAACAAAACTACTTAAGGTTAGGAAAAGATCATGATTTGTGTTAAAATAAGTATGTACTTCAGTTAACACATGAGTTAACTAACTTCACTTACGTCAATTTGCGTAACTTGCCTAAACAAAAATATTTTATGTTGATTTTTGTTTCACAGGGGACACTAACCCCGGTCTCCTGGTTCAAAGTGCGGGTTCAAACCCCTTCACAGGCCTATCTCCCTCCTAAAGATTTAGAGAGGGTGATTAATGCCTTCATGACTTCCATTGTTAACTATTGTAACTCCTTATAAATGGGCTTAGAGAAGTCATCCAGTCCAAAATGCTGTTGCCTGCCTCCTAACAGGAAAGAAAAAGACCACATCACACCTGTGTTGCACTCCCTCCACCAGCTTCCAGTTCATTACAGGATTGATTTTAAAATCTTACTTTTAGCTTTTAAATGTCTTAATGGATTGGCTCCACTTCACCTAATGGAGCATTAGGGAAAGCGTAGTGTGTTGAGCTCTGCCAATCTCCTCCTCCTGGATGTACCCAGAAGCAGACTTAAAACCAGAGGCGATCAAGCCTCTAACCTGTGGAACAACCTGCCAATCCATATCAGAAGCGCCCCAACTCTCAAACGTTTTAAATGACTGTTAAAAACACATCTCTTTTCTTTGGCATTACTGTGTAATGCTGTTTTATTATTGTAATTTAATCTGTAAAGCACCTTGGTCAACTTTGGTTGTTTTAAGTGTGCTATATAATTAAAATTTATATTGATATTGTTATTTATAGCAAATGGCTACACTGTTCACAGCAACAAAAGTCCAGTAACCTCAGCACTAAATATGTTACCCCGTGATTTTGAATCATGACAAGGTGCAATGTACAGAGTAACATTGGGAGACAGCTAACAACTTCCACCCCCAAAGTGGCTAATGAGTAAATGTAAATGTAATGTAATGTAAGTCACATCAGCATTTGAAACAGTTTTCTTGCCTTTCTGTTTCAGACGATCTCAAAGTGCACCCCCTTCCCTACCTCATTTTCTAGTGCTACTGACTAAGACCAGCTGTGCTGACAGCACTGCAATGATGGTAATTTATGTGGATAATTTGGGGAGATAATCACACCAGGTACTAGATGAGCCTGACCTGTTAAGAAAAAAATTAAAACTGTCCACTATCATCTTCAAAATGCATCAAATGATACTGTTGACCTAGACTAAAGAAAAGTCTAATAAAGCCTAAACACACTTGCTAGCATAGTATACTGTGTGCTCACACAAAATGAAAATACTGATGCAGGCAATTGTATCTCTGTACATATATTTAAGCAAGAAAGCGAAAGTATAGCAGTTTAGACAGCTGCAGGTTTTACAGATGGCTAATTCTCCTTGAAAACAAGTCAAAAGACAGAATGATGGACTGCTACATGTCCTGAAGAAAATGCACATCACAGGCACCTAACTACAGAGGAACAAGGGCAGCTAATTCATTTAATATTCCTCCACCATCATATATGTTGGAAGTTTAAATTAGCAGAAAATATGTCAGTATTTTATATCAGTTTTTCTTAAGTTGTATTTTCCTGGCATTGGTCCAGTCGTATCTCTTCAGGTGATATTATGTGTATGTAAATACACTATCTTCTATCAAAAACAACACTCATATGGAACAATACAATAAACTGCAATTCAAAGGCTCAAACTGTAGTATTTGGACCCGTCCGCGAGGCCAAAGTGACCATTACGGACCATGACCTTTAAGGACCGTCATTTTTATCACCTACGTAACATTGCAAAATCAGGCACATCCTGCATTTGTTACTTCTAGGCTGGATTAGGACAATTCTTTTTTGTCAGACTGAATAAGTTCCTTACGCCTTGATTCCACTGACTCCAGCGCGTTACAGCTGCGCCACGTTTTCAATCCGTCCATAGCCTGGCCTCAAAGTCCAAGTGTTTCAGCAGCGGAGCATGCAGTCTGCCCCACGTTATAGAGTTGTTATTAATTTGTCCTTTTTTGTGCTTCAACTACCTACTTCATAGCTCTCCATGACCCCATTTCGTTCCGTCAACTCCAGGCTGCATATTCCATAAGGAGCATTTCAGAATCAGAGCATTTCGCCTGCCTGATTTTGCTGACATGTTTAGATTATGTTGATTTGGTAATCAGTGTTTGCTTTTTGTGCTTCTACTATGATTAAGTAGAATATGTAGTTAAATTATGTCTTTTTGTGTCTGTTTTAACTGTGTTTATTGTTGTTTTACGATTAAGAGTCTCCACAGGGTGTTTTATTTTGAAAATTCACCAGATTTGCTATGCTGTTCTGTGTCTGACTTCCTGCCTGGTTCGATCTGCTCTGTGCTGCTTGGCACGTCATCTGTCAAAAATAGACAGGTTTTGTGTGGAGCTGAAACAGAACACAAGAGGCAGAGTTAAAAGTTAACAGTGTTTCTTCATGAAACGTGCTGGACTAGTGGAGGTTGGTGAGGCAGACGTGAGCGATGGCGTGGTTGGTTCTGGTTGGTAATGGCAGCCGGTACTGGATGTGAGGTAGCAGGTGGAATCACAGGAGAAAACAACCGCAATTACTCAAGAGGTAAGCTATCATCAAAACTAGATTCACTAAAGAACCCTGGAGACAAAAATGGACTGAAGTAGTCCACCACGTGTGGTTTGGAATAATCTGGGGAGGAGTCACAGGAAATCCATAGTATTTGAGCTGGAGGTTGATCTGACAGTTGCACTCTACTGGTTTTGGTTCTGTAATCAAGGAATTTCAGTTTAGCATCTTGTTGTAATACTTCCAACCTGAATGTACAGGCTGCCCACCCTGTCAGTGCTGAGTCTGTAATGTTTTCCCTGGTTGTGTTGTCACTGAGCTTACTGCCTCAAACTATCTGTGTTCCCACAAATAAAAAAGACGATGCCTCTGTTGTTGCTGTTATTATTTGTCCCGCCATGTTTCTTCTCCTCCTCTCTGTCCTTTTTTTCTCCTTCACACACTTTTTAATTATTTTCCTGCCACATTTCCCTGTAGCCAGCTATCAGATTAAATGGGACGTGTTGAGGAGAATGGGTGCGATGTGTTGAGCGGGAGGACAGTGTGTGTCTGTGTGTGTGTCTGCCTGTATGTGCATACTGTAGATGTACTGTGCTTCCGTGAGTTTGAGTGCCTATGTGTGTGTGTGTGTGTGTGTGTGTGTGTGTGTGTGAGGGATGTCCTAGTGCTCCTAGAGAGGTGATGAAAATGTCATTTTATCAACATTTTCTGACAGAAGAACTGAGTGAATACTGATGCAGGGGCTCTTGTGGTGTGTATACAGAGCCAGTAAACGGTTGTGAAGGCTGATCTCTGCAGGTATTGGAAGCTGGTGTATCCTTTTGATAGAAACAGCATGGATGAGCTGTCATGTGTTTGGTCAAACCTGTCCTTCTGCATTTACAAAGATGGTTTAGTGAGATGCCTTTTACAGTGAAGGCTGCAAAAGGTAGGAATAAAATTAGAAATGAGAAAGAAATTACCGCTCATCGCATCTTTTCTGGGAAAGTGAACATCCTCATCAGAGCAGCAATGATTAGTTGATTAATTGATTAGTTGACATATGAAATCTCCAACTATTTTGATAATCGATTCATTGTTTTGAGTCATTTTAAGAAAAATGTCCATATTTTCTGATTTCAGCTTCTCAAATGTAAATGTTTTCTGGTTTATTAAGTCCTCTTTGACAATAAACTGAATATCTTTGGGTTGTGGACAAAACAAGACATTTGAGGACGTCTCCTTGTGCTTTGGGGAAACGGTGATCAACATTTTTCACCAAACAGCTAATCAATTCATTTAGAAAATGATCAACAGGTTAATCGATAATGAAAATAAGATTATTATTTCACACCTGTAGTTTGGTTCTTTTGTGGGATCTGCTGTGGGATCGTTACATCTCACACTTTTAAATGGACATCCAAAGTACATGCAGTAGCATACAGACACAACAGACCTCAGTTTGAACTGCTTTTGACTAGGGCTGAATGATTTTGGAAAATAATGTAATTGCGTTTTTTTTACCAATATTTCGATTGCGATTTAATTGCCGATTAATTTTTACCCTCTTTACCGTCTGTATTATTCAAAATGGACAAGCAGTAAATCAGTGTATAGTATAACCAACACAATATTAGCTAGATTAAACATACACTGTTCTTTCTAGTAGGTCAGGCCTGTGTGTGAAATTAGGTGATGCATGAATTATTATGGTGGAGAGGAAATATCAAATTTTAATTTTAATAATATGAGAAAGATAATTTGAGAGTCAAGTCACAGCATTAAATGTATATAATATAGGCCTTATATCATTAGGTAGGCCTACAGATCACAAGAACTAAGTTTACCACAGTGTATTATACAGTAAGCGCTCAATACAAAACCCACAGTTCAACCACCAATTAATGCGTCCTTATCTCAGTTCTAATCTCCTAGGTGTCCATCTTTCTATATCCCAGTAAGCAAACAAAAAATACTCAGTTTGAGGTTCAATTAAAAAGTTGGCCAACGAAAATAAAACCAAGTGACACCTCTGCTGTTTAATAGACAAGCTTAGTAATTCTCCGACAACGCCGGAGTTCCCCCGCAGCCTCCGATGCAGGTGAGCAGCCTCTAACTCGGGACAGACGGGGCCTCTTTTTGACTTGTGCGTTTAGTTTTAAACTTTAAAAATATTTCCTGAGCTGACTGATGGCTGTGTGCGTGACGCTGGCGCTGATTGCCACAATGCGTCATGTGACCAGAGTGTAATCACAGCCTTTGCGATTAGAAAATCTCGTTTTATCGTGATAATATCGCAAATGCAATTAATCGGTCAGCCCTACTTTTGACTGCCTGATTGATCAGGGGAAATGCACTCACATGTAACCATGGTAACCAGTTCAAATTTGATTTAATTGTAGTTTAGCTTTTAAAATTAGGCTGAAGTCAGTCCACTGTCACACCCCAAATGAACCTTCACTAACCGGTCAAATCCAGCAGGGTTTCTTTTCATTAGCATCTTAGGGCAAAAGCCCATAAGCTCTCTAATGAATCATAAAACTAACTGTCATTTTGTCAGGGGAGAGATGTGTTTTTACATGTCTTATCTCATTTTGAAACAAAATATTCACTTAAATAATATCATGTGCAAGCCAAGATTTTACAAGGAATTAAAATTGTAGATGTAGATATTATCTCAGGAAAATAAAAGTCACAGTACAGATAAGACAAGTTAATAGAGTGGGGGACAAATTGTTTATCACTCAGTGGATCAAAAACATCAGTGAATTACTCAAATCGCTCTCTTTTCCGGTTGTCTTGTATTTTTGCTCCATAATGAAGAAGATTAGTATGAAAAAGTCTTATTTCCATATGTATTTGAGAGTCTTCAAAGCAGACAACTCTCTTCCCAAATTTCATACGTATACTGCAGTTTCTGTCCATTTTCCCTTGGCATCCTATCCAGATAGCCAATATTGCTGAATCAAGCAGTAAGAGGCGCTTTACATTCCCTAATGAGCATCAGCAGAACTGATTCTCCTGTCCATACCACCACCACACACACATAAGAAATGCAAACACAAACACATGACTCTTAAGGAAGTGAGCATATTGATTGATTAATTCCTGTCTGTGTGACCCTGGGGTCTGAGTCGATATGCAGCTGATCATCACGTGTGGACGAGGCCTGGGCTCACCCTCTCCTGCTCATAACCCCCCCAGTGGAAACATCCAACCACAGAGACATGAGCGAGTGATTTCAACGCCACCCTGCCCTCCTGATTTGATTTTAATAGGGTCATTATCGTTCAGATTTTTCTCTTTAAAGTAGAGGAGCTACATCATTTTTTTCAAATGTTTCACTCTTGAGTAAAACCCTGCAGCGGTTGATGAGAAGAATTGCGTTTCCTCTCTGTAGTCACCCTGTAAATTGATAAACTGGAACTTCACTAATGTCACATCTACATTAGAATATTTGGGCCTGAAGTCACATAAGCAGTCTGTTTCTTTATATGTACTCTGTCAGCAGCTTAATATAGACACTACACAGAAATCAACTGCACTTAAATTAGATATTCCACAATCATAGATGAAAACATCCTCTAAAATATAAAAATTAAATCTAATTTTAACTGGAATATATATTGTCGGTGTGTGTGTCCTCAGCAACAGTAACATCTTGTAATGATACAATACTCTGTGTCATTGTGTGCAAGGGCCAGGAAGAAAGCAGGAAAGCAGAGTAGGATGAGAAAGAAGACGGGGAGAAGAGGACTGTATGTGTGTGTGTGTGTGTGTGTGTGTGTGTGTGTGTGTGTGTGTGTGTGTGAGTGTAGTCCAGGGAGCAGTGCATGCAGGGTGAGAGGGCTGGTTATGAGAGGAAGGTGGTGGTGGTGAGGCTCTGATATCCGAACAGCTGTCAGCAATTTGGCTCCGCCACTCGTACAGCTTTGAACAAATCTGCTTCAGCTGCTGAATTGCAAAGTGTATGTGTCAGTGGAGTGTGTGTGTTTGTGTGCATGCGTGTGCATACAAATGGAATTTTTAAACCGTGCTCCAAAAGTGAATTCAAGGTCACCATATATTTAAATGTGTTCTATCTGTTAATGCAACTTTTACTGTTTACACCATGGTCAGTATAAATAACAAACAAGATGCTTTTAAGGCTACTGTCCTGTATTTAAAAAAATGACTTGGAAAGCTAATTGTCTAACTTAAAACTCTTTGCTTTGAATAAAAATATATAAATGGACATCATGGGAAGTGGCAATATCAAACACAATATTTTTAAGGTCATAATTGTGTCACACTGTGATGTTGCTCCATAAATTTCAGCCTATCCTAGTTTTATAAGAGCTATGGAGTCAACATAAAAAAAACGTCACCTACACAATATGATGCAAATAAATGGTAATTTCATTGCATTAGATACTACCTTTGTCAGCCCAGTAGCATTCATATAAAAGGAATCCACCCCTACCGATTTATATTCAGTGCCAATGCAGGAAACAGTTTGTACAATATGTAGCAAAGAGGAATGTGAGTGTGGATTATGTGGTGGTGGATGGGCGTTTAGCACATCAGACTTTCATGCAGGAGACCAGAATTTGTGTCCTGTCACAGACTTGCAATTAACATTTGCCTTTAAATTGACCGTAACCACAATCTTTCTCTAATCTTAACCAGTGATGTAAGAAATATTCAGATATTTTACTTAAGTAAAAGTAGCAATACCACATTTTTGGCCTAGCTAGGACTTAAGGTTGCTACTAGTAGCGGTTTTCCGTTGCTGGTACCAGCTCAACTCGCCTTGCCTTGACTCGCTTTTGGCCCGTCCTCTTCCGTTTTCCGAATAGCTGAAAATCTTACAGCTGTGGTTTCCTCTGCTGTTGTTGCTGGAGTCGTCTGCTGCATTGGCTGCAGTGGTCTGTGTGACTGTGGGACCAAATGGGGTCTGTGAGTGCGACTGGCCGGGCGGCTCGTTAGCTACTCCCGCTAAGCTCCTCAACTCCAAAAACGTTTGAGAACATTTTCGATCATCAATTTTTGTAAAACTGCCAGTATTCGAAATCTATACAGTTGATTTCTCGTGTCAAAACTTCTCAGAAGTGGATTTAGTGTTGAAATAGCATACAAAAAATGTCAAATTTAAAAACACTGGCCCCTGTCTGGCGCGCAAAGATGCAGAGAATAGTGACGATTCTCTCTGACCAATCTGCTGTGTTTTCACGTCACCATTTGGTATCGCCTCACCTTGAAGGAGGTGATACAAAATAAAAAGAACCAGGTAGCAGGTACTAGGTACAACCTTTTCCCAACGGGAAGCCAAAAAAGGCAGGTAGAGTTGAGGCAAGTCGAGCTGGAACCATGCAGTGGAAAAAGGGCGTAAAGGTCCAGTCTGGACAAAATGGGACTCATGTTGGTCAAGACACAAAAATCAGAGACTGTTGTGCCCACATGACCTGTCCCATCAACATCCCAGATGAAGCACTCTGCAGGTGGTTAGTGTTCCTGAGCTGTCAGAGTGCAAGCGTCCGGAAAGATGAGAGGAGGTGGACACTGTTTCCCAAATGTCAGACTTTTTAATGTGAAGATTAAACCATTTTATCATCTTTTTGCTGCTGTTGATATTTATTCCAGGCAGAATTCAAAAAATGCACTGCACAATTTTGCAGGTGTATTTAAATAACTGTATGTATTGTTTTGTTTTATTTTATTTATTTCATATGTTACCATATTTTAATACACATTCTGTTAAGTTCTGTGTGTGTAGCATGAAGAGACTACAAAATTTCATTTCATTATACAACCTTGTGTTGTATAATAATAAATAAACTCCCTTAAACCTTGTACAAATATGCATCATATTTAAACTATCAAAAGTAAGTGCTCACTTTGCAGAGTGCTATTTTTAGAACAATGTGTATCATGTTGTTGCATTGTAATAGCTGATGCATCACTTTAGTGTGGTAGCTGGCAAAGGTGGTGCTAATCGTAATTTTAAATACATCTGGGTAGCTTGTGAAATTCCCCCAAGGATGAAGAAAGAATTATCTTGTCCTACAATAATACATCATAATTAAATTTTGATTATGTAATATTTGTATTATTCTGAATTTGCAACGCAACTGGTAACTAAATTGATCAAATATGTGGAGTGAAGTGAAAAGTACAATATTGCCTCTGAATTGTAGTGGAGTAAACATATGAAGAAGCATAAAATGGAAATTAAAGTACCTCAAAATTGCACCGAATTACAGTTCTCGAGTAAACTCACTTAGTGTCTTTCCACCACTGATCTTCACCATACCTAAACCCAAGGTTGGGAAGGTTTTTCTTCAGATACTAACAGAAGAACGCAAACCCCACATCTGTATATCTTGCCTAACTCAGCGCAGCTTATTTTAAATTCTGCCTATCAGTCACATTTTCACCCTCTCCTGTCAGGCTGTTGGAAGTGTTCAGAATGATTTTCTCTGGCAGTTAGCATTTTTCATACTTTTTTTTAAGCTCCTCATCAGACACCAGTAATGGCTGCTTGAGAGATGATTTGGTCCCTTGTCAGTTTCTGCAGTGGCTGGAGATGGTTTTGACTTGTCTTTACTTGTCAGGAATTTATTTTGTCTTTTGTAGTAAAACACAACAACACTTTGACAAACTTAGTAGCAATAAGGCTGCAAACAAACCATAGTTCACTCTGTAATGCAGGCACCGAGATTCAGTTCAGTGTTTGCTCAATTTTGCTCAATTTAATTTCAAAGGGGCGGCGGTAAGAACTGAGACAAACGAGAGAGAACGCACTCTCTAGTTGTTGTGTGGCACATGTACTGACAAAGAAGAGACTGATATACACACAGTGAGTTTTGGTGAGGGCCCCTGAATGTATAGCTTTTGTGTACAAGAAAGCTACATGGGCATCTTTAAGCATGCCACAGTTGTGGTGTATGGATATTGTAAAAAGTTAGCATTTTAAAAACTCTGGCCTTGAACAGAATAACATTTCATTGAACATAATCCAGGATTGATTGCTGATTACCTAGAATTTATTTTTGTGTATTCAGTGTCAGGTGCATTACTATTGTCCACACTTTCAGATAGTGGGAGTTGACAAAATTACAGAAACAGACAATACAAGGTAATATAATGCAACGCAGCACAGCAGACACAAGCCACAGCCACAGACATTACCGTAAAGTTCAATCAGTGCCTCTTTGACAGAGTCTCAGTGACATTCATAACCTTCACAAAGGAAAGTTTTGTTCCAACCCTTAGGGCGGTCCCCCACTTTGGTCCAGACTGACATAAATTTCAAATTACTGGATAGCTTGCTATAAATAACAATGTGTATGTTCACAGTCCCCTGACTATGAATTTTAATGACGTTGGAGATCCCCTGACTTTTCCTCTAGCGCCACCAGCAGGTTGAATGAATAGTAATAACTTTGATCCCCTGACCTTTCACCTTGTGCCATCATCAGGTAACATTTTCTAATTGTCTAATACTTTGCTTTATGACTATATACCTGCTAAAGCATTCCCATCAGCCTCAGCTGTACTTTGTGTTTGCTAATTGCCATATGTTTGCATGCCAACACACCAAAACTAAGATGGTAGACATGGAAAACATCACCTGCTAAACATCAGCATGTTAGCATTGTCATTTTGAGCATGTTAGCGTGTGATGGAATTTAGCTCAAGTCCAGCCAGTACAGAGCTGCTGACAAGATGTAAACTCTTTTCTTGTTGTGCTCCATATTTATAATTTGTTGTGGTATTCTCAAGAGTCAGTCCAAACATTATTATGAGCTCTTCATAGTTCCTTTTTAAAACATGCAACATGTTTTAAACCTTGCATGTTGTGTCTCTGTTTAAACACACATCTTAACATGCATTAAGCGTAGATTTCTATCTGTCCCAAAACAAAGAACGTCAATCACAGGGCCAGAACCATTGCTAAGAGGATCTTTAACTTCTAAATTGGTCTAGCAATTTCCCCTGTCGCATGTTGAGTGATAATAGTGAGGTCAGCTTCTGGTCAGCCAAATAGTTATGGGAGAACAGAGACGTTCCAATCTGTTTCACTGTTCCACCCCTATCAGCAAGTTTCCACCATTTCAGTGAGACAGAGAATAAGTAAGATAGAGAGGGAGAGAGAGAGAGAAGGGGTAGTCTTGTCTGCACAACGGACACGGCTCATTAAAATTAATTGTTTGGTAAAACGTTGAAAGTTTTGGCTAAGAGGATTCTTCGTTCAATTTGTAATTTGGACAGTTTCCAGTTTGTCTTTCCGAGCCTCCAATCGATTACGATGACACTTTTAACTGCAAAGAGCCCGAGGTGTATCACTCAAACTAGGCCCGTCCTGAACCTCCTGTGTGTGTGTTTGCATGTGTGTGAGCCACACCAGAAGAGCTGAGGACTGCTGCCTCAGTGGTAATGAATGTCAAGAGGCGTGCGTTAATAAATTAGCCATGCGTGTATTTTACCTTATTAATGGTCTCAGAGGCAAATCACAACCTCTTTAATGCATTTCACTTAGTGTAGCTTATGGGTGCATTTCATAAAACATGGCAGCTTTTTAGACACTTATTCTGGGTGAAAATTTATCACCCTCTCTTCTTCCATAGATGCCTTTCCTTTCTCCCATTTCAATTCCCGATGCACCCTTTTCCCTGTATCTGTCCCTCCACACTTTCTTTCCCTGGCTAAGATAACTTTCTGACTGAAATGTGTTCAATCTGTTACTTAACCTTTGTCATTTTGAATAATTATAATGAGGGAAAATGCATTTAAATAGAAGCATCAACCATCAATTGTTGCAATCCCCACACTGACCTCCCACATACCTCTAACAATACATGATGATCTGGAAATTGATTATTTGGTGTCTCTGATGGTTTAATTAAATAAAGGAATCATAATTATGTCAGGTTCCCTTTAATCTTCCAAGAAAAATATATGCATTTGACTTCTGTCGACCATAAATGATTTGAAGATTTGACAAACTTTTCATTAGTCGTGTAGTTGCAGAAAAATAAATGCACCTGCAACATGGACCGTCTCTCTTGTAACACAGACATCACTTACTAGCGCACTGCTGCTAACTCTAGCTGACATTAGCTAGTTAGCGGTCCTGTGGGCTGACTCAACCCGGACTGTGAGCTCAGGTACCAGGGGAGTGTTGGTGTTTGTTTACACCACCGGTACAGGAGCTTTGGACCACTGGGAGGAAGAGGTTTTCAGTTCCGTGGTGAGGGACCCAGCGGGGAATGCAGCCTGGGTGCAGTGCAGGAATAAGCACCTGGAGAACACCTACTAATTATACAGTATGGCCCAGTACATCACGCGTGGACACTGTGAAACTTTCATGTGAATCACGTGACCTTGACGTTGTCAAGCAGGGCTTATTCCCTGTTGCCAGTAGGTGGCGCAAAGACTATGGCTGAATATAATTGACTTCAGAGCGGTGCTATTCTCAAACATGTAAAATCTGGTGCAGACTGGAGCATGAACAGTGAAGTTACAACAACTTCCTGTTTCACAAGTTTTCATCACCAATGTCTTTAGTTTGCACTATGACAATTTGAAGACGAACCGATTAATTGTCTAGGAGGAGATAGTTAAGGCCTGTAAATCGCTAAAAATGGCCATTAAATTCATAATGGCAAACTTCCTGTTTTTTGGTTTAGGACATTGCTCCAAGACTTTGCCTTTTTGTACATCTAGACATTAGCCTCAAAAATTATAAACTTGTTGGTGAAACCTGCAACTGTTCCGCAAATTTGACCTATCATTGCTATTTCGTATGTGAGCAGACGTGTGATACCAAGATCTCACATTAGCCTACAAAAATGACCATGAAAAACAGGATCCAGATCCAGATTCTTTATTAAAGCGGGGATCAACTGTTTTGCAAAACGTGCAGTATTGTGGTCTAACATAGAAGGAAATTGTCTATTGACAAACACTTTGCCATTGCAAAACATATGCGGAGAATGGCAGAAACAAATGGAGGATGTGAGACGAGACAAATCACTGAGACACAGGCTGCTGCATCCCGGTCAGCTGCAAGCGCTGAAAGAATCAAGGTAAGCTTGTTTGAATGTGCATGGTTAGGCCTGCGAAATCCTGGAGGGACTGTTAAATGATTGAATTAATGAATTATAATTCTAAAGTTAAAAATATCATGTCTACCTTTGCAGTTTTCACTTATTCCCACTATTTCATTGCAAAAAAACAACGGCCAAAAACATCACAACTTTCATTCCAATTTTTTATGAAAAGCTGCTGCAAAATCAGGCAACAATCACAAAAAAGCCCCACGAAATCCCGGAGAGACTGAATAGGTCTTCACACAGTTTGTGCTCGAGGGGGGGATAAAAGTAAAAAAAGTTCCTCTCTTGATCACACAACAAACTCAGTTTCTCCCTGTAACACCTCTGCTCATTTATTCCTCTTTTACCGAGCTGCTTCCTCTTTCCTTCCTCCCCTGCGTCCCTCCAACTTCAGAAGTGCCTCCCCTATCCTTCCCTCCCCCCAGATCCTGAAGGTCAGCTCCTGGTGAGTGATCTCCCATTCTGCTGAGTCCACCAAACGCTGGAGCAGAGTGGTGCTACGCTGCGACCCGGCCGGCTACTGACATTCATAAACCAAACTGGGAATGACAGGTGTCGCTGGGTCCCCTTTGCCTCCTCTCCTTACCCACTTTTCCTCCTTGTCTTTCCTCCCTTCTTTTTTCTCACCCCCCCCCTCCCAATCTGTGTTGATTTATGGTTTATTGTTCCTTGTCGTGTTTCAAGGTCGATGCTAACGCGGGCCAAACTAGGCCCAGGAGGGGTGTCTTTCAGTATACCTGTCAGGGAGCTACCAACACAGTTGTACAACACAGTTTCTTCTGCCAGTGAAAAGGCTAAAATGAGGCTAGGGGTCCCACTGAGTCCCCCCCCCACCTTATGGTTCATGAACTACATCAACACCCTAAGAAGTGATGCTAATCAATAGAAATAATGTCATAATGTCAGAGGTTACATCAGCACTGCACCTTTTCAAAAACCCACAAGGCAGAGCCATTTAGAAACTTATTGTCCCTGTGTTGTTGCCAGACTAGAATAATTTTCTTTTCTTCTTCTTTTACAGAATACTGTTTCCAGCTATTTTTTACTTTTCCATTTCATTTCATGATTTTTGTATAATGGTTAATTGCCCTGGGAGAAAAGGAGCAAAACAGGAGAAAATACAGGGGGAAAGGAGCATTTAAAGGAAAAACACATGCTCACTGCGGCAGTGGTTCCTCCCTGAACTGTAGTCAATGAAAGAAAGATCCATCATGGGGCTCCCAGGGGACTAACAGACATCTAAATAGAAATTAGCAGGACACTACCCAGCAGTATGGATCTCTTTGCTCCACTGGTGGAGTTGCTGGTGGATGGTAGGTAGAGGAGAAACAGGGAGTAGGAGGAGGAGGAAAACCTGGACCCAATTAGCTTAAAATTTACCACTGTTGGAATGTGTGTGCGTGCGTGCGTGCGTGCGTGCGTGCGTGTGTGGGTGGGGGGGGGGGGGGGTTCTATTTCCAAATGATCTTAGTTGTTTCCTGTACTCCTGCCTCTGGATTTCTCTACCAATAAATGAAACCTGTCAGGGCGTTAACATCTGTGATGGGCATTAAGAGAAGAGTGTGTGGTGGAGGGGATTGTCTCTGCGCCTGTTTGTGTGTGTGTGAGTCAGAGTCTCCACCCAGACATGCATACAAATGTGCATTGCAGGCTTGTATCAGTGCAGAGAGCTGTCATTAGGAATTTGATAGATTGTGTTTGTGTGTGTCTACGCCCATGCAAGCTCATGAGTAAAAGCCTCAGTGTGTGGCACACGGTGCACTTCACTTTTCGATAAATGATGTCTATAGGATGTGGTGATTTGTGTAAGTGCAATTGTATGTACCTGTATATGTGCATTTGTTTACATTACATGAGGCCTTTTGCAATTTGCCTGAAACATCCCAATTCAAATTCCGCATCTGACCAACTAAGGTCCAAATGCCAGAAGGTTTTGGGATACTTTAATGGATACTTTGGAAGCTGACCTGTGTGTGGTCTTGATCAGCAGTGATGGCAGAGAATATGAGCCAGACTAAATACAACTGTGACTGTGTCATCAATTTTAGTTTTGAGATTTTTGCAGGCAAGAAATGAACTATTTTTGAAAGACTTCGGATATGTGGTTGATTCATCAAAATAATGGCTACTTTAAAATATGCTTATACATTTCTGGAGATGTGAAGAAGACCCTGTAGACTGCTGGTCAGAATTCAGTTTTTTTCTGTTTCCCTGTTGAGCAGTAGAAGGATAGGAACAATCAAGGGAATTATAAATTAGGGCATTATGCCTCTTTGCGATTTGAAATGCAATGAGCGCCATGGCATCGACAAGAAAGAGCCCCAAGCTTTGTGTGGGGCCATGAAATGTTCACACATGTATTTTGTACTATTTGCTGTTAATGGCAAAGGAGGGATGGACAGTTGTTTCATTGCTTTGAAGCCCACCTACATCTGAGGGATCAACAGGAAACCATGCAGCTTGTTATTTAGCATTACTGTTTGTAATTTTATCTTATTGATATCAGCCTCACTCTTTAGTGTTCGCTCTCTAATAGAGGTTCCAGAGATGTATTAAATCACTGCTAATACTAACCCAACATTTCTTGCTGCTGCTGCTTCACATTAAAAGCATTCAACTGGTGAAACATGGGGTAATTTGAAGCACTGCATTTTTTTCATCAGTTTCAAACATTGCAGGGAGTAATGGAACGAGAAAGAGCAGCGACAGTGAGCTGTCAGATGAAGAGCTGCAGGCAACCGGCTGCACACCTCCAACTTCTCTTTTTACCAGAGGTGGGGGACTCGACTCACATGACTTGACTCAAGTCAGACTCGAATCGCAAATTTGAAGACTAGAGACTTGCATGACTAAAACAGCCAAAAGACGACTTGACTTTGAGATCATGACTTGAGACTTGACTCAGGCTTGAGACACATGACTTGAAAATGACTTGATTTTGCATTCACTCATTTCAACGTTTGAAGCATAATCCCGCAACCATGTGTGCTTTCACATAGCAGTGCAGATCTCCGTAACAGTGGTGTAGAAAAAGACCGTTACGTGTAGTACAACATAGACATTCAAGGTGTATGTTGTCGATGACAGCGGTGTGCAAGATCGGCAGCTCAAAAATCAGTGACACGACCACCACAACATCCAACTTCATCTGTCTCTACAGAACCTTTAAAGAAAGGTACGTTACGTGACTGTGGCTTTTTAGCTAACTTATAGGCTGGTTGAATGCATAGAAAGCTAGTGTTAAGTTTAAGCTACACCCGGTTGTTTGGCTGCAGTTTGGTGCTGTTGTAACTTGATGTGAAAACCTCTTAACATTCCTGGTGGTAACAGGTCCTGATGACAGCTCTTGTTGTGTGCCCACAACTGCTATATGATACACTGTTTGAAAGCTAAAATCCTTGTGATTCGACCAATCCAAACCATTTCAAGATACAATCACAGCAGCGGGTACAATCAGCGCCTCTGTCAGACCAACCAGTACAATCAAAATTGACTCACCTTTGAAGCCTCATAGTCACCCACCAATCGATTATATTCCAACAAAACTGGTCTTGTTACGTTGTCAAAGGTCCAGATGATCCAATCCAGTAAAACGATTTAGTCCAAAACACATTATTCCATCAATAAATCCCAGGGACTGCTGCCGCATCGTTCCATATTTGCCGGTAAACGTGGCTAATATGTCATTATAACCGTAATAACACTGATTTGGATGTAAACAAATGCGATATCTTGTATTCAAATTAGCTGCTGGACTCTGACGTTTCGACTGACAACTAATTCGACCCAATAGGAGCTCACATGTCCCTTTCACAGCCTACAAGAACCGAGAGCTGTAAGGAAGGGCCAGCCTCTATTTTTTGGTGGGTAGGCCGAGCCAATTGCAACCAATAGTGCCGATGACTGGAAGAAAAACACTTGGGCTAGGTAAGGCTTTATGCTGTGGCCCCACAGTGTTTTCCAGCTAATAAGTCCCAGCTGTAGTTGTCTGCATGGGAAAAAAATATATATTACTTTTAGTGTGTTTAAACTTACATTAATCAATTCCAGTAGCACTTACAATGATTCAGACTTTTGTGTTAGACACTTTAGTGTTAAACTGAAACAAACTGAATTCCTAAGAATCATTTGACTTGACTTGCTTGATTTTCATCACAGTGACTTGGGACTTGCTTGAGACTTGGACATGTGTGACTTACTCCCAGCTCTGCTTTTTACCGTGTCCTATGGAATGAAAAACTACTCATGCTGTGCATTAAATCAGAATGTGGTTGATAATGGAATGATGATAAAAGGACAAGAATTGTCTTTTACTTAAGTAAAAGTAGCAATACTACAGTTAGAAGTAAAAGGCACCTACTCATTATAGATTAAGGATTAGCATCAAAATATATTTTCAATCTGCAAAGTAATTAGTTACTAAAGCTTTAAAATAAATGGTGTGGAGTAAAAGTATTAGATAATGGAATTACACAAAATTGAGTAAAAGTACTTAGTTACTTTGCACCACTGGCCCCCATAATTGACCTGTAGTATTAAACCGCATTTGCTTACTTGTTACCACCAGTAACTATAGGGGTAATTATAACATATAACAATAGTTAACAGATGTGTTTAAGTCGCCTCCCATTCTCAGGAGTTTGGACTTTCCATACTCTGTAGTGACAAAGCCCTTTGATTCAAGAAGTCTTGGCAGAGCAAACCAGGAAATCTGTGGGTCGCCTCTGCCCTCTTTGTGTAGTTTGTAGTACTCACCTTGTCTCTTCTTTACACTTCTATCCACTTCCTGCCTGTTCCCATTTCCCTGCAGGCTCTTTTTCTTTCCCTTCACTATCCTTTCCTTCCTACATTTTCCATCTATCTCCTCAGCCCTCTCCCCTTTCGTGTCAGATTCCCATCCTTCCTGTTCTTCTGATCTTGTTACCTCCTCTCTCTCCCAAACCTTACCTTTTCCTTTCCTCCAATCTCTTTAACACGCCCACATCACCCTCTTCCACTTTAGCTTGGTCCTTCTTAAATTTCCTCTGGTGCAAGAGATGCTTCCTCCCCCTCTCCCGTCCCTCCTCCCTTGTTTGAAATGTGCGTGTGAGAGGAGTCGCTCTACAACAGTGTATCCTGAGCTTTCCAGGTCATGCTGTCCCTACAGACAGGCTTCCCTCTCTCTTTCCCTTTCACCTTACATTTGTTACCCTTCATTCAGGCTGAGGAGGATTTTTTTTTAACTTTTGATTGCTTAACTTAAAAGTCCAAGAAAGATATATTGTCAAATTGATACATAATTTTTGATTACATCAGTTGAGAGAGGGGAGCCAAGGTAATAATCATGCTGATATCACTATTCTTAGAGGTATGCTTCCATTTTAGGAAACTCTGGACTTCACCTAATTTCTGCAGATAAGTGATTTTTTCTGTATTTGCCAAGAAATAATATGACAATTAATAAATAATACACTGATTACAACATTTTTCTTCCTACCCATATAGTAGTAGCACTGAAAAGTGCTGAAATGTGGCACAGTGGTGCAGTTAAATTGTATTGCTGCCGCAGCATAGCGTGCTTCCACACAGCTTTGCAAGGGGAAACTACAGCACTGTGGCTTGGGAAGTGACTTCACATCACGCTGCATTGAGATTTTACAGTACACACTGTCCACCCTCAAGGAGCCTAAACATTTACAAAAACTGAAGCACTGTGATCATAGATTTTTACTGTACACCTCGCAATACAAGGGGAAGAGATAGGAGGATGGACGACTCTCCCTGTAACTGGCTGTTATTTCCTGTTGCAGGAATGCGATGGTCGAGATTGTAGGCAGGGTGCAAACTACGGGGGAGCTCGGCTCCTCTTAACAAGACAGTAGTTCCCCTGATGGATCATGCGTAAATACATGAAAAAAGAAGTCAAGTATTTAGAACAACAAATGTAAATGAAACGAAGGTTGAAAGCTTGAATACCTTGTAAACAATTTCATTCTAATGGTGAAATATTATTTACTCAAATATTGGATGCTTTTTAAAATCCTTGAAATAGTGAAAATGAATTAATTGCTTTACTTCTACTAAATTTAAGTTATTTTCTTTTGCCAGTCATTTCTGAAAGCTATGTTCTCACTCAGGGGCGGACTGGCCATTGTGGCAATCGGGAGCAATCCCGAACAGCCGGTCCATTTTAAGCCGAACCGGCCAGCGGTCAGGAGTTTCTTTTTTTCAGTTTTACTTTATGATCTGCGACCGCGCAGGCTGGCCAGTCTGCTGCAACGAACACTGTGTGTCTGACTGGGCCAAACCAATACTTTAAATACGGAGGAGGTGTATGAGCGGCCCCTCGCATCTTGGACCGAGCTTCGTTTTTGCTGAAATCCGATTGGCTCAAAGAAGTTTACTTTTCATTTGGAGCGAGTTTAATCTCCAAACGTTTTGCTGGGGCTGATGTCAGGGCTGGGTTGTGTGATAGGCTCAATAGAGACAGTAGCCCAAATGTGGAGAAGAGAGTGAACGAGGAAAAAGAAATGTGTGATGCAGAAAAAATAAGAATTAAGAAAACAAAATGTTGGCATGAGAGGCAGCTAAATTAACCGAGGAATCTCTGTATCTCTTTATGTATATTAGCTGTTGAGGTCAGTGGAGGTGATGCAGAGGGACAGGCTGATAATGAGCCCAGTCATGTTGATGAGGAGGGAGAGAGGAAAGGGAAGAGAAGCAGCAGGAGAAGGTAAATGGAACCAGACAAAATAGTGACAGGTACAGGGACAGTGTGTTTTTAGAATTAGAGAATGGATTATTGTTAGTCATATTTTTTACTGATGTTCTTCTCGTGCATATGTAACTGTAAAATAAGGAAAAGCAGAGTCAGGGTGCAGCACAGGGGAAGCTGAGCCAGAGAGAGGCCTATAGAGCTGCAGCTGAGGGATTTGATTTTTATGCGCACACATACACACTGCTGTATTTTATGGGAATGTTTTTGAATATATTTAAGTATTTTAGCCCTCTGACTGACTCAGGCTTGCCTGACCTGGTCTTGTTCAGTGCAGAGCTGCCTTGCTTAAAAACTGAAGTGGCAGGTGTCATCCTGAAGTTTCTTGAAGGTCTTCAGCGTAATCTGATTCTCTGTATACAACAAAAACACTAATATATATTAAAATAACTGCAAAAAATATTTATGCCTCCCCCAAAAGAGGGGGCATAAAAGGCCTCTCTGTGTCAAAGTCCCGGGCTGAATTTCAGTCCATCCCTGTATTGACAGTTTTGTATTTAAAAAAGTGACAAAAACAACGTTGAACTCGTCTTGAAATGAAAAGCTCTGCATGCACAGTGGACTTGTGGAGCCGACGTTCTCGAAGCAAGAGGCACGATGATGTCACTTTAGGGTGCACACACCTTTACACTGGAGACACTTCATCAACCATAAATAGAGCTTTACAGCTTGCTCCTGCATTATTTTATAATCCCAACGTCGTCTGAAAAAATCAGCATTAATGCCTTTAATGACACCCCTACAGACGCACAAATCAATCAAGTCACACGTCAGTCATAACCACAGATTTCTCACCATTTTCTACAAGCAGCGCCATTTGGGCTTTTCCCCTTTCATCCCAGTTTATACTCATAAAATGAAAGTGTTCTGACATTTAAAAAAAAAAAGTGCTTATGCACCAGTCTGGGGAATCAGCATGACTGGTGTCATATTTGGGGAAATAAGTTGGATAGTGCAGATGTCACTTTGGAGTGTTATGGCCCAATCTGAATTGTTCTTCTGAACAGTCACTCAGAGCAAATCCTCTGATTGGCTTACACTTTACTGCATCATATTTTTCACCAGCTGTTTACTACCGTGGTTTGATCTACAAACTGGAGACTCTTAACAAATAAAATCCTTTTGACCTCCATTCACATGCTTTATTGTAGATGTTTACATCCACTTTCAGTACAAAGTGTACACTTTCATTTTAATGGTCCAGTTGCAGATATTTAGCTTATTAAAGAAAATTTTAGATACTTTGCCAGTCCCCCATAGAGAAATGACCATACGCAGTGATACATCATTAAAATGAGAAGCAGGAAACAGCAAAGAATGTCTCCTCTGTGACTGTGCGTGAGCGGATGACTGCTGCAGCACAGGGAAGAGCTGACCCAAAGCACAGGGTTGATCAAGGGCCATCTCTCTCTCTCTCTGTCTCTCGCACCCACACACACTCTGACACACTAGCCAGAGGTTTCTAAAGTCCACCTTAACATGAATGCGCCCCTGCAGAAGTAATGGGGACGCCTTTGAGAGTTTACCAGGAACTCAAATTTTTATTGCTTTACCTTTTATCAGCCTGTCCAACTGAACACAGCACACAACCTATCCTGCATGTCAGTGCTGCCAAAACAAGTGATGGAATTTTAAGGCAGCAATGAAATATATTTAAAAAGCAGGTTGTTTACCCAATAAACGTGCTTGTTCAGGGGAAATTAAATGTTCGGAGTACTGACCTCTAGGTACTGCCATACTATTGAAAATAAGAGAAGTGGGTGCACATGCTCAGTTCAGAACACACCAGCAAAGACTCATAATCAGGAGTAACATCATGGCAAGTTGTAAACATTTAGAAACAAACTTAGCTACTATTATATCAGAAATAGGAAGGGTGATGACACTGACAGCTGAGAGCATTTGGTATTTGGAATTTACAACTGAACTACAACCAAGGCCTCAATTTCTCTGCCTGGGTGGCAGTCAGATTTTCTCAAATCACAAGTGATGAATAAAGGCATGTGACTGGACTGCAGGTAAACTGGGGAGATGAGTGAGTAATATATTTAACATGATCGTAGAATTGTCCTTAGGTGTGAGTGGTTGTTTGTCTATGTGTGGCCCTGCGATGGACTGGCGAACTGTCCAGGGTGTACCCCGCCTTTCCCCCAATGTCAGCTGGGATTGGCTCCAGCCCCCGCGACCTTGTACGCAGGACAAGCGGTTGACGATGGATGGATGGTAGTTAAGCTATGTTGAAGAAAATACATTAACTATAATGTCAAGTATATAGACAAATGAAAAACAGCTGCAAATGAAAAATTAATATGCAGAAGTTAAGTGGAATCCCAAATGCAATATTTGGCCAAAACTGGCGTCTCAGTTGGAAAATTTTGATTCAGTTGCAGCTCCACAAACTTGACATATGAGAAAAGAGTCCCTTGTTTTGTTTGTTTTTATGTATGTGTGATGCTGCATATTCCTGCCAATCGTTGCACACTATGCCACTGATCTTGCGGGCAGTAGTAATGTGCCAAAAAAACACATGGATTTAGTGAACATGGATGTAAAATCTGACTTGCAAATCTTTTCTGAGGAATGAAATGCATTCAGCACAATTGTTAGACCTCAGGGAAATACACTATGTGTTTTGGTGAGAAAGTATATAAATGTATGTATATAAAGAGAGAAGTTTACAAGAAAGCTTCACACCTTAAAGGGGTAATTTGTAGTTTTCAGCAGCCGGTAAAAATTGAAAGGATTGAAAGGCTGAAACCAGACGTGTGCTTGTATGCGTGCTTGCTTGAACTCATGAGTGAGCATAATCCGAAACACAACCGCTTTCATACAGAGATCCCGCAATAAACACGGAAACACCGGCATGCAGCTGTGGCTTTACTACAGATATGTTCAGGCTCTGTTACTAGACCGTTCTTTGCTTATACAGCACAGCGAGCCACATATAGCGGCTGTGGACTAGTGAAGCTGTTGAGGACCTCCAGGCATGTTTGGACTGTACTGACTAGGATGTTTTCAAGAATGCTACCAAGAATCTGGATGAGTTTACAGAGGCTGTGATGTCCTACATCAGCTTCTGTGAGGACAACTGCATTCCAACACGGACTAGGGTGAGTTATAACAATGACAAACCCTGGTTTACAGCTAAACTCAGACAGCTAAGGCTGGAAAAGGAGGAGGCATTTAGCAGTGGTGACACGGCCGGGTGCAGGGCGTTAAAGTACAGGTTTAGCAAGGAGGTGCGAGAAGCTAAAGGACTGTACTCAGAGAGACTAAAGAACCAGTTCTCTGCAAACGACGCCACTTCTGTCCAGAGGAGGTTCAGGCAGATCACAAACTATAAACCCAAAGTCCTCCACTCCATAAATGATTCTCGCCTGGCAAATGAGCTGAACCAGTTCTACTGCCGATCAGACACCATCCCCTGTTACTCCTCCGCTCAGCTTCAACCTCAGTCCACCACATCTTCCCCTACCTCCTCAGAGCTGGCCAGCTCCACCCCCTCCCCTCCTCTCTCCATCGCAGAGAGGGAAGTCAACGGTCTTTTCAGGAGGCAGAAACACCGCAAAGCAGCTGGGCCGGACTCTGTCTCCCCATCCACCATGAAGCACTGTGCTGATCAGCTGTCTCCGGTGTTCACAGACATTTTTAACACCTCACTGGAGACATGCCATGTGCCAGCCTGCTTCAAAGCCTCCACTATCATCCCTCTCCCCAAGAAACCAAGGACCACTGGACTAAACGACTACAGACCCGTGGCCCTGACCTCTGTGGTTATGAAGTCCTTTGAACGCCTTGTGTTGTCCCACCTAAAATCCATTACAGACCCACTACTGGACCCCCTGCAATTCGCCTACAGAGCCGTCAGGTCTGATGCAGTAAACATGGCCCTTCACTACATCCTCCAGCACCTGGACTCCCCAGGAACCTACGCCAGGAACCTGTTTGTGGATTTCACCTCTGCTTTTAACACCATCATCCCGGCCCTGCTGCAGGACAAGCTCTCTCAGCTGAACATGCCTGACTTCACCTGCAGGTGGATCACAGACTTCCTAACGGACAGGAAGCAGCACGTGAAGCTGGGAAAGCATGTCTCCGATTCCAGGACCCTCAGCACTGGTTCCCCTCAAGGCTGCGTTCTTTCCCCTCTGCTCTTCTCCCTGTACACCAACAGCATCTCTAGTCACCAGTCTGTCAAGCTCCTGAAGTTTGCGGATGACACCACCCTCATTGGGCTCATCTCAGGTGGGGATGAGTCCGCCTACAGGTGGGAGATCGACTATCTGGTGACCTGGTGCAGCCAGAACAGTCTGGAGCTCAACGCTCTGAAGACCGTGGAGATGAAAGAGCACAGCCCCACCCTTGATCCCACACATCATCCTGTGTGACTTCCCAGTCACCACTGTGGACTCCTTCCGCTTCCTGGGCACCATCATCTCCCAGGACCTCAAGTGGGAGCAAAACATCACCTCCCTCACCAAGAAGGCCCAGCAGAGGATGTACTTCCTGTGGCAGCTGAAGAAGTTCAGCCTGCCAAAGATAATGATGGTGCACTTCTACATCGTCATCATTGAGTCCATCCTCACCTCCTCCATCACCATCTGGTACGCTGCTGCCACTGCCAGGGACAAGGGCAGGCTGCAGCGTATCATTCGCTCTGCAGAGAAGGTGATTGGCTGCAATCTTCCATCTCTTCAGGAACTGTACCCCTCTAGGACTCTGAGGCGAGCAGGAAAGATTGCAGCTGACTCCTCCCACCCCGGACACAAACTGTTTCAGACTCTCCCCTGTAGCATCAAGACTAAAACCTCTTGCACAAAAACAGTTTCTTCCCGTCTGCAGCTAGCCTCAATAACAAGGCCCGGGTCCCCCACTGACACTCCCCCCTTGCAAATGATATAAATGTCTCTGCACATGTAAATACTGTTTCATCTCGTATCGTGCACAGACCTGGCACGTCGCACATATTTTGTGTTGATTGTTGATCTTTGTTGTTGTATTTTTTATGTTGTCAGTTGATATATTTATATGTACACAAGATTCTCTTCCGTTGCGTTACTTCTGCACGGCACAGACCCAGAATAATGCACATGTATATATCTACAACGTTGTTCCATTCCATATTTATATATTTCCACATTTATTTATGTTGACTGTATGTTTGTCTACGTGTAGCACCTTATCACCACAGCAAATTCCTTGTATGTGTAAAACACTACTTGGCAATAAAGCTCCTTCTGATTCTGATTCTGATTTTAGGACAGGGAGACAGTCACACAACATGTTGGAAACTCAAGTAAACTTCCACTGCAATGTTACAGTAATATTTTTACCATCTTGACGTTGGCCTTTTGCATGCTTGTTACATGATATTGTTACTTTTACTGCATTTAGCCAACGTCAATGGCGGCGTTAGCTTGCCTCACGCTTTTCCGTAACTAATATCACTATTTGTGTATCTTGCACCGGAGGCCCAGCAATGTGCGCACAGCTAAATGTATTGGATGATAACGAAATGGTTAGTGAGCTGGACTGAATATTATAATGAGATTGTTGCCACACTTTAACAGTTAGACCGCAGTAAGTAACTTTACTGTAGTGAATGGCTCTTCTACTGTGTTGTTGTCCTGCGCAGTTATTTTGCATTATTGTTTATTATGTGGGTCACGTAAGTTACAGTGACTGAGACAGTGGAGAAGCTGTGTACCTGAGTATTGGCAGAGACATTTTGGAGGAGACACGCCACTCAATCACATTCTCAATACAACTCTATGGGGAAAGCCTGTAACGGTAAAGATGGCGGTTATCCCGCCCCTCCCGCTAGAAAGCCCATCATCTGCTTTTAACAGCCAAGCAGGAAACATATTTCAGCCAATCGTGGGTTCCGTTGACGTAAGGGTCTGTTTTACTTCTACTGCACATGCGCGTAAGTGGTGACGCATGCGTAGTAGAAGTAGAACCGGTGGGGAAAAACGCTTTTTAAACCTAATTTTGGGGCAAAGTTGTCAAACTTTTTCAGTAATTTTTATCAGCTTTTAATGCTGATTCTGTTTATGTAGTTTTTATGTCCCGGTGACCAGTGAAAGTGCAGATCTGGCTCTCTCCACATTAATTTAGATAGGAGCCTGGTCTTGTTAGTCCGAAATAGCTGCCATCAATTAATTAAGTAAAATGTCAATTAATCTAAATTGAACGTTACGAAGCAAACAGCGGTAGATACATGCAAAAGTACGTTAGCTGGCTGCTACTGCCTTGCATCAAGGCTAGTATAAACAAATTGCTCCATGTTCTTGCAGGCTAAATCAACACTTTGACATAATACCTGTGGTACACAGGATAGTAATATGAATTGTGTTCACTGGTAAAGTAATGTGGAAAGACATAACGTTACATATCATATATTGCACCTGAGAAAGTTAGCTGGCGAGCTAACGTGACTCTCTCCATGACTCCAGCCTTTCAGATACAGCAGAGATGAGCAGCTACAGAAGTCTGGTGAGCTCGCTTCTTTCTAACCCCACACCAACAGATTTGTTTCATTTTCAAACTTCTGCCCTGACTGACTCTGACTCAAGTGACATCACATATGAGGTATACTCCCAAACATCTGTAAAATCACTTTGATACTGTATGTAAATTGGTGGAATTTCCTATTCTACATGTAATAATGACCCATATTATATGTAATTAAAGAAAGATACATGTTGACAGTTTTATATTTTGGACACATACAGAAGAAATGTATCTCTGTTTCAATGTCTAGGTGACAGAAATGCTCAGTTTGCTATGTGATTTGTTTTCTGAATTTAAGGTGTTTTTCAAAGGCTTTGATGAATGCCACTGCTCTGTGGTTCTTCAGTCGGCCGGTCTGTATTGGTCACGGTGGTGGAGGTCAGAGCCAGCTGTTCCAGTGGTTCCACGGCCACACAGCACTGTTTCCTCCAGACCATTCTGGCTCTGCCTGCTTTAGATGGAGTCAAAGTTTAACTGCTCTCCTAATCTGTACATTTTAACTTTTTGAATCTGAATGATCTTCACAATCACTAAAACAGTGGTGGGATTGGCCACTCATCTATCTGTCTTTCTGTAAAACACACACATAAGCACACACAAATCTGTGTGTTTGTGTGGCGACAGTGTCCCATCTTATTGACAAGCCTTGATCTGTAAAAATCAATGGCTCAAGCCAAGAGCCAGGGAGGAGAGGCTTACTTTGCTCGAGTCAGCTCTATCTCTCTACCTTACTTCCTCTCTGTTTCCTCATAATATGCCTCACACACACAGACGTCATATTAAAATTGGAAGTACTTTGATACAATGTGGTATTCAGAGGAAAAGCCTGCTCTGTGTTGTATTGTTACTTTAGCTAAGGTGATTAGTTACAGTCTCCCTCTACTGGCCCTGGAGCCTTACTGTAGCAAGCTGGCACTACTAAATAACCTACTGAAGACCATATTAACCAGGAGTTAATTGGTGCTTTTGTGTGTTCTTTACATAGGATATGAATAAATATTGAAAGAATGTAGCACTTTATTAGTACATTTGACAAGTTAAAGTTTGAATGGAAGAGAAAGATGAATGGCAATTAAAATAGTTGTAGGAATCACAGCTGAAAAGAACAAATGAATGATTAAAAAGCAAAATAGACCTGCAAAAGGTATGTAAACTCACAAAAGAATGTACGAAAGAACATAAACCAGATTCAAGTGAAAAGGACGTGATATGCACCCAGGCAGCCCTGAGCCTGAGCTAGCAGGACAGCCTATTTGTATTTTTAACCTGTACAAAGCATAGCCGGTTGAATCCTGTCATGTCAGGTTTCCATGTTTATGATAGATGCCTTGTTTCCCTCTGGCTCCCGGCATGTAGCTGAGGCTCAGTGGAATTCCTCAGTCTGGTATTCACAAGTCCTTTTTTGACGACATATCCATTTTGCTCCTACGCCCTTCGATCCCACCATACCTGTCTTTGCAATACTCCATCCATCCCCATTATCCATCCTAATGTGGCAGATACCTGCCTGCATCTCTCCAAGGGGGAGTGGGGGGGTGCCAGAGTAGAGCCGACAAGACTGGGATCTTAGAAGGCCTGTGGAGGAGATTTCTCTGTGATTGAGTGAAACAGACATGTGGGTCTTAGTAGAGGTTCATTTCTCTTCATTAATATTTGCACATAACAACTTTTAATTACACATATTTAAAATGACTCACCCAAATTAATGCAAGTCAAATCAGTACTGCTTAAAAATAAATACAGTGTGTGGGAAGGTTTGGTTTATTTGTTTCCTAACGAAGCACCAATCTAATCTAATAAGTGATTTGGTGCGTGGTACTGTCGGATCTTTTAACCCAGACACCAGCATCAGCAATAAAGGGAGGGATTTATGATGGAGATAAAGACACAGGCATTACAGAAAAGTGAGTGTTGGTGTCTCCATTTGAGGGAGGAGCTGATGGCAGTATGAGTGGTAACATCTAGAAGGGTGAGGTGTGGCTCCGAGGGAAAGAGGGAAATAAGGAAGATGGGAAGGAAGGAGGAGTGGAAAAACACTTAGAGAGATTAAACACAGTGGGATGAGTGAGGACTCTGTTTTTATGTGCATGTGTCTGCAAATGTGCTGGCGTGTGCGTGTTTGTGTGTGTGTATGGTAGAGACAGGGTTTTGGATCAGTTTCAGGTCCTGCCTGGCAATCCATTATGGATTAGTGGTGGGTCGGCCCTGTTTTTATTACGTATGGAATCTATCATTAATGGACATCTAGAGGACTTCATAGGTATTCAATGAGAAAGACATCACTCCACTGTCAGCACTTACAGTGTTTGCCTCAGTGGCGCTCAGTGTTGCAGAACCAGGAAACGGTGTTAAACTACTATTATTGGGACAAAGAGTGATACTGGGCCCGAGTTATTCCATTCATCACATGTTGACATCAGTGGGAACACACACCGATCTACCTGGGTGGGTGGGGTTAAATGGAGAGTGTGTGTAAGAATATGACCATAGAACCAGTTTTAACGAGAGAGAAAACATAAGAGACATCAGAGAAATTGACTGGTATTTGCTAAGCCCACCCCTCCCTAACTTATACTGGCTGCACACTAGAGGATAATCGGGCCAATTTTGGGTCCGATTCACGCCTCCTGACAATTGCAGGAGCGTTCCCAAGCCGTGGATGGTTGGAACAGATCATCGGTTCAAATTATCCTGTAGTGTGAGGGCTTTACAGAAATAATCTTAAGGTTGCCAACTGGATCGGAGGCAGCCTTATTTCGAATAGCAAATATCAAGCATGTTGGATATTTACAATTTGCTCCACATTGTGCCTCCGATCAGAAACCAACAGCTGATAAGAACGAGCTGACCGGGAAGCGTCACCAATGTGTTGTTTTCTCGCGCTATATTTAAACGGCAAGTGTGTGGTCCTGTGTCTTGTCTGAATCATCTTGTGTGTGCATTCTTAAGAAAATTAAAATATTGTAGAATATTATAGAATATTAAAAATTGGTTCAATCTGTCGTTGTGCCTGTGGGTTCCCACATTTTTGAAATTGTTTAAGATTTGTAAGTTTTGAGTAAGAATGCCCCGGGTCTACGGTTCTCAATCCATCCATCCATATTCATCCGCTTATCCGGGGTCAGGTCGCGGGGGCCACAGCTCCAGCAGGGGACCCCAAACTTCTCTTTCCCGAGCCACATTAACCAGCTCTGACTGGGGGATCCCAAGGCGTTCCCAGGCCAGTGTGGAGATATAATCTCTCGACCTAGTTCTGGGTCTTCCCAAAGGCCTCCTCCCAGCTAGAACAAGTGCCTAGAACACCTCCCTAGGGAGACGTCCAGGAGGCATCCTTACCAGATGCCCAAACAACCTCAACTGGCTCCTTTCGACGCAAAGGAGCAGCGGCTCTACTCTGAGCTCCTCGCGGATGGCCGAGCTTCTCACCCTATCTCTAAGTGAGCCCCCCACTCCAAGATCCTTGTGAGAGTAAAGAGCTGGTCACGACCAGGACGAGAACAGCATTGTTCCTCTTCGATCCGAGGTTCGACTATCGGCCGAACCCTCCGTTCCAGCACCTTGGAGTAGACTTTACCGGGGAGGCTGAGAAGTGTGATACCCCTGTAATTGCCACACACTCTTTGGTCCCCCTTTTTGAACAGGGGAACCACCACCCCGTCTGCCACTCCTTCGGCACTGTACCTGACTTCCACGTAATGTTAAAGAGACATGTCATCCAAGACAGCCCCTCCACACCCAAAGCTACGGTTCTCTCCATTTACAAAGGGGCCCATCTTGGGACAATCTGCCTGACTGAACATGTGTTGTGTTAGTAGTTCTTCCTTGTGTGCCTTGTGTAGCTTTTACTACCTGTCTTTTTCTTCTTTTCTTGCTTTAATTGTTTGAAACGATGTCTCGTTTGTCTGATGTGTTGCATGCAGGCTCGCCTATCAGCTTAGGCCACAGCAGGGCTCTTTACTGTTAGCCCAGAGCACTGGCCCAAAGCTGTATTGGCCCACTGACATTTTCCCCATTCCTCCTGACTGCCTGATTGGGGAAGTGTCGTATACAAGTACCCTACAGTACCATTACTTGCAATTAAATTTTTTAACTAATTTTATTTGTACCTTCAAAAGTACAGTGTTGTACCACAAGTGGCATGATATTGACAATTTGGGTGCGTCTTCCGACATACAGTACAACACGCTCTCTTGTACCTTGCCACAGTACGAATGGTGTGATTGGACTATTTAATGTGATCACACAGATGGAGGATAAAATGACTGTTCTCATGATTACTTTCCTGAGTAGTAAAATACTTTCTTATAGTATCAAAAAACACCAGTGTTTTTGGCAACCAACAAGCCTTTAAACTCATGCAATGTATTTGTTATTCTTACTAAGTCTCTGCAGTGAAGGGCAATTGCTTTGGTGCCCAATTCAGTGTGCTCCCTTAATTAATTTGAATAGGAGTGCCTTTAGTTGTGCAAATCTGAACCCTAAACTATCAGAAACAACTTACTAATGCTATGGTGGATCAAAACATATGCTGTATGAGGGTCCATTGTGTCTGTTATGGACCAACCATAAAAAAACACTTTTCAGCAGAAAAACATGACATACACACATCAAGAGGTCGTGAAGTTTATCCCAGTCTGAAGTTGAATGCATGAATATTTCAATAGTGATACAATAAAAGGATAAAATGGTGTGTGGAGAGCAATGAGAATTAATGTGTGGGACCTCTGGTGGAGTTCTTACTATTCAGTGCTGGAAAGAAGAAAAACAAGATGAGTAGGTTTGGGAGAACTTATTGATTGCGGCTCAGCAGTGCTTAAGACTATTAGGAAATACCATCAGGCAGTTTCAAAAAATGGGCCTGGATAAAGTTTATCATGGCACATTGTTACCTTCGAGGCTATTGCACTTTGTGACAAGTCATACAGCGAGGACCTAGAGGTTTTTCAATTATTCCAACCAATTTGGAATAATGTAACTGTGACCTGAAGCCGTTTACGATGAAGGCGTTATTACAGGAGAAAGCAAAGACTGAGTGCAGATGGAGGCAAAATGCAGAGCAGGGTGTTTTTTTACCCTTGGATTGCCCTAATTATACAGAGCATTGATTTTACAATGCATCCATGGATTGATTAGAAGAACCCTGCACCTCCCCTAAGGAAGGAGGGCCTCGCTCTCTGGTCTCTTGCTCACTGGTCTCTTGCTCACTGGTCTGCTTTCCACTCGTCCTCTGCTCCCATCTACTTTAAGTGCACCTGTTTCTTTTCTTTTCCTTTCTTCTCCTTGCCTTAATTAATTATTGTATCTTTCAATTTCAAATGCCTTTTTCCCTTTCCTTTCCGTTCCAATCCATTCTTTTCCTTTCAATTCCTGAGGTCATCTCTCTGATCTTTATTCTGATTGTACAATTTATTCCAATAGTGAAACCACTGAAATGTGCACCTCCTCCTCCTCCTGACTTTTAAAGCCCAATTTATAGTTGACACAAGGGACCAACAGCAGCCCTGCCATAGACAGGATTTACATTTCAGTTTATTTTTCCCTACTGATAGAACCACTGCAAAACTAGTATGAGTAAAAATGTATCGTACTTGAGCAGAGTGCATTTTGTTTTAATTATATTATACTTCCCGTTACTATGTTTATATTCATTCACATTCAAGTGACATTGAGATTGTTCCCCTTGTATCTTTATTGAATTTGAGATTATTCTGTCCAGTCGTCATGCTTAAAGTCTTTCATTCACTGTGGTAGAGAGTGAGGATCAGAGTGCAATGTAAATGGCTTTTCTAGATGTGTTACTGAAAAGGAAAAGATTACTAAGCATTCTTTTAACTAATCAGTCCTTCTAGGATTTCACAATGTCGCGATCACAACTAGTAACGCAAATTCAACAAATCCCGGTGAATATGTCAGCTTGTCATCTCCTTGTCCCAAGTCACAGCAGATGTGTGTGGTACCAACGTCTCACATTTGCAAACTCAAAAAAAGGACCGTGAAAAACAGTATTGATCTTCTTTACACAAGCGGGGGTAAACTATTTCGCAAAACGTGCAGTTTTGTGGTCGAGCATAAAGGAAATCGTGATTTACACACAGAGCGGCAGAAACACATGGAGGAAGTCCAGCCTGTTCTCATCTCAGGCGTCATATACACATGCTTGACAAGTGTAGTTATTTCACACAAAATGCCAATTTTGTGTGTAGATGCCCCTCTGTGCGTGTGTATGAGATGCATCCAGGCGTGTCTGTATATGACGCCCTGGGGTGACCGGAAATGCTAGTAGTGCTTCCGGTTTCCAACTAGCTAGCTAGCTAGCAAAGTTTGTGTTTAAGGTGTTGACAGTCCCCCGAGGCAACTTACCCTAACCTTAACCATCACAGACGTTTGTGCCTAAACCTAATTCAGTAAATATATGCATGTCGACCAGCTACTTTGTGTTGCAACGTAATGGCAAACTGCAGCGTATCATACACACGCCAAATCGTCATTTTGCGTACAATAGCCACGGTTTTGGCAAAGCGTGTGTATAGATGTGTTTCTGTGCAACGTCAACACGAGATGCGCGCGCAACTAGGGGGCATATCTAGCAGCAGCACTGGGCAAATTACTCTGAAATTGTAATAAGTTACTTTTTACTTATTTCTGATTTAAAAAGAAAATTACTTATTACTCGGTATTAAAAGTAAATAGTCACGTTACTCTTTATGTTTCAACCACCACACTCCATCCTTAAAAGTAACGGGGAACCTGTTCAGCAGCACATTTTAGACATGAATCCACTTTACTGGTATAAAAATGAACCTGAGGAGTCAACAACCAGCCGAACTGAAAACACTGCAGCCTCTCAGACCAGAGGATGCTGTATCATATAGGCTATGGATTTAGGCTATTTAAAAATAAAAAAAAACAAGGCAGATCCCTCCTGACATTTGAACTAATTGTGTATTTATAACAGCATCAAGGAGTATAATTAATGTTTAACACCACTGTCTGAGATAAAAAAAAATCAAGCAAGTGTCTTGACTTTTGAACTAATGTTACTGTTTTGCACATGCATTCATAAGAGAAGTACCCAGTGCTTTTACAAAATACAAAACGTTGATTAACGTTAACGTCAGCTGCCGGAATTTCTTTCTAGAGGCTAAGTTTCACGTTGCTGTGCTGCATTAGGTCTGCAAAATCCTGGAGGGACTGATAAATGATTTAACTATAATTCTAAAGTGAAAAAAAAAACAACACGTCTACCACAATACCACAATTTCATTGCCGATCAATGCCCCAAATCACAGCAACTTTCATCTAAATTTTTTTTAGAAAAGCTGCCATTTTAGACCACATGTTGCTGGGCAATGTTGCTAGTGGCAAGTCCGACTATGTTTTGAATGGATAGCTGTGGTGCGGGGCGGGTGGCGGAGTGGTGGGGGAAGGGGATTACTGTAGTAATCTTTACTCATTACCATTGACGGCAACGTTGCCCAGCACGATTGCTCTAAAAGTTACTCTGTGTATCATCAGCTTAAGTCTAGTTGCATCCAGAGGCATTTTGGTCTGAGCATGTTAATAATGCCTAACTCAAAATCAACTGAGAGGTTCCAGGCTAATATGCATTTGCAAATTTGTCTGGTGATGCTCCAGTTTTCTCTCTATTCACCTCTACCCTACCGTCTACCCCCTCTGAGGTGTTCCTGTCCTCAGATAGGAGGGAAGGGCTAAAGCGTAACCATTACATAATGAAAGACAGAAATGAAGAGATGTTGATGTGTATTTTATAATGAAGAGATATAAAGGTGCACAGTCAGATTGGAAAGATCAATTGCTGTGGGCAACAGGGGAAAGCGGAAAAATAGTATTGCAGGAATAGAGAGACCAGTGTGTTTAAAAATCAATTACACAGTAAATATGACACGAGTCAGCAACGATGCCCTCGGGGGAACCCTGGAAATATGTTCCTGCCTGAACGTCAGTAAATCTGCTCCCCCTACAAATGAATTACTAATTTTATGTACAGGAGTGGGAAGGAAAAAAATACCCACGCTGTGTGTGTGAGTGTGTGTGTGCTACTTATGTACACAAGCTATAACTCCCATGGGAGAGTATTATTAATTGATGGAGTAGAGTGAAGGATTTTTTTTTCTGCTGAGGGAGCGAAGGAGGAGCAGAGCGCAGACCCAGTGTTACCTCTGATCTTTGGGAGTGTCAGCAGGTCGGTGAGCCAAAGGAAAACACTGCAGCAGCTGCTGCTTTGAACCAGCCTCAAAGATTGACCTGAGGATGCTGGGAGAAGTGGATGAGAGGACAGTGAGAAAGGAGAGAGAAAAAGATGAGGGGAAAGCCAGGAATAACGGTCTGTAGAGAGAAAACAGATGGGATGATGTGGAAACAGAAAGTGTGATGAGAGATGAAATAAAAAACTGAAAAAAGGGGATGAGAAAATGGACAGAGGTGCAGTATTAAACACAAAAGAGGACTGACACAAAAAAGGAAAAGAAAGAAAAGAGTATTAAATCTCCTTTTCATCAAAACACTTTAATCTTTGCAACCTTCCTACACTCAGTGGAGAGTATTGTATTAAAGACATACTGCACAACTTTAAAATAAAGTCACAAGCTGAAAACTTTTCTTAAAGGAATAATTCCTTTTTTTGGGAAATAAATTGAATCGTTTTTTGCAGAGAGTTACACAAATGACTTGTTCAGCCTCCATAGTGAAAGCAGCACATCTGTACCACCGTAGCATCAGCTTCAGTCCTGGACCAAGATGCATTTAGGGACAGTGTTGAGTGAAGGTCACATGTGTTGGCAGCAGTCTGAGCCCAATAAAAAAAAAATCAAAAATAAATCAACAAATGACTCAATAAATAAATTAGTAGGCCATTAAATGCACCAAAACAATAAAATAAATAAATGAAGGCATTCATCCATTTAGAAATGTGACATAAATTGATATTTCTGTTTTAATTTGCTTCTGTATTTATTTACCTTTGTATTAATAACCTTAAATATTTACATCCTGATTTCATTTCCCATATTATTTATTTCTATTTTATTCTTATTTATGTATTTTTTCCCTTTGTATTTTGTTCCCCTATTCATTTACCCAAAATCATTTTATTTGTTTTCTTTTTACATTTCTTTATACATTTCTGTTTCATAATGCAAATGAGGGGGCTGTCATGCAAGGTTTTTTCATGGTATCTAATTTTTGACTTTACATGCCTTGGTCCCACTGGCCAGTGGTCATAAAGAGACATACAGTCAGACTCACCACTGTTGAACCGAGGTGACTACAGCGGCTCCGACCAGGACTTTTATGTTTGCCAGAAAACCAAACAGATTTTTGAAACTTTGGACTGAGCTTGCTGTGTCTCAAGCTCTTGGTGCTTCCAGCCTTTATGCTAAGCTAAGCTAACTGTCCCCTGGCTAGTGTACAGTGGTATTGTTGATATCTAACTCTCTGCAAGAAAGTGAAAAAATAATAATAAAGAACTTTTCAATAGCAGGACAGTGTATGTGGGATTGACTCAAAATAAACTTCAGTGCCTATGTTCATTAGGGAGCCAGACATAAGCGGAGGTAGCGTGGGTGCATGGGGGCGGCCGACCGCACAAGAGTATTGTATGCAGGTAACAACCAACGTGAAAAAAACAAACAGTGCAGCCGTTCTTATCAACTGAAACAGGCCCTTCACTCCTGGTTTCAATAGTAAACCACCACAAGAATGACAATTACCAACAAAAAAACTCTATATTAATTAAATTTTGTATCTCAAACAAGTATAAGACTTATTGGCAAATTTTAACAAAACACACTTCACTGCCATGCATCATGGGAATTCTGAGGGACGGCTGCTATATATCACCCCGGACTCACACAGGCTCCATCAATTAATGGAGGATCATTGTCACCCAGGTGACTTTGATTTGAATTTGGAACTCTGTTTTACAGAAGAATATGATTCAGTACTTTATATCAAGCTTTGGATAAAGAGAAAATACTTAGTGGTAGTAGTTAGTGGTATTAAATCATTCTTCACCTGAGCATATACATGGACTGTGAAAATGGTCATATGCAATTAATTAAAATAGCAACTGATATCCCAAAATCCAATTCACCAATAAAATAAAGCCAAATATCAAACCACATTGTGTGATACTAAATTGCATGGGATCACAACATATAAGGTAAGCACAGGCAAAAGTTAGACGTTCATAATAATAGATTGCAATAGTCTTTGAGTCTGGGAAGCTATTTATCCAGAGCATTATTAGTACCATCACTGCATCTCCTTACATCTGTATGTAAGGACCATTTTCTCCCCAAGAAATATGAAAATCAAAGTGACACACCCACAGAAACACAATGCCAGCTAGAGCCAACTTCGCCCCCATACTAGACCCCCCGCTCCAGACGGAAAAAGAAATTCATTAAAATAAACAAGATACATTTTTAAACAGAGCAGAATTTTCATATTGTATCATACCAATTTAATTGAAATATACTGTATGTGTTCGTATAGAGCCGTTTAGTAGCTGTTTGGGAGCCGAAAAAGCCGGGTCTCCGAAAGGAGTCAGAGTCATATGATCTGGTTCAGGGGCGGAGCTAGTTTCTCAGCACAGTGGGGGCGGAGCTTCATAATGGGGCCCACCTGCTACAAAGTCATTTATACAAAGTTTATGACCCCGGACTCAATCCGAAAGGCCACTGAGTCTGTCAGTGTCATAGCTGTCGGAGCTGATCGCAACCACTCTAGTCAGTGCTTGTGCTCACACCAGAAGTGTCTCACCATTCCTCTCTGGAGAGAACACAGCCATTTTCAAAATAAAATACCCTGTGCAGACTCCCGATCTTATATCAACAATAAACCCAGTTAAAACAGACAAAAAAGAAACAATTTAACTACGCAGCCTACTTAATCATAGTAGAAGCACAAAAAGCAAGCACTTATCACCAAATCAACAAATTCTAAATATGTCAGCAAAATCCGGAAGGCAAAACGCTCATATTCTGAAATGCTCCCTTTGGGATCTGCAGATGATGGAACAAAAGCGGGTCACAGAGAGCTGTGAAGAAGCTAGTAGAAGCACAAAAAGGACATATCAGAAACAAGTCATTAACGTGGAGCAGGCTGCATGCATCGCTGCTTGCAGTGGAATGTGAGGACTGAACTTAACCATGGTGAACACACCGCCTGTGTGAGTCCGGGGTGATATATAGCAACCGTCCCTCAGAATTCCCATGATGCATGGCAGTGAAGTGTGTTTTGTTAAAATTTGCCAATAATTCTTATACTTGTTTGAGATACAAAATTTAATTAATATAGTGTTTTTTTGTTGGTAATTGTCATTCTTGTGGTGGTTTACTATTGAAACCAGGAGTGAAGGGCCTGTTTCAGTTGATAAGAACGGCTGCACTGTTTGTTTTTTTCACATTGGTTGTTACCTGCATACAATACTCTTGTGCGGTCGGCCGCCCCCATGCACCCACGCTACCTCCGCTTATGTCTGGCTCCCTTGAAAGAGCCGTAATTCCCATCACTACTCCTCTCTCTCTCTCTCTCTCTCTCTCTCTCTCTCTCTCTCTCTCTCTCTCTCTCTCTCTCTTGCTATCTTTCTGCATTTTCACCAGCTCTGCATTTCCCCTATAGGCTTCATTTGGGTGGCTAGGTTGGCTTGGCAGGGCAGCAGTATTGGGTCCGGCCCTAATGAAGAGCATTGATCCTTGTTGGGTTATGAGCAGGCTTTAGTGGCCGTGTTGAGATGTTAATAAGCCTGGCCTTATTCCGGAGGAGCTTTAATTAGCCTGTTGGAAATGTGCTTACTGTGCGCACTGTCACTCTGTTGTGGCACACATTGCTGAACACGTACACACACTCACGCACACACATACAAAAGAGGTCGCATACAAGCAAATGCTTGCAAGGGCAGCTACACAGATTTACTCACTCACACACACACACACACACACACACACACACACACTCACACAGTACAGTCACTCATTTCATGGACCACTGAGATGGCGATCAAAACAACATTCTCCATATATTCAATTAATAGTTTCATTAGCGAGTCAGGCAGTGTGAATTTAGTTACTCATGCCACCCACACACACTCATCTTCATCTACTGTGCTGTATGTATTCTCAGATCTCTTTATTCTTTGTCCTCATCGTCACCATCCTTCCATTCATTGTCCTTCATTGTTTAGGAATATTGTGATACTGTGTGTACTTATTGTGTAATATACACTCACCGGCCACTTTATTAGGTACACCTGTTCAATTGCTTGTTAACACAACTAGCTAATCAGCCAATCAAATGGCAGCAATTCAATGGTGGTTTCAGTATTTCAGAATCTGCTGATCTACTGGGATTTTCACGCACAATCGTCTCTAGGGCTTACAGAGAATGGTCTGAGAAACAGATGATGAGTCTCAATTTCAGCTGCGGTTACGAGTTTCCCGTAAACAACATGAAACCATCCTGCCTTGTATCAATGGTTCAGGCTGCTGGTGGTGGTGTAATGGTGTGGGGGATATTTTATTGACACACTTTGGGCCCCTTAGTACCAAATGAGCATCGTTTAAACGTGACAGCCTACCTGAGTCTTGTTGCTGACCATGTCCATCCCTTTATGACCACAGTGTACCCATCTTCTTATGGTTACTTCCTGCAGGATAATGCACCATGTCACAAAGCTCAAATCATCTCAAACTGGTTTCTCGAACATGACAATGAGTTCACTGGACTCCAGTGGCCTCCACAGTCACCACATCTCAATCCAATAGAGCACCTTTGGGATGTGGTGGAGTCAACAAATCTGCAGCAACTGCGTGATGCTGTCATGTCAATATGGACCAAAGTCTCTGAGGAAGGTTTCCAATACACTGTTAAAAGTAGGAACTTTTAACTACTATCCTGTCCTATTAGGGAGCCCCAGAGCAAAAACTAACTCCCCAACTGGGCCCCTGTTTGTGTTAATGTGATGAATACTGATTTTATTTGGAAATATGTTTTGTTTTTGTTTATATTCTGATAATGGACATCCTTTATAACACCAACAAGTCAAGCTCAATGGCCCTTCAGAATTATAGTGTGACATGAACATTTTCAAATCTGATGTTCCTGTTAACAAGATGGTATAATTTCAATCAGGAGAGATTTCATCTGAGTGAACGATAATTTATTGATATGTGTACAATGAATATGAGAAATGTGACAAGTCTGGTGATTAAACCCCATCGGGATGACGCCCTTAGTCAGATGGCGGGAAGTGTTGTTTCAACCTTTTGGAAAAGGTACTGAAAACATACAATGACACTACAAAGTGCTGAAGTGATCTATAATAATAATCTTTATTTGTAGAGCACTTTTCAAAAACAAGTTACAAAGAGCTTTAACAAGTGTAAAAACAATAAAACACATAAAAACAAATACACAATAAAAGCAAGAACATACTTAAGAGACTAAAATACACATTTAAAATAAATATAAAATATATAAAATAGAATAAAATAAAATAGGGAAAATAAAGTCAGATAAAATCGGGAAAGGCTCTCCTATAGAAGTTGTTTTAAGAAGGGAATTAAAAGAGTTCACTGACTCAGCCGACCTGTCTATGTCTAAATAATGACTGTCTATGCATGTTGGTGGCTGTCAGTATCCAAGCGTGCACGGTCGGGCCTCTGTGCCATCCCCCTCAGGACAAGAGACAGAAGGATGTTCTCCAGTGCTGCCTGCTCACTGTAAAACACAGGGCAGCGGTCTGTTCATCAGTGTCACAGACTGAGGCTATCACTAGCCCAAGCCCTGCTCATCCACGATTATGGGATGTTGACCACCACAGGGGCAAATAGACCAGCCTAGGTTAGGGCAGATAGGACGGGGGGGGGGGGTCAGGCAGTGTTGCTCTTCTGTGTCATGGCAAGTTGTCTGTACATACCAGAGGCCCAGTGATGGGCTGTTACTTATTCTATGTGCAAAACAGAAGGACATTTGTGTCCACATTGTTAAAATAAGTCTCAAAACATATTTTTCTTTCTAAAAAAAATACACTTATCTTAACTTCAACTTTATTGAATTAAACACATTCTGCTTTCTTTGAAGAAAGGTCAGTTTCAAGACAAATTACATACCGTGAACAGGAATAGGAATTATAACAAACTCTTCAGAGATAAAAAAACAATCTTTTTCATCATCTAGACAATGTCCACATCAAGCTGTCTAAATTTTAAAACACTGTTTGAATCTACATTAGCATTTCCAGGTCGTTTAAGTAGAGACCTCTGTCCACAGCGAAACACTTCAACACCATTAAAATGCTTAATTCTCTTCTTTCTCACCCTCTTTTCAGTTGGCAAACAACTAAACTAAATCACAGCCAACATCTGGCAAGGAGTGTGACAGACAGACAGCTGACCAAATCATTATTTTATGGAACATAAATACAGAATAATGTGCTGTGTCATCGGTTGTATCGCCATTTAAAGTGTGATTACAGAAAAGGTTAGAGGTGACAGAAATTTTTCTTCTTAACTTTGCTGCCACACAGACCCCGCCTGTAACTTAGCTACACACACTGCCAAGTAAGAGCCTGTTACTCCTCGTTTTAGTCTCCTCCTGCTCTTTGTGATCACCTATACTGTGTTTAATGCAGCCAAATTCAAAATATAGCTGTTCGCATTTACGTATTTTTCAGTTTCTGTTGTCAGACAACTAAATGAGTATGAAATGGTTATTTAATCACAATCCATAAACAATCCATGTTAACCAGCAGTCATTCCCAAGCTGCTGCACTGCTGATAAAAATCCTTATTTTATAATTACAACGTCGTCTGAAAAAATCAGCATCAATCCAGGTTGATGGCAAAAGCTCTGCTGTGTATTCTTCTCTATTGGCATTTAAAATTAACGATTAGCTTAACTTTACTGGCAGAGAGCCCTGACCCTCACTGGGCTTGCTTATTGTTTTGCAAACGCTCAGTTTCCCCCCATACACACTGAAACACCAAGCTGGCAATTTATACACTCTGGAGGAAGTTTTGGAAAAGCTTAACTTTGGTCGGAGAAAACTGTTTTAGTCTGGACAGAGGGCTGAAACTGATGGGTTTACAAATTTAAATGACTTACTGTGGACATACTCTTATATAACATAAATGTATCTTCTTTTCTTTTTTAAAGACAAATATTTATATTTTAAGTGTGTGTGTGTGGGGGTGGTATTGTTGAAATATTAAAATTTCAGGTGTTTAATTTGTGGCCAAACATGTCAGTTTAACATCTACCAACTTGCCCTCCAAAAGCAGAGAGATGGAGGACATCAGCTCCTTTTTAAGAAAACCAAAGTGTCAGTAACAGCTTGGCTAAGAAGATTAATTTGTAATCAATCCTAACATCATCACATGTGTACCATTTATGATTATTAAACTAATATAATCTCCTCCCTCTCAACCTTTTCATGATGAAGAGTTATTACAGTATAGTCCATTATGACATGGACATTATTTAGAAGGTAAACTAGGGACTGTCCAACTGGTTTGTTTGTAAAAGTAAATTCATCATTTAACAGAAGAATCTTGGAAACAGCATCTTGACCGTCATGCAGAGAGACACACAGACTGCCAGAGCTGCAGGCTCCCAGGTGAGCTTCCTATGGCAAAGTAAAATGAAAAGTTCCATGAAAAATAAACACAAGTTTTGGGATGGTTTAGAGATTGATGCATAACGTAAATTACTCATATCAATATCAGCGTCCTGCTCTGTAGCTGATCCTGACCTTTGACCTCTCTATGGAAATAGGCAAGCAAAATGATTTTCCTTCGCAGGATTAACAAAGACTCAGCAGCATTGCCGACTCATCAATATTACAAATATTATCAACACCAGGCTGTAATCAGACATTTTGTTTTTATAGTTTAAAATCTCAGTGTCAGTTTATTAATAGAAGGCCTGCAAAGAGTATACTTTGCAACTGTTGGTCTCTTGTTGTTGATCTTGCTGACCTCAGTGCTGTCCAAGAATAGCTACCTGGGCAGGACCCCTAGAGCCACATTCTAATAAACAGCATGGGGATCTCTAGGACACCATGCATGCAAACCTCCTGTCTGTCTGCTTCTCTCTCTCTCTCTCTCTCTCTCTCTCTCTCTCTCTCTCTCTCTCTCTCTCTCTCTCTCTCTTTATAACAAGCTCAAATTTCCCTCATGCAGAAACTCCCCGTAGTCAAAAACAGCTTTGGACAGCAAACCTGAACGGCCCAGGGCTGCAAGGACATGCTGCTCAAAATTCGATGAAGCATTTATTAATAGACAGTGAGTTTGTCTATGTATGCACTATATACCATGCCTGTACATAAATTGCTTACAATTCTTGGAGGATTGTTGATAGAACGCAAAGATATGGTTACACGAAATAATAAAATACATTTTGCTTTGTGTAGTAAATTGGCAAACTCTGGTAAAAATGCATTTATTTCTCTATCTGTATTTTTTTTTACCTCTAACACACAACCTCACAAAATCTGTCGCTCCATCACACACATACACAGGAACTCATACACATACCTGAGTGGGGTGCAGTAGTGCCTCCGAGGCCCACTTAGTGGCTGTGTGGATTTGATGAGAAGGGCCTTTTGCTTTATTTAGTGAAGTGCTGCCTAATATGATTATGGTCAGCGTGCCTCCTGTTCTCTCTCTCATTGGAGAACCCATTGGGAGCTATTACCCGAGTCCCCGATGACCGACCCCTTCCTTGAGAGAGAGAAAGGAAGAGACAACGAGGAAGAGACACCTTAAAAATCACTCAAATACCTGCAGAGTAAAATCTGACATTTTAGACAAATTGCAAAACATCTTTAAAAAAAAATAGACAGATACACTTGACCTCTTGAGGGATAAGAATTAATCAAGTCCGCATTCAGGCATAACTGATCATCTGTCATTGCCCCACAGAGGTCACATTAAATAGGATATTGGCAATCAGCAGGCTTGATGTCCACAGCCAATGAGAAAGGAACAAAGCTCGGCGGTGTGGTAGGCCCATGCCACCATACGCACTACTGTTCATATTACACAGTGACAAACAAATCATACAGGATAGTTTTACAAGTGTAAGTCTTATCAAGCACTCTGATGGCATAATGTGTATCACAAAGATAGCATCCGTTCAAACATGAGATAGGCATAATGGGTAAGTAGCGCTATGTACGAAAGAGTAAGAGTAAACACAATTCATTCTGAGTGATGTCAGCCGGCGAGGAATCCTCTACAAAAACACCAATTATTTTACTCACTTAGATGAGAGCGTAATACTACATCTGTACAACAGTGACCAAAACATTACAGAAGCCAAAGAGAGTGACTCAAGAGATTATCTCGAATATAAAGCAGAACTGAAAACTGAAAACCAAAATAATAACTTAAGTTAAGTATTTTAGTATTTTAGTATTATAAGTATTTAAACCTTTCATAAAATGACATAAATTGTGTCAGTTTGTTTTAACACAGTATGCAATGTTTCCAACCATCGGGAATATTTAAGTTTCATATCACTGCTTGTCCATGAATTGTAAAGTATCTATAGTGCAGTGGTTCTCAAAGTGGGGTCCGGAGACCCCCAGGGGTCCTTGAGGGGGTTCCAGGGGGTCCCCAACAAAAAGGGGGAATACTTTATTTTTGTTATCATTCTATCCATAAGTAGCACAGTGACAAAATGTCTGCAAAAATCAGATGGGGGACCCTGGGACAAAATCTTATCAAATGGGGGTTCGTGGTCTAATTTGTGTTGGTATAGGGTCCCTGATGAAATGGTTAGAGAACCACTGCTACAGTGGACATAACATTGTCACATCTTGTCCATTGATTCCCTCATTACAGGATGATAAACCCTTTAAACTGAGAGTTTAGGAAAATTAGAAAATGACCTTTCACGCAGACGCTCCTTTTTTCATCTAGTGAATGTCTTCTTAATGACTGTGTTGCTCCAACACATTGCATTCTCTGTAGGGAAACTGTGAGGAACCAACACTTTAGCTGGCGTTGCTTAAATGTGAGCAAATAGACTGTTGGGCTATTGTAGCAGTAAATATACAGTAGTTTTTATCAGAACATTGAGTCCAGAGAAGCTACTGTGACTTGACTGCAGTCTCTCAGCCTATAGACGCAGTGCAGGGACCTGTCACAGCCACCAATGAGCATGTTCATACTGCCCCCTCCTGATGGCTCTCTGTTAAGCACCTCCTGCACACTGAGTGCAATAAATGTTCAATACATTGTTGAGCATTAAATTTGATGTATTTTCCTGGACTAATCCTCAACCTTAGAAAAAGTGAATGACTTTGGGTATTTTTTGACTGGCTATTTATAAAATAATTTACAGATGAAATTACATTAATTACCAACCAGGCAACTTGAGCTGGGGCCTCAAACCTCCAGGGGCCTCCAAAGCCCCAGGTTTACTGTGTGCCAAGTGCTTGTAATTAGATTGCTTGCAAATTTGTTGAGGATTTTGCACCACTGAAGTACTATATAACCTGGGCCAAGTAGTTTTCCAGTATAGGAGTATTGGTTTGTTTCTGGCTCTCAGTGCAAAATAAAATAAAGCTGCCATCATTAGTATAGTCTGCTCTGTAGATGATGGGAACTTTGAGGCAACAGGGGTCCAAAAGCAAACAAACAGCATTGATTTCAGGTTTATAATTCAATTAATGGGATTCATAAAGGGGGGGGGGGGTATTTATGCTGAGGGCAAGGGGAGAAGCCTTTACAGAATATAAAGACATCCATAGGTTTAAGTAGTAACAGTTTAAAATATAATTAATTACATAAAGAGCACAATCCAATTTAACTGGAGAAAAGCAGAATGTTGCACCTGATATTGTTGACAATTGATTTAGTGTGTCCATAAAAGCTGCACATTTTGAAGCCAAATGTTGCCTGCAGATTGAATTGACTCAGCCTATATTAGTGTTTGTGTGTGTTGATGATAAGAGAAGCCAACGGTCAGCATAATTACCCAGGTAAAACTGATACAGGTGATAGCTCTTACATAACCTCAGCTAATGATTAGAGGGTGGCTCTACAAACAGGCCATTTGTGAACATACAAACTTTGGTCATGATTTTTTTTTTAAAATATTCTGGTTTTTATTATGTTGTAAAATCCGTTATGTTTTTAAAAAACTGTTTTCTTTCCATCTTGTGTTTTCTTATATGTGATGATAACATATATAATGAAATGTCATTGGATCAGTCCCACTGAGTGCAGTGCTACTGTGAGAAGCGTCACATACTTCAACTCAGGTATTTATTTTCGTCCGAGAGTGTAACTTTTGTGACTACGGCATTGTTCTTTTTTAACAAGGACCAAATGCTTTATGTGGGTTCTTGTGTGCCTGTGTGTATGCTGAGTGTGCTTGTACTATCTGAAGGTCAGCAAGGGTATTGCAAGTATTTCCCAGTTCGCTATCAGTTTAGCTTGTTTGTCTTTGTGTCAGTACGGGGGGGTGTGTCCAGATAGTGTGTGTGGCCTGTTGTGTAGGCTGGTCAATCTTTGCATATGTGAATGCACTTGCAATTGCATGCATGTCTTTCAATATGTGTACACCAATGACTAAATGCATTGGGTAAGCTTACTGTGATTTTTGCTGGTAAAGAGGGAGAGCTGTTGGAGAACCAGAAAAACTAATGTGTGTAAGACAAAACGTACTTTCAAATCAAGCATTTCTATATAACATTAAATAGTAGTGACTAGATAAGGAACAATAAAAGTTGTAGGTATTATTTATTTGGTGTTTACCACTCAAAATTTCAGCTGTGTGGGTGTGGTTTGATCAGATTTGATTGACAGTGGTCTGGAAACACAGACATTTCCTTCCATGTCATTTGTTTAGCCCAACATTGTGTTTATATTGGCTGATTTCTTGGCGGGATTTTTATTTTATTTTTTGCCCTTAACTAAGTGACCATCTCAGCTTGTCTTGACATCCCTAACTGTCTACTGCAGTTATCTTCACTGTGATGTATATTTACAATAAAAAGAAATATGATGTAAAAAACAGCGTTGTCTTTTCATTTTCATTTTTAAGATATTAATATGTATATATTTTGAGGGTTCCAGATCTGTAATTTACATATAAAGAGCCAGTGACTGGGAAAAAAGTTAGTGAATGTAGAAAAACTAAATTACACATAAGATGCAGTTTATAAAAAAGATGAAGAGAAGGCAGCCCAATTGAGGAGGTATATCCGTCAAAGAAGGGCCAGGATGCGGTGGAGGATGGAAAAGAGACATATTAGCAGGGCTATGTAGCTTTGTACATTTGTCTAATTATTGTACTTTTTTGCAACCTATCCCTTATTTTTATGTAGACCTGACAGCTCACTTGGTACATAAACTGTTGCAGTTATTGTATAGAGCTGTGGTTTGTGATGCTGTTGAAATGTAGGAGAGCGGGGTGAATTGAGCAGAGGTGGAAAGTAACATTACTGTAATTGAGTAGTTTCTTTGGGTACTTGTACTTTTTAAGGTAGTTTCTTAAATCTGTAATTTCACTTTTACTTAATTATGGTTTGTTTTGTATTGTATTGCTACATTTTTAATCACAACAGCTTGATCATGCAGTGTAAGCTGTGAAAAATACTGTATTAAGTTAGTGCTAATGCAAACTGAACATTTCCTGCTGCTACCGCTTCACATTAAATGCATTTATGTGGTGAAACAGAAGTTGACTATTATTTTGAAGTAATCACAGGAAATGCAATCTGTTCGTATGTGAGATTAGCACTGACCGCTCTCATTCATCAAATATGCGTCTACACAACAAGACACCCGTCATTTTTATCAGTTTTCTGACAGCGGACTAGTTTGAAATATGGCAGTGAGTAATGCAACAGTCAGGAGCAGCCACAGTGAGCTGTTAGATAAAGATCTGCATGCGACAGGCTGCACACCTCCACCTTCTCAGCCAGGTAACCAACTCCTTTCTCTTTTGCTGTTCGCAGAGTCATGTTGTGTGCAGTATAAAGTCAGATCATGACTGCTCACATGGAAAATGCCAATCACTGGCCAACAATAGTTTGTTTAGCTGCCCCAGACTTCTGTGCCCTGTGGTATTAAAAGGCATCTGCTGTTACCACTAGTAACTACAGGTGTCTCATGCACAATAATGGCACAGCCAGGGATGTACTGGGACTGAAATTCAGCCCGGGACTTAGAGACGGAAAGTCCTTTCCATTTTTCAGTGATGCCAAGCAGCAGGAATAAAGGGTTATTATTTACAGGGTTGGGGAGTAACGGATTACATGTTACGTAATCAGGATACAAAAATAAAGTAACAGTATTCTGTACAGAAAAAAAAAGAAGTAATCAGATTACATTACTTTAAGCAGAAAGTTTCCATGAAACAGAAAACGTGTTCTCATTTGCCCTGATTGCCTCAGCAAGTGGCTCAATTGCCAGCGCGAAGAGCAGGGGCGAGAGAGGACATCCTTGCCTTGTACCTTTAAAGATATGAATATTAGAAGACTGCAACCGGTGGGTAAATCCTGCTGAGATAGGATTTGTATAAAGTAATTTTATCCAGTTTGTAAATTTTTCACCCAAGCCAATTTGTGTAATGTATAAAACAGGTATGGCATTTCCACACAGTCAAAGAACAGGGAGTAAGCTTTGTAGTCTTGTTGCTAATATTTTTGAGAGGAGTTTCAAATCAGCATTCAATAAGGAGATGGGTCTGTATGATGCACAGTCTTCAGGGATTTTACCTTTTTTTTAATGAGAGAACTGTGAGCTTCTCTCAAAGACTGTGGTAAAATGACTTTCTGAAAAGAGTCATTAAACATATCTAGAAGCTTGTCAGTCATCAAGTCATGGAACTCCTTGTAGAATTCATTACTTTAACTATCTGGACATGCAGCGTTACCAGACTGGAACCCTTTGATAGCATTGAGTACCTCCTTCCTAGAAATAGGGGCTTCAAGAGATGTTTTCTGGTCTTCATATATACTAGGTATACTGAAAAAAGTGTTAATTTTGTTTGTTTTTGTTTGTTGTTTTATCAGTTTGTAGTCCAGATTCATACAAATGTTCATAGAAGGTTCTAAAGGCGTTATTAATGGCTACGGTGTCAGAAGTGTGTTTGCCCCAGCTATCTATAGTTGAAGAGATAATTTGGGAGTCTTCTTTTTCCTTCGTCTGATATGATAGGTATCTCCACACCTTGTCTAAATGTTCGTACATTTTTGTCTACCTATTCTGATTTTACCTTCTGCAACTTAATAAATTTAAAGTGCACTGCAGTGCAGAAATCTCTTTAAGCTTCTGTGCAGATGAGCTACTGACATATTCTTTCTCAGCATATTTCAGCTTGGACTTTAGGATTTTTCTTTGTTCATCCTGCCTTTGCCTCTTAGTGGACAAATAAGATATAATAAGACCTCTTGAAAAGGCCATAGAAGTTTCACACAGCAATGATGGGTCATTGGTGGAGGATTAACAGACACAAATGATTTGACACAAATTTTTCTCTAAAGTAAGATAGGAATTTGTGGTTGAATTTCCAGTGTGCAGTTTGGTTGGCTAGGTTCCTTAAATTATATTGCATGAACACTGCAGCATGATCAGAAATAACCATATTTCCTATAGAGCTAGAGAAAACCGACTGCAGCAAGACTCTAGGGAGAAAGAAGTAAACAATCCTAGTATAGGATTTATGAACATTTAAATAAAATTCAAAAATATTCTTTCTCAGCCATATGTTGGACTCTCCACACGTCTATATAGTCTAGGTCCTCGCAAAGCACTGAGACAATTTTGGATTAGGATGAAAGTGATAATTTTCCAGTTGAAGATTTGTCCATAATAGGATTTAAATGGCAATTAAAATCTCCTCCAATAAACATATTTCTGATATTAAGATCTATCACTTTAGAGAAAGAGGAAGGAAGGAGGTCACTTGGGTATACAGGTGAGTTATAAATTCATTATAGCTATTTCTCCCCCATGAAGTATGCCTCCCACAATCACGTAGCACCCTGCTGTGTCTTTTATACAGCCTAGAAGTTTGATTTGTACGTTTCTCCGGATTAAAATGGCCACACTTCTGCTTCTTGAAGTAAAAGATGAAAAATAAACCTGTCTAAAACCTACTTGTTGTAATTTCAGATGTTCGCTATCGTTTAAATGTGTTTCTTGCAATAGCGCTATATCAACACATTCACTTTAAAGATAAGTTAGAATCTTTTACTGACAGGTGTATGAACACCGTTTACGTTCCAAGTCAGTAGCTTCAAAGCTGACGTGATTATGGGCTAACCAATATATTGCCTGAACACATGTTGCCTGTAATGTAATCCACAACAGAGTGAGCCAAATACAACCAGAACATAACATTATAAAGGTTATGACTAAAAACTTTGCCCTAAAGGCACACCGTGCCTAACACTGGCATTAAATTTACACACTGTCGTTCTCCTAAACTTAGAGGAGCTCGAGTCAAAGGGTTCTCTAGCAACAAAAGATAGATATCTTTCTTTCTGGGAAGTCGGAAGGCACCACTTATAAAGAGCCAGCATAAAGAGTCTCAGTGCTCCAAATCAAGAGCAGTGTCCACTTCAAAACTTAGTGAGAGTCTGACTGAAAGGTCAACTGTTCAGACTGAATAATCATGACTCCTTGAACACTAAAAAGTCACTTTGAATGGTGAAAAAACTGTTTCTGAACTTAAAAGTGCTTACTACTTATTCCATTGGCCTCTCTCCATTACAGGGTGAGTAAAATGGATGACTCATCAAAAATTTGTGGTCACACGACCAATTTTGTCTATGGTTGCCTAGAACCAAGGGGTGGCTCAACTTCCCCACAGTCCCAAATCACCCTGCTCTCCCCTACTGGGTTATACTGAGAGGTGTTTCTAATATTTAGTCTATTCTTATGACATTAGCATTATCTACATTTTGTTTAGGGCATTCGGCAGACACTTTTGTCCAAAGTGACTTACAATAAGTAAATTTGTCAGAAGGAAGTGAAAAAGAAAAAATCACTGAGTAAAGATGTCAATAGAACAAGTTTAAAGCATTCATAATTGCTAGGTTAGCCATTGCTAGAAGACAACAAAGCTAGCTGGGCTAAGATGTACCTAATAAACTGGTAAGTACATGGGAGATTGGGAGATTCAATACTTTTACTAATTTTATAATATTAAAATATGTTAGCTTGGATTTCATACATCTGCTGTTTGACTTTTTGAAACTTTAACTGCCTTCAGTGGTAAAACCAAAACTCTTTTTCCCCAGCTTAATATATGTTCCAGCAAAATAGAAAAGCAGAGCGGAGCGGAGGAAAGTTCAGACAAGCACATATTTTGTATTCCAGGTAGAAAGCAGACAACTGTGAGATCACAAAATAACTTTTAGGAAAAACCTGCTGGTTAAAAAAAACAAACACCTTTTGACCTTTTCCCATAAGGATTGCTGAGGTCAAAGATGAGGCTAAGTAGATATGTCTCCATTCTTAATCCTGCCTACAAAGCTCTGATTGGTCAATTGTTTCTCTAACCAGGGGAAACACCTGTGGGTGGATGTGGGTGGTGATTCAGAACATATCCAAAAAAACTAAACAAAAAACATCAAATTTTGATAAACTAATTCTAATTTCTGATTAGTGCACCGAAATATGTGACATCATCTTTTTCTCGCTGAGCCCTGCCCAGCACAAAAACACAAATACAGAAATGTCTCATTTGAAACATGATTTTTTCCTCCAACTTTGGCAGAATATGTTGTGTTCGTGTAGTAAATGCTCGTAGTAAAAAGCTATTTAAGAAAATAGGTTTCCAGTGCCTTTAAGAGACCTGCGACAGAAGAGATAGAGACAAGAATAGATAGCAGCCTTCTATAGTGGTAAACAGTGGAGAACAGGAAGAATGAGAAAGAGTGGGCCGCATGAGGAGGGACTGAAACATGAGGCTTAGTTGGGACTGGAAGAGAAAAGGGCAGTATGGAGTAACCAGGTAAAGTGCTTACCTGAGCATTCCAACACCTCTGCAGCAGGCAGGGAGACAGACAAATGTGTGGAGTGGCATTTATTCAAGATAAGAGCAGGTTTGATACCGACACCCTGGACATAAGGTCCTGCCCCTCTGTTTGTCTGCAAGGCACTTCAGGTCAAGCAGGTGTGAACTATTCTTCTATTATGCTTCAACACGTTTTGGCTCTATTGGTAGTACTGGAGAAATTCTATCAAACAGGTTTAGTCAGTTATTTCATAACTGATGGTGCAACACTAATTCTGCTAAGGAAGTGCTTTAAAAATGTTTATAAATGTATGTAATTTAATATAATTTATCATTTTTATATAAAAAATCAAATGTATAATGTGCCTTCGCCCTCGTAGACAATACCATATGAAAGTATGACCAGACTCAGGCTCTCATCAGCAGTGTTTCCAGCAGCAGCTGCAGAGAAGATGCAGACAAAGTTGACTAGCTAGTGAACATTTAGCAGCCTTAGGAAGTGGTGGAGACCCGACCACAGCTAAAAGCAGACTGAATATTGGACTTTCATTCATCAGGTAGCCAGAACACAACTCCAAAGATATGGCAATGTTGTTAAACATGTGCGTTTGAGATGACTGTGGCTGACTTTCACCGACTAGTAGTCTAACGTGAGCTACAGGCGACTGCAGGTGTGGGATATAAAAACACTGCCATCAAGCCTACTGTGAGCTTAGTACAATGACCGATCTCACGGCATTTTCGGTCAAAAGGTGGTTCCAACTTTGTGCAACCGGAAAAAAGCAACTGTGGGCGCCGGAATCAGCGACTGCAGCCACCTTTTTAATGTGACATTTTTCAGCATCAGCGAAAGTCAGACACAATTTCTATCCAGCATGCATCACGTTAAGTCAGCGCTGCACAGTGCTTCATGAAGTCAAACGCACCTAATGTGTTCACTAACTACTAATAAGTGATGTGATAAGTGATTTGAGAAACAGCAACATCATGTTTCTGAGTCAAAACAACAGGATTTATGGAAAATGTGTTCTGTATTTTCCACAACTAACAATACGGCAACGAGGCTTTTCTCGAACAGATTTGGGTGATTATACCTGACTATTCTGGTGTTTAAAAAGAGTTTTAAGTCTCATGTAAGTAACCACATCCACAACAACTCCATCCATATCTAAGATGCTGATGAAGACCATGAAATCAAAAAGCTAGTATGTGGACCATAATTTTGGTCAACCTACCATTTGTGAGGTCAAGTATAAACATACATTCACATCTCAGAAAACTGATTCATTAATGTCAATTACACAGAAATACACGATAGGCTGGCAGCTGGTCATACCCATAGACTGGGCCAAATAATCTACAACAACACATGTAAGGAAGACTTATAAAGTCAGCTAACTGATTCAGTGATGTCAGTTACACAGCAATATCTATTTGAAGTTTGTTAAGATTAGCTCTATCTAGTGGTCATGCTGCATGAAATGAGACTAAATTTAGATCAAATCAGGTTCTGCGGCAGAAGATAAGATAAGATAGACTTTAGTGATCTCACACTGGAGAAATTTGCCAGTCCTCCCATTCATTTGAGTGGGGGTAGTTGGTTTAGGCTGAAGTGGTGGGGGCCAGAGGGATGCCGATAAAACACAGCGACCTGCTGAGGAAAAGTTGAAACAGAATCAACTTTTGGAGAAAGGCTACCTGATGTTACTCGGCGGCGATCAATCTTATGATTAGACAGGTCAAACTGTTCTCCACTAATTCACAGTAAGCCTGAAACCAGGCTGTCCAGGCTGTGTTACTCTCCCAGTTGTGTTCTCTCTCGGTTTATTTTGTAAACCCTGCTTCAACGTCTGTCTCTCGCTTGAAGTCTTTGCTGAAAAACGACAATAGGAGCTTACTTTGTTTTCTGTTCATTTGTTTGAGAGATTGACATTGGTGGTCGAGCGACCTGAAGAGTAAATGTTATTATTTGTTTCACAGCAGTTACGCTCTGAAGCACAAATGAAAAAATAAACGGCTAATCTTATCAATGCTTGATTTGGTCTGAATTCAGACTGAAATGAGCAAAAGTCTGTTTTACTGCTGAGGAATTTCACTTTTTTTATGTAAGAAAAATAATGTGTTAATTTATCTTTCAAAAGGTACATAGTCTGGCCTTATTAACTCACAAAAATCTGCTCTTCTCAGCATATAGGGGGTCTCATTTGTTTTTTTAAAGAATTTCTTCAAAGCAAGATTGATCCGCTGTATCATTTTAAGTCAACAAATGCTAAGACAGCATTGTCAGGTGAGTGATCACATGCCCATCTGTACATAAACATAAGTCAGTAATCCTGTCCTGCAGGACACAGACACACACACACACATTATCACCACTCCCTGCATGATTAGCTCATCTCCTGTGGCCTGTGTTTGTGCTGTTTGACTATTGAGAGAGACCAAAGACAACCTGCATGAATCAATCACCCCGTGAATGAGTCATTCTGGAGACAACTAGCACTAACGATGAGCATAAAAATCATCATAGATACACAGCAGCAAAACAGAAACACATTTGCACACAAGCCCTCAAAAAGCACCTTTGGGTCTCTCTTTCCCACACATACACACATACAGGCAATCTCCTCCCACTGCCAGTGTTGCATGTTTGCCAGCAGCCTGTGTGACAGCTGGTCGCGAGGCTCCTCGTCGTGCGATTGAACCACAGGTAAATGATCTGTGTAAATTGGCATTTTATGGGACTGTGGGGGAAGACGTTTCACACCCTATTTAACTCTTCATCATTGTTTGGTCAAAAATAGACTCGATCTGCAGGAGATTAAGTAGAGTAATGATAGGTAACAATGATTCAATATTACAAGCTGCCAGAAGACTCGGCACTGAGAGAGAACGCTGAGCAGGCAGGCTGTGGTGGAATTACACAATGTAGATCAAGTGATATATTTTGAAAGCACAAGGGGAATTGTAGCAACTTTTAGCTGTAAATTCAGCCCATTTTACTGCAATCTTGTGTTTACCCTGAACAGTCAGGTCAAGTTAATTTATAAAGCCCTAAATCAAATCAAATTTTGTCTGACAGGGATTTACAAAAACATATGACTCCCACTGTTGTGGGACCCTCAATTCAGATAAGGAGGAACTCAAAGTCCACAAAAACACCATTTAACTGGAATGAAAACCTTAGGAAGAGTAATATAGCAGTGTCCCTCTTTCATTACAGACATGCAACAGGTTTCATATATACAGAGGAGACAGACGGCAACTCAAGGATATCAGAGACAAGAAATGTGGCTGAAAACCAGATCAGGGTTGTTTATCTATTTCTCTCACGCACCTCCAAACAAGACTAAAGATTCCTTTAGACTGTGTGATTTTGGGCTGTCTAAGACGAAAGTTGACATTTTTTAAGAGAAAAGTGATGAAATCTTTAGTGTTCATCCAAAACGGTGGTCCTAGATCTCACTATGAGACCACCAGTCAGCAACAGCCAATTTGGAGCTTTGGCAACCATAATGTGTTGGAAATTTAAGAACTACGTTTTAGCAGGTAATGTTTACCACGTTTACCATCTTCGTTTGGCATGTAAGCATGCTAACATTAACTAATTAGCAGCAAAAACAAAGCAAATATTTAGTTATAAACCAAAGCACTGGACAAACTTTGCTAAATTTTGGCAAACTGCTGGTAACACAAAAGGAAAAGTCAGGGGATCACCAGGAAACATCTTCTGGGAACCATTCATTTTTGTGGAAGATTTGGTGCCAATCCATCCTATAATTGTTAAGTTAGTTTAGTCTACACCAAAGTGATGCAGTAGTTTCCCTCTACTCTTCTTTGAAAAAAGTTATCTTGCTTTGTACCTTTCTGTGTCCTACTGGGTTAAACATAACTACTTGTAGAATGTAGAATTTACCTGTACACTGTCCCTGTCTCCTATAGTAATTGTTTCCCAATCAGGTTTTGTGGTGACAAACGCAGTTTCTGCCAGGATTATGTTCACAAGCAATATGTCTATGAGTGAATGATGAACCACACAGGGAGGTGGTCAGACTGGGTATACAAAGCACAGAACTTTGAGTCTAAGGTTCGCATCAAGAGCCGCAGTCTGTGGCTTAGGCAGCAGAAGCGCGTTGGTTTAGGTTAGAGAGGATGTTGATAATCATGTTGTGTATCAATTCATGGTGGACTCTTTCTGTGTTAAACCAAAGATCGCAGTCTTTCCATAACTATAACCAAAATAAAATAGCCATTAAAAAGTTTAAAACACTGTAGTCACTTCAAGCTGATATTATGTTGTGCAATAGAATGTTTTGGCATGAAATAAATGAAATACATTGTCAGTGAACCATTACTGATACATCAGTATTTTTGTGACTTGTCAGATGTTAATTAATCATTTTCCTCATTATAAAAATGTGTGGTCAGCTTTATGTTTCCGTCAAGTTCAGTTTATACAAATGTTATTTTTAGAAGAGAACTGATTGCTCAAATAAGTAATCTCAGTGTTGAATATTTAATAGTTTATTGGATAGTTAAACTGTACACACAGACCATTATGTTACCGTAAGATACAGCTCATCAAAATGAAGTGTTTTACATGAACTACCTAGTGGTGAATGCTCCTAAATTCATGTGAAAGGAATTCCACCTTCCCTCAAAAACATTGTCTTTCTAGACCTTTTGTTTCTGTTCCTTTTCTATTTTTTCTATTTTTCTAAAACATATTTTTGTTAAATTTGTTTATTGTTACAAAAATGGATGTTAAAATAAAATATAAATAAAAATATGTTAAATGTTCGACAATCTCTGAGCCATCTTTTTTCAATTTTAACCAGCTAAATGAGTATTCTTTCTGGTTGAGGGTCAGAAAGAATTACTGCACACAAATTGGCATAGATTTTTGCACAGACATTTATTTATTTATCATCTATGGGAGTTGTGAACTTTGGTGAACTTCGGTGAACGTCTGACTTTTCATTTAGCATTGTCCAATTAATTTGTCCAATTCTTTGGTTTATGACCAAAATACCGTTAATATACTTGGTGTTTAGTGCTAGTTTTCATGTTAACAAATGTTACAAACAAACAAAAACAAGCTAAAGAGAAACACTGAACCGAATGAACTGTAAAAATATATATATAAAAAATCACGTATTTACTGGAAGCATTTAACTATTATTACCAAGTACTGTGTTTTACGGTAAAAATGTTGTATCTTTGAAGACTTATTCAATAGTAGAATCACATGACCTAAATAATTTCTAATGTCGGCAAAACATTTGCCGTTATTGGCAAATTATTTGTGTGACTACACTTTGGAAATTATAATAATTCATAGGGTATAATAATGAATAATGAATAATGAATTTATAGGTCACATCTAAACTAATGTTTCAGCCGGATGCATTCAAATGTGCTCTGTGTGTGCAGAGTTTGACACTAAGGCTATTTTCACATTCATCTGCTGAAGGGGAAAGTTTTCTCTGTGCTCACCTTAAATCACAGAAACAAATTATTATTCCAGACAGTATTTTTATATGTCTTAAACATGTCTGAAGAAGATCTTAACATTTGTTCTTGTTTTTAATATATGGGCCTCACAGAGCTGCTGGTGCGGCTTAGTTTTTCAGCTTTTAGGCTATAGACTCTTAGTTTTATTCAGATATACATATACATAAGGATATAGAAAATAAATCCATCTAAATCAATCAAACTGATGTTTAAAGCAATAGACTGTGTTCCCTTTTATGCATTACACCAAACTAACACATGTAACACAAGAACTAATAGTCTTTGTTTATACATTGGCTCAGAATCACTGATGAAAGATAATAAAATGATAACACGATACTGTTCCTCTGAAAGACAAGTATTCCCAGTCCCACGTGAGTATATAGTGGCTAGTGGTGTTGCTGTCCCTGGGTCTGAACCCAGCAGTAGCAGCATCACTGGAAGCCCAGATAGGGCCTGACAGGATGAAATGAAACACACAGATAGGGAAGTGGCAGCCAGGCAGACAGGAGCCAGTCTCTCATGGGTGCTGGAGATTAGCCTGACTCCTACTTCACATTCCCCGGCAAGCAGAGCACCAGGGGTGTGTTCCAAACCTCTAAATCCTTTCTTCCCCTCTATCTGCTGCCTGTGTACTCTGGCATATTTCTGGGAGAAGTCTACTGAGGGTGAGTTGTTAGAGAAGAGGAGAAAGTTCACATTTTTGGGATGATCTGACCACAGCATAGGCCAGAGATGCGATGTAAGGGGAAGAGGCCAGCCTCCTGCCCACCCTGCACGGCCCACAGCAGTCTGCCGGAGGTCTTGGAAAGGCTTGTGGCAGAAAACGATGATTAACTTGAAAAGAAGACATCCATCATGGGAAAACAGAATTACGGAACAATTTAGCTCCAGTCTGAGTTATCAGCTATTTGACAAGAACATGCTTAAAAGGGGCATTCATCATAGGAGCAATGCCGATGTTAAAATATTGACTGGTTGAGGAATTTCGCAAAAAATTTCCCTGTATTGTGACTAACGCTGTTTGTTTTCTTCGTTGGAATTCTGTCAACAGCTCTCTAATGCATATTGTTGTCCCGCGGCAACAGAAGGTCTTTTTGACCCTCACACACACACCCATTTCTAAATGTTTGTATTGTCATGAGAAGAAACAATGACCTTTTTAAACATGTATCAAAGACACACAGCTGGTTTTCTTTAAACTACAAAAAGGGGTCTTTGTATTTTATTTAATTAATGAAAAACACACACTCACACAGTGAGACTGCTCTACAGAAATACCTCTTTCTTGGGGGTTTTATATCCAATGACACGCAAACATTTCTGTGTGTGTGTCATAAGGTGTCATTATTTCCCACACTAAAACAATGCTCTGGTTCCTGTGGCCAGACTGCACATCTTGTCTCCAGATCTGCACACAGCGACTGATTGTAACCATACATCACATTCTGCTGTCTCTCCAGACCAAAGACAATCTCCACACATCACTTACATCCAGCCAATGTGGAGAGATGAGATTTGAACGCACTCCCTACATATTGGAACGCAGACATCTGCCATCGAGCAAAGAGGAAAAATGCAACTCAAATCTGCCTCCCGCTGAGCTGAAATCAGCTGTAACAATAGCTGGTATCTGCGCATCACTCCTCTCTGAGTGTCGGCTCCTCTGTTAACCTTCCTCTGCACCATTACCAGTCCTATAGGAGATATTTCAACATGTCTTTGCTAACTGCTCATTATGATTTTAGGGGTTGTTTAGAGTTGATAACATTTTCTCAGTGATGAATGAAGACTGGGAAGATTTTATCTGGAGTGATCATAGCATCAATTTGCACCACTGACAAGAAATAAGAGAAAATGCCTCTAAAACGAGACAGAGAGCATACACACACACACACACACACACACACACAACTTTAGCCTGTTCTCTCATAGTCAATAAATACCTTTAGAAAATTCCAAACTTATCTTGCAGGCATGTGTATGTGAAATGAAGATAGAGGCTGAAATTCCATTCCAGTCCAAAGAACGCTGCCGTAAAGGACAGTGACACATTAGAGAGTGATCAAAGTTTAAAGGCATTTCTATCCAGAGAAAATGCTTCCCTGGTGGATAGGCCTATCAGTCAGTCCACAGAAACATTACCAAAAACTGACATAAACACAGATATGCGGCCTGCAGTGGGAATGCGCCATATTTGCGGATCCCAGTTTTTATTGACATAACCAAAGACTGACCGGGGGGAGCTGTAATAGCGCCACGGGCCCTCCGACACACAGCCGTGTTGAGTGCCGTGATAGACTGTGTAAATTAGGCTGTGGCGGAGTGGCCCTCACCAGTCACCTCATTCATAAGGTCGCTATCTGATCCTGTACTGAGAGACGAGAATTACTCCATGTGCTAAACCATCTCGTTGGCTTTTTCTCAAGGGTGAAAGATTAAGGTTACAGCATGTGGTGCACACAGAGTTTATGGTTGGGTATTATGATTGAGGATGAGGCCGTATGAGTGAATACTCGTTTGATTATTACTGGTATGATTCATTAGAATATTTTGTAATGTCAAAATTTTTCATTATATCTGGGACATGTTGAGCTTAAGCGTCACTTTTGACATCGAAAATAGCAGTTTGACAAAAAGAACAACTGAACATCAGGGAGGGTGGGTAGTTTGCAGTTACTGCATGTAAGGATAACATATGTACATGACAAAGACGCCTAGAAGGCGACAGCTTCTTCTGGTATTGTTCCCCTTATGGTTTCTCCCTGTTTGTTTACTTTGTGTATTTTCGTTTGTGTTATATTTGTGTTTTGCTGCTCTTGTGTACCTTTTTGCACCACTGATCAAACTCTTTTAGACAATACAGTGAAATTTATTGTGATGTGATTTGATTAATTTAAGGTTCACTGACTAACTTTCTTCCAAAGATTTCAGGCACATCTAATGACATTCATCGGGGAGACGGATTGTCTAGTTGTCACGCAGAGTGCTGTAATTACTTAAGGGGGTTAAAATAATGTGTTACTGTTTTATATGAAATGTACATGTGATACATGATAAATAAGCTAACTAACATGGCTGACATGACATTAATTAACTGTGGCAGATAGATTCGATGGATTGCATGCAACTTGGGCAATCAAAGAATTTCAGCATTTCTACACTACACAACTCTACTCTGCTCTGTTACTTAATATTATTCCCACTCTTTTCAATGCTAGGCAGAAACTAATGTACGTTATTTCAAGTGATGTTTCTTTTAAACAGTGTCAACATCAGCCACAGTATGCAATGAGAGAGGGAAGAAGAAGAGGAAGTTTAAAAAGAGAACTGTGGATTTCTGTTATTTCCATTTTTTTCAAATGGCTATAAAGAAACTGACGATTGTGTCTTTGTGTGCTTTTATTTGATTTTTCTGGGTGATAATGGATTCTCCATCACAAGACAGGTGAGTGTTTTACATGTAGTTGTGGTTGTAGTAAACTTATTAGTGATAACAAAGGTTGTAATGACTCAGTTATCATATTTGTGGTCACTTGATTCTTTGGTTTCAGTGAGTTTTTGGGTACACTGTTGTCCTATTTAGATTATTGATGTTTTTCTTTTATGGCATCTCACACTAACTCCTGCACATTTACTTTTTACTACCCTTAAACATACTTTATAATTAATTTAGTATAAAATAATATTTAGATTCTACGCTATAAATGTAACTGATAGGTTTGAGAAATGTCTTTGTTTTTGATTTGTCACCTTACCATAAATACTTTTTAGGTATGTTGTATGGAACCTTATAAATTGTGCAAAATATACAAGAAAACCAGTAAATTGTGAAATAAGACATGATCCTTAGAGTATTTTTATTATCATTCTCTTTTAAAAATACCTGTTTCAAAAGCATCTCTTCTTATGACACATTCATTTCATAATCTCATTTTTCAAGACAATGACAAATTTTTATTTTTTTTTAAATTCATTTCAATGATTCATTTATTCTTTAAGGTTCCACAGGTCTAAGATCAACTGATCTAAATCTAAATAAACTTACTAATATGGTTTTCTACACACTAATTGCTGTTTTATTTTCATGACACAACAGTGTACCTGGCTATGAGACGATGCCAACAGAGGGTGGAGGTACAGTAAACGGCATCAATCATAAGAACAGGCTGCCCAAGCAGCTGCTGAGAATGATATTTGTATTGTTAAAACATTGTCATTGTGATTCCACTGCACAGCCATGAATGATCCCTTGTTGTATGATATTTAGTGACTTCATGTAAAGCATCGCTAAACCTTTTGCAGGTGGATTCCTTCCCCCTCCTACGTTGTCCGACCAACAACCTCAACCTGAAACTCAACCATCATGTCCAAACTGGGAGTAAGGCTTCACATTTATTTTGCACACCATACCCATTACATCAGTTCTAAAATAATCAGGTTATGAATATGTTATGAGACCAGGCTGGCTGCACGGTGAAAGTTTTCATTTGTAAATATTAGCTGCAAGCAGTATTTGAAAGACTGACTACCATGCAGCTCCATTATTCTGTTCTGAACAGAGTCATGCGTGACTGCGGTAGGATAACAAAGCACAAAGCTAAAGGGTACCTTTAGCGTCAAATAACTATGTTTTGTCACTTGAAAGCGTTGAGATGAGAATGGGCTCGTGCATTTGTATGAAACCCCAAGGGACATGACAAACATCAGTATTTCACAACTTGGGAAAAAGAACGAGCTGAGCTACCGCCTCCTCATCTTTCAGCCAATCACATGCCCCCAGCATCTGTTAGCACGGCTCTGCTACCATATTTTGCCAGTCAGCTCAGGTTACTGTAGCTAGAGCAACAACAATGTCCAAGTAATTCTGAATCAAACAACTAGCTGCTAGCTGTACAATACACACACAGTAACAAACATCTGCTTTCATTTAGCTAAACAAGGCTACACATGCTACTTACTTAGCTGGTAGGCCTAACTAAGATTGACGTGTGAGCTTGCATTCAAACTAAAGATCTAGCGTTAACAGCAGCAGCTGCTTAATTTAGTTACCGCAACAATGTTTTAATTCTTTTAAATTGTTTTCAAACATAAACACTCAGCTGTATGTGAAGACAAATATTATATCTCTGTGGTCATCTAGCCAACAGGATGCAATTGGGGAGATTGCTAAGAGAGGCCAGGGATATGGGACTGGCTGAAAGGTGAGGAAGCGATAACATTAAATAAAAAGTGACAGGAAATAAAAGAGTCCTTGGGAAAATGTCATTATGAAATAAAAATAGACTTTTTGGAATTTGTTCACTTTGGATTGAAAATGTCTGGGATGAGATTAATATTAAATCCAAGTCTGATTATGATAATAAAATGATGAAAGTACTTTTGATAAAACTCAGTAAAGGTTTAACAATTACTTAAATTATTTCAAAATTGAATGATTCATTTACTCTCTAAGGTTCCAAAGCTTTGAGATCAACTAATCTAAATCTAAATAAACATGTGATTTTACATTCTACACACACTAATTGCTGTTTCATTTTCATGACACAACAGTGTACCTGGCTATGAGAAGATGATCACAGAGGGTGGAGGTACAGTAAACGGCTTGAATCATAAGAACAGGCTGCACACACAGCTGCTGAGACTGATATTTGTATTGTTAAAACATGGTCATTGTGATTCCAATGCACAGCCATGAATGATCCCTTGTTGTATGACATTTAGTGACTTCATGTAAAGCATCGCTAAACCTTTTGCAGGTGGATTCCTTCCCCCTCCTACGTTGTCCGACCAACAACCTCAACCTGAAACTCAACCATCATGTCCAAACTGGGAGTAAGGCTTCACATTTATTTTGCACACCAGAGTACAATAGATAGATTATGAATATGTGTAAAGCCTCTCAAGTGTTATGCTGCTAAAATATATAAACCCGTAAACTGTTCAATTATTTATGACATTATTCTTACAGTATTTTTAATATCATTCTTTTTTATTTCAAAATACCCGTTTCAAAATCATCTCTCATTATTACACCGTGAGATTTTGATAATGTCACTTTTCATGACAGTAGAGTTACCAGTTACCAGCCACTGAACCAGGCCGTCAAATACTGGCGCTTTCTCGCACCCGTTAACATCTCATTCAGAAGGACAACTTTTTAACTCATAGTTAACATAGTGAAATAACCCAGTGGGATTTGGATAAGGCACCAAAACTACATTGTTACGTATAGGAAGAGGTCATGGTTTGGGTAACTTTTGTGTTTTCGTAATAATTCATGTGACATAAGACACTTTGTATGTTATGGTACTTTATATGTCACCTGACTTCTAAAAGGCTTTCCGGCAGCCCGGTGCATCTCAAAAAGATGCTAATGGCTACCTCGTGCTTCTGTATGAGATGCTAGTAGAATGACAAATCTAGGGATTTGATAACTTGGGAATGAGAACAGGCTGAGATACCGCCTCCCCACCTTTCAGCCAATCACATGCCCCCAGCATCTGTAAGCGCTGCTCAACAGCTGCCACTAAATTTAGCCAGTTAGCTCAGGTTACTGTAGCTAAAGCAACAATAATGTCTAAGTAATTCTGAATAAATCAACTAGCTGCTAGCTGCACAGTACAGACACAGTAAAAACATCTGGTTTCATTTAGCTTAATAAGGCTACATGTGCTACTTATACCTAGCTGTAACTAGCTAGATTGACTTGGGCTCTTAAGTCAAACTGAAGCCACAGTTAGATTGTAAATTCAACGTTAGTATTGTTTTAATTCTTTTAAATCTTTTTCAAAGACAAACACTCACCTCTGTGAAGATAAAGAAGAAAACTAGTACTTCTCTGTGGTCACTCTGGCCAACAAGATGCAATTGGTGAGGTTGCCCAGAGAGGCTAGGGATATGTGATTAGCTGAAAGATGAGGGAGCAGTGACATGGTGACATGAAATACAGGAGTCATTAGGAAAAATGTCATCATGAAATATGAACTCACCTTTTGGAATTTGGACTTTAATACTAAATCCACTAAAGTCTGATTTCTGAGAATACAAATGATGAAAGTACTAAAAATATGTATGTAACTATTACTTAGATTCTTTTACATTTTAATCTATTAATTTATTATTTATGGTTTTAAATCTTTGAGATCAAATGATCTAAATCTAAATAAACATGTGATTTTCTATACACACTAATTGCTGTTTCATTTCCATGATACAACAGTGTACCTGGCTATGAGAAGATGCTAATAGAGGGTGGAGGTACAGTAAACGGCTTGAATCATAAGAACAGGCTGCACACACAGCTGCTGAGAATGATATTTGTATTGTTAAAACATGGTCATTGTGATTCCACTGCACAGCCATGAATGATCCCTTGTTGTATGACATTTAGTGACTTCATGTAAAGCATCGCTAAACCTTTTGCAGGTGGATTCCTTCCCCCTCCTATGTTGTTCGACCAACAACCTCAACCTGTACCTCCACCATCATTTCAAAACTGGGAGTAAGGCTTCACATTTATTTTGCACACCATACCCATTACATCAGTTCTAAAATAATTGGTTATGAATATGTATAGTGCCTTTCACATTTTTATGTGATTATATGTTCTTGTTCTTGTTCTCTTCATTGAATCCAAATAAAGTTTATTGAAGTTTGGTAATAACTTAAAAACAGATACAAGAACACATTCACTAGCAATATAAACAAATTTTGCAAATTTAAACAGACTCCCATGGTGTTTATAATTAAACAAAAGCAGGATTTTCTTACATAATTAAATTTAAGAGTACTAGTAGTGACAAATAAAATCCCTCAGGATATTTAATGTTTTTTAATTTGGGGGTACTTTAACATCCTACAGTTCCCATAATGAAATCAGCATTGTCTTTCATGAGATCATCCCTGCCTTCTAAATGCCCACTGCTTTCAAAGCCCACCCCTTCAGAATTGTCTGTTGTTTCACAGCTTCCCATCTCTCAGCAAGGATGATGCTCAACAAGCCTTCATCCAGTATGCATCAAATAAACGCTGCTACAGCACGAAGCCAGCAGAGCAGGGAGTGATCACCAATATGGAGTCCTTCGATACATACAGGGTAAGACAGACACCGACACTTCACGGCAGAAATGGAGACGAAGACTCCATAATCATTTAGAATATTTAAAACATAGCTACACACTACCGACATGGAACTGCATGTTATATTTATGATTTTGTCACTCAGAGGATCTCCCAGTCTTACAAAGCAGTCTTATCCCCCTCAGACAAAGCAAATACATGTAGGCTATTATATGTGATCATCTTTTTTACACAGGACAGCAAGTGTTTATATTTTTAAGTGTAATTGTGCAAGAAATTCCTTAATATACTGAAGCTTAATAGAGATGAACTGGCAGAATCTAAGTGTGATTTTTTTGAAGATTAAGGTGTAACATATGGGGCAAATGGCCCTTCTTTCTTCTTATAATTTGTGTTTTCACTCTGCTCTATTCATGCTCTGCCCTCGTTAGTATCGCCTGGTGACGTTTACTGAGACACGAACTACAGAGAGGAGTGAAAGGCCGCACTATGGTAAAGCTCTGTTTGCAAACATGCATCTGAGACAACACATTTTCTCTATCTTCACACATTAACTCTAACAATATGGTGTGTTTATGTCAGGTGAGAAAATAGACAACAGTGGACAAACCCCGCCCGGGCCGTGGGAGATTCCAGTTAATGTTCCCCCATTTTTTCAGGATGACAGTCACATCGTTGAGATTCCACACACAGCATCTGTGATGGTAGTTTGATCTACAAATGCTTCAGTGGTCTTTCTGAACTTTCAGGAGGGAATAACTACACAAACATAACACAATAGAACACACTGTACATAATACATAAGTGGGCGATGACATTTAATGTGTTAACTAGCAAGCTCACGAACAAATATAATACTTTTCGGCTTGCGGTATAAGCAGGGAAGTGAACTAGCATATATTATACCAAAGCAAGAGTTCAACATCTTGGGAAATATGCTTATTACTTTTTTGCTGAGAGTTAGATGAGAATATCAATGCCAAAAAAAGGAGAATACATGAACAGACATAAACCAAACTTTAAAAATGGTAAGTTGCTGTTTTACAGGCTTCCTGAGATTTCAGGAAGTTAGGCCCCATCCACACTACTGCGTTTTCGTTTTCAAACGGAGACCTTTTGCTACCTTTGTACGAAAACAAAGACCTAAAACGGAGAAGTTTGAAAACGCTGCCGACCCTGTTTTTTGTTTTCAATCTCCGGGGTAGCATTTTAGTGAAGATGGAGGACTTTAGAAACGATGACGCAGAGTTCACTTTTGCCTCTCTGATTGGGTCTTATAAGTCATGCAAAGTAGAAACACGATGCTACTGACTGTTTTTGACGGGGTATTTTTCTTAAAATATTTTGTACTGTGCAAATAACACTTATAGCCTACACTTGTACTGTGCATGTCGCCGTATTTACTTTGTGACGACTCTCAGTCGGTTTTCGGCCGCCACACTCCTGTGTTACATTCAGTAACGGTCCCAGCTTGTTATTGGTCCATGCAAAAAAAATATGGTGTGGTTCTTTGTCTGTAGTACTTTATTTTTTCGCCTTCTGTAACTACGGAATGGACCATCTGCTTCATGTTTACACCGGCACGCGCATTCCCAGTGTACGTGAACGGCCACTAGATGTGCTTTTTCAGTCGTAGACGGAGATCAACTCTGATACGCGGCTAAGATGCTGGTGTGGACAGAGATCGTTTTAATTCTCTGTTTTAAAACAAAAATGGAGTAGTGTAGATGGGGCCTTAGTGCTCCCGACAAAGAAACAGTGCAGCATAACCACCCTATAAACCTATTGTTTTCACACTCCTACACTTAAACAAACAGAATACAACATGTTAAGCATTACAGGTGATGATTTGCAGGTTTTGTTACCTTTGTTGACAGCCAGGTTTGCTGTTTCCCCCTGCTTCCAGTCTTTATGCTAAGCTAAGCTAACAGCCTGCTAGCTTAACTATGCATACCGTAGAGTTATATTAATCTTCTCATTCAGCAAGACGGTATATACATTTTATTTGTTTTAGCTGAATGCAAACAGAGTTTTCATAACTAGACCACAGGCTGCGTCACCTTCACTCATTGGATTCAGTTATTCTGTTTCAATATCAACATTTCGATGCTTTTAACAGAATTTCATTTGATCAACAGAGATGCTTCACTGTTCTGCTAGTGGATACACAACCTGCGGTTCCTGTGGCGGGCTTGGAAGGGTGAGTAACCATCACAGGCTTTGACAGAAGGCGTTCACATACCGGAGATGAGGTTCATCATTACTTGTTATTTGTCTTTCAGAGAATATGCAGTGGGTGTGGTGGGCTTGGTACTGTCTATTATGGTCAAAACAGGCAGTTTTGCATCGTCTGTGGTGGAAGTGGGAGGACAATGTAGGATTTCTTATCTTTAAAAAAAATAAAAAATTAATACACAATGCTAAACATCTTCCAATACAATTACATATACCTAATAATTTTTCCTAACAGTTGTTACCTATGCGGTGGCACAGGTGAGACCACATGTGATGTCTGCTCAGGCCAGAAAATGGTCATAGCCGCCCTCAACCTTGTTGTGAACTGGTCAGTGTAGTTTTTCTGGCTTTGTGTTTTAAAACATGTCTTTATGTTTCCCTTTATTGGTCAGTACTGGCAGTTAAAGGCATTCATTTGTTTAATTATGTGTGTTTGTTTCACATGATTGTGTGGAAATGTATGGTACCAACGTCTCACATTAAAAGTAATTTGAACTGCCTTTTTTTGGAAAGCTGCAATACAAATAAACTTGCCTTGTTATACTTCATACCTCTGCAGGCATAACGATGTTGAAGAACACACTGTTGAACAATCCAGTGGTTTAAAGATGTCCAAACTGGACAATGTGCCTGGAAGGGAGTTGTTCACAGACTCTAACTACATGGTAAAAGCAATCAGCAGAAAGAGAAAAAGAATTATCCAACAACAAAAAATAATCAGATAAAGAGATGCTGACTTTCTTTTATGATGCAGGTTTATCCAGTCACAAACTTCCCTGACCCAACTGTGGTACAAGTCTCAGAAAGGCTACTGAGAGAGCACCAAGACAAGTATTTGAAATATTCACGCATTTTGCAGCAGGTATTTTCAGAGGTTTTCACACAGTCTGTATTCCTATATGGAATGTGTTCATCTTGTTGACAAACTTCCCTCTTTACTCTCTTTCTCTCTAGCGTCAAACCATTGAGCTGCTTCCTATTACCAAGGTAACCTACCAATGGAAGGGAGAGTCGTATGTGTTCTTTGTGTACGGGAGAGATTTCAAAGTCAGTGCTGTGGACTATCCTGCTGCCTGCTGCGGCTGCTGCTGCCCAATTATGTGACTCAGCATCACCTTGCCCATGATTTATGAATTTTTAATGATTTCATCAGAACATTACAGTAAGATTAAAAAACTTACATTATAATTTGGAAAATTCTAATGTAAATGATATAAATAAATTGTTATACTTTAGATGGTAGTTGTCATTATTGCACTTAATTCACTAACACATATGGAGATAATATCTAAACCTTTTTTGAGTCAGAGTTTATAAATATGAGGGTGATGAAATTCCAATTGTGACTAGAATTGAGACCCAAGATAAGGAGGCTAAATTGATGTCAACACAGGAATTACCTGTGCAGTAATAACTGTATGTGTTTTTGGAAGCTTTGGAGGCTTGGCTGCTGCAGCGGGTGTAACTCTGTCGACCCATACGTACATATTGCCAAACGTTTCAGAACACCCCTCCGAATCATTGAATTCAGGTGTTCCAATTACTTCCATGGCTACAGGTGTCTAAAATCAGTGGAAGCGATTGGGAACAGCAGAAACTCAGCCACAAAGTGGCAGGCCACATAAAAACACAGAGAGGGGCCAGCGCATGCTGAGGAGCACAGTGTGTAGAAGTCACCAACTTTCTGCGGAGTCAACAGCTACAGACCTCTAAACGTCATGTGGCCTTCGGATTAGCTCAAGAACAGTGCATATAGAGCTTCATGGAATGGGTTTCCATGGCCGAGCAGCTGCATCCAAGCCTGACATCACCAAGTGCAATGCAAAGCGTCAGATGCAGTGGTGTAAAGCACGCCTCCACTGGACACTAGAGACGTGGAGATGTGTTCTCTGGAGTGACGAATCACGCTTCTCTGTCTGGCAATCTGATGGACAAGTCAGGGTTTGGCGGTTGCCAGGAGAACGGTACTTGCCTGACTGCACTGTGCCAAGTGTAAAGTTTGGTGGAGGGGGGGATTATGGTGTGGGGTTGTTTTCAGGGGTTGGGCTTGGTCCCTTAGTTCCAGTGAAAGGAACTGTTAATGCTTCAGCACACCAAGACATTTTGTAATTTCATGCTCCCAACTGGAAACAGTTTGGGGATGGCCCCTTCCTGTTCCAACATGTCTGCGCACCAGTGCACAAAGCAAGGTCTATAAAGACATGGATGAGCGAATCTGGTGTGGAGAACTTGACTGGCCGGCACAGAGTCCTGACCTCAACCCAATAAAACACCTTGGGATGATTAGAGCAGAGGAAATAGAGCGGGTTGGCCGCTAATAGGAAGGTTGGCGGCTCAATCCCCGGCTCCCCCTGGTTGCATGTGGTCAAAAATTCCCATGAACACACTCCTAAACCTTGTAGACAGCCTTCCCAGAAGAGTTGAAGCTGTTATAGCTGCAGTGGCTGGGCCAACTCCATATTAAACTCTACAGATAAAAATGGGATGTCATTAACCTTCATGCGCACATAAAGGCAGATGTCCCAAAACTTTTGGCAATATAGTGTAGGCCTATCTCAAAAAAACTATGATCATGTAAAGCCAAAGTTAATCTGAATGTTCACTTGCAAAGAGGCAAAAAAATAATAATTGTAGAAACAGAAATTTATCTCTAATAATTTTTGAATAAAATCTTAAATCTTCTGTGTCACATTTTAATATAAACTAACAAGGTCTGCATTATTGCACAGGCCACTTAATGATTGTCAGCGGTGAAATAAACGCACGCTATTTCAAATGCTACAAATATGAATGTAGCCTAAATATCTGCAGGCAGCACTAGATGTGTGGTGCGAAGCCGTTTCACAAATCGGCATCAAGTGCTCGGCATTTAGACGATGAAGGGAAGCAGACAGGCAGACTCCATTCATCCTTGACGGAGATGGACGGATGTGGAACACTAACGGAAGGATTAATTAATGGGCTCGAGACAAAAGACATTTACAGTGTCAGTCCTTAATGTTATTAGTCTTTGAAAGGCCTGTGACTCATCTACAAGCGGTTCTGAATAAAAACTAAATCACAGGAAAGCCAGGCTGCACGGAGAAATATGTAGGTAATGATATTTATAGCAGGCCCAATGCTCTGAATATTATGCAATCAACGAAAGATCATTTTTAAGGAGCATAATTTCTTGTTTTCATGATGTCACCTTCACTTTTATTGTTGATTTTTCTTAATCGAAAATAAGCTTCGTCGGGCTGTGCTATAAAGGTCTATAAAAGTGTTTACTTACGTTAAAGGCCTTAAAATGTAAGATGAAAATGTAAACTGTATTTCTGATCTGATGACCGTCTTTAACTTTTCTTACGAATGTTAAGAACAAATACGATAGATTTTCATATTTCAAAATATTAAAAACCTTTTTCTCAAGTCTGAAAAATGTGTTAATTATTCAGATTTTTCATTTTATTTATTTATTTATGACCCTATATTTTCCGTAAATTTTATTTCTTCACCTGAAGGTCTAGATTGTTTTTCAGAGCCTCACTGTGGCGGAGAAATACCAAATCCTTTATGTGTGTGATTTTTGTTGTCCAAAAACAAGTTAAATTTAAATATATAAAGGAATCTGCGAAAAATACCCACCATATTTATATAATCTATAATACCTATATAATATAATCTATACCTGACGACTATATACACTGTATAGTCGTCAGGTATAGACTATATTATATAGGCCCTGATTATCAGCAAAAACAATTGTGCTTTGGTCTTTTACTGTGAATTATGACATTGGTTGTGGCATAATATATATATATATATATAATTATAATATAATATTTTATTGTATTATATTTTAGCGTCAGTGTCCATTATCCTTTCACATCTTCATGCTGCTACATTATTTCCACTGTCTCCTTTGAGCAGCTCGGGACAACATGAAGTTATTGTTCTTACACCACGGTTAGTTATTGGTCGTATTTCTTATCGGAGCTTTTACAGAGAACTCAGTCACATTTATCTCGCCATAAAAACTCTCTCTTTGCAGGGAGCTACATTTTGCTGAATATGTGTTTTTATTTTCCACTCAGCAACACGTGTTAAATCAATATATAATGAAGGCGTTAGGTGCGTTATTTTATAGTCACTTATTATGCATTAAATTGGTTAGGCCCCCAGTTTGAATTTGGAATCGATTCAATATTAAAGTAAGAGGCAGAGCAGGTGAGGCCAGGAGGCTATAATATCTAATCTTGTTTAATGATGTTGTGAGTTTAAAGATGGATTATCATCATAAGATAAACAACCACCAGAAAAGGAATTCGTGCACAATCATAATCTCCCTAAATAGCCTACCATTGCACACAATGAAATCCCCTACATGAGAGTAATTTCTTGCACAAAACGTATTAAAAAACCAAGTAGCCTGTAGAAACGGGCCTCCTTAAGATTTTTGGATTTCTCCTTCTTGTTCCTGGATTTACGTTTTTCCAATGTGGTGCCCTTCTTAAATATAAAACACAGATTTAACACCCAGCAAAAGGTAACTACAGGTGCAATTAAAGCTATTAGCCTACTTTTACACCCCTCGGCCCTCAGCTGTGGGCCCTCTCCTCCTCTCTCCGACACCCAGGGGTCCTCCTTCCCTCCCTTTCTTCCGCCCTCCCTCTCTCCCCACCTCGGCCTACCTCGGAGCAGTGGACTGCGTCACGTGTTTTTCTCCCGTACAAATTTTCCAGTTGAGGAGCGAATAGGAGCACACCCATATCAGCAATTATCAGCTACAGTTACTATCTCCAGATACACCGGCAGGGAGAGAAATACTGCAGTCGTCCTGGACCAAAAAAACAACTTTGGTTTAATTTATCTCCGATCACTGCGCGCAACTTTTACGCGTTAAAACAATTTGGAGACGCTCCGCGGTGCTCCCTCTCCCTTCTCTATCTGTGTGGAGTGACAAGGTTTGCCCGGTGCGTTCCTCTATTGAGGTTTTGGACGACTAAAGGACCGGACTGCTTTATCACCCGACCGTCCTTATCTGGTGAGATAATACACTGAGAGCCCTTGGAAAGAAATTGTGTTCCTCCCGTACGCAGCAAGTGCTATTATCAACGTTTTATGTGATTTGAGTTGCTGTTGATATAGAGAAAATACATTGCATTGTAGATATGGAACTGAGCTTGCTATCTGTTGTGTTGTTTGATTTGGTTTCCGTTATGGTTATGATTTAATGAGGCACTGCGGAGCAGCAGGATATCTGGGGTCGCTGATAGTTGCCTCTAGGGCAGATATCAGCGATTGGTAATGTGATTTTAATCCATTGCATGTCAATCAGAATGATACAGGTGAAATATGACTGATGATACTGAATGAGTGTTGGACTTTTTTCAGGTCTATTTTCATGCGTGGCTTTAGCCAAATAGATTAGTTTCTTATTAGTAAATGACAACAATGACGATTGTTTTTTGGATTTTAAAACCATAAAACTAGCTCATATGACAGATACAATTAGATGCCTTGGAACTTTACCAGCGTGAATGATGAAAGTTTTTTCTTCTGCTCTCACGTTCATGACTTATCTCTGTAATTATTTGATTCATAGGACGGAATCTCCACACGATTTTCATTCAAAAAGGCACAGGAACTTCTTTTTGGAGACGGTGGAAGTGCCTTTACGCGTGGACAGTATCACCTCCACAGGATTGAGACCAGCCTAAGAAATCCTCCCTGTATTTTCCATACTCCAAACAGGACGGAAAAGTTTTGAAAATGTATCAAAGCCTGGCCTTGTCCTCCAACCAGTCCCATTATTCGCATGACACCGGGAATTACATCCACCCCTCGGCCAGCTCTCCGGTCTACGTCCCCACCACCAGAGTCCCTGCCATGCTGCCCACCCTGCCCTACCTGCAGACCTGCGACTCTTCCCACCAGTCTCACGGCATCGGCGGGCACCATGGCTGGCCTCAGACCGGCAATGACGGCTCCTCTTTCACGCCCAGCAGCCCTCACCCTCCGCACGGCTTCTCCTACTCGCACAGCCCGCCCGTCAACAGCAACACCGGTCGGGATTCGACCTACCAGAGCCCACTGGTTCTCGGGAACGGCGCACGGGCGGATCAGTACGGAAGCGCTCTGGTGCGCTCGGTTGGAGGCTCCTATTCCAGCCCCTATGCGTACATGAGCCCGGAGATGGCGACGTCCTCCTGGACGCCTGGACCCTTCGAGAGCGGAGTGATAAGTCTGCAGGGACGACATGGAGGACTGTCTGGGAGAAAGTCCAGTCTGGGTAAGCATAGGTCCCAAACCTAGCCTCTGCTTAGCGAACATGAAGTGAACTTTGATTCTTGAGGTCAACCCTGAAATGTAATATCAGAATTTTGAAAAGAAAGAAGCGCAAATCAGTAGAAGAAATATGAGAAAAAGTGGAGCATTTTTTATTATTGCAAATATAATTTTGTCATGATGCCAAACAACCAGCAGCTGATCTGGCCGTGAATACTCGACGGTTGTATATTTAAATTTGTCTCAAAACGATTCGTGGGGATTTTTGTTTTATTTGTGCTCTAATTTTAATAATGTCCAGCCCCCATGCTCTAGCCTGCAGGCCTTCATCTCCAAATACTTTAAATCCAAAACAGATAACGATTTTTGTCCATATTTCTCCATGACTATTGCTGTTTAATTGATCTCAAGACATCATCCAATGTACATCAATATTGGCTGATTTCTGCGCTTTATATGGCCCTGTTAATTTTTTATTTTTTTTTACTAAAATCAATTATTTTTACTGTGTATGTTTTCGTTATTTCGACCCCCCCCCACAGTGCAGTGGTTGGTTCTTTAAAGTTTACTATCAAGTGTTGTAAAGGCCAGATTATATGAGGCTGTGGCTATTATTTATTACAGGAGGTCATAGAGAGGCCAAAAACAGTAATAGTTGTGTCATGGGGTGTGAGGACGCGATTCAATCAAAGTCTTCTAAACATCCCCCTACATTAACCCTACAACATTTAGACAATACACACTCTTCAGAAGAGAGGGTCGCTAAAAGCAATCAATTAAAACGTTAATTTAATCCGCCAGCAACATTCCAGTGTATTGATGACAGAGTTCAATCCACACTGAAAAGAGCAATTGACACAACAATCGGAGCCGTTATCACCTTGATCAGACAGGCCTTTTCTCTACCTGCAGGAATCATTTAGAATTTGGGGGACACGAGCGTTTGAAGTTGTCCAAGATAAAAGAAAAGAGTGTTTCAATCAGACCGGTGCTTGAAGTGTTTGTTAAGAGCCCTGTTCTGCAGTTTGTGTTGGATGAGTTGGCCTTCACACTGTTTTGCACCTCTCAAAATCATTTAAATCTAATTTTGTCTATTTGTCTTTTGTTGGTTGAGTAAGGAAGAGTTTCACACCAACAATTTAAAAGGTCCTGACATCGATAAGAATACATCACTGTATTATTTTGTATGTTATATATAATGGTGTTACTTCATTGATGTTACTGAATACTTCCTAGTTGTGCGTGGTAATTAATAGTGAATATACAGTCTATGACATAGCTTATAAATTTAACAGTTAAACCTGATCTTAAAAGATTAGGCTATTTAAGTTAAGCACAGCGCAAGGGCAGTTTTGGTTGTCCCAAACCAACAGCTCAGCATTTATTTTGTTCTTCTGCAAAAATAAAAACCGAAATCACAAGTTCAAAGAAAGCAAGGCAGCCCCAGCACAGCTTTGTCCTGATCTCTCTCGGGTCCGCCTTGCTCTGTCTCTCTGAACTGAGGGATTAGGAATTTGGGCAATTAATGCCAGGAGTCCGTCGTCTGTCAGAGCTGTGATGGATCGAGGGGACCCCTGGATCCGTCAGCCTGATAACACACCTCCCCGCCCCCCTTAAACAGATTCTTCCATCGGTCTGTCTCCTGATTGATTCGGGGGGGGGGGTTGATGTCTCTTCTGCACAGGGAATGGAGGGGGTTTAAATTCCTCCGCCGGCTATTCATCATGCATTGGCCCGTACACAGAACCCCCATCCACGCAACCTTTAAAAGTTCTCTAGCAAACAGGAATGTTGTCTTTTCCAGATTGTGATTTTACATTCAACTGTTAGACAGCAGAATCTTCTCATAGGAGAAGCAAAAAAGAAGGTCAGGAGTACACTTTCGACTTTTAGAATTATTAAAGGGATAGGCTATTATTGGACATCAATAAAGGTTAATGATTTACAGATGGCGCCGGTTGGATAGAGGGTTGTCCTGATAAAAATGCATTTGAAACATAATAGTTTAAAGTTAAGTGAGAAATAATTAAAATATCAATTAATTATGGCCTATGGCACATCAGCTGTCTACTGTTTGACACTCATACCTTTTATCTGAATGGTCTCGCTGGTGATGGCGTAATTAAAATGTTCTCCTTACAACGTGGATTCAGTCTAATCCAGTATATGTCTCTTCCCGGTGTTCAGATCTGGTGGACGAGATGTGCACTGAAGGCAGGGAGTGCGTCAACTGCGGCTCCGTGTCCACGCCGCTGTGGCGCAGGGACGGCACCGGGCACTACCTTTGTAACGCCTGCGGCCTCTATCACAAGATGAACGGCATCAACAGGCCGCTCATCAAACCACAGAAACGGCTGGTAAGACACACTGATAATGGAGGAACACACACGGAAGTAGGCCTGGATTAGGGTTTTTATTCAAAAGACCTGATCATTTGGCGATAAATTCTTTTAAACTTAGCTCAATTCTAGACCCCCTCAACATTAAAATGCCGCTTACAACTTTATGCATCAATACAAATAATAAAATAGTGTAATAATGTAACACACTAAAGGAGTTTTGTTATATAGAACAAGATAAAATACAGTCAAGATAAAACAACAAAAATATAAATGCGTTTTCTTTTGTAAGATAGAGATGAGCATGAGGTAGATTAACAAATACATGTTTTTAAATAAATAAATCAATAAAATAAAATAGATGTAAATTTAAAAATGAACAAATTAACAGGGAGGCCAGCTGTGGGAACAGTCAGGAGGGTCCTACCCCAGGAGTGCACAAGGCCAGTGTTTTAAGGATGGACTTGAGTAAAGGATGCAAATACTTACCTCTGCAGAGATTGTCAGAACCAAAAGTCCAAAATCTGAAGATATTCTGTCTGCAATTGTATAAAACTGTGAAGTGCAGCAAATCCTGAGATTGGAGTAGCTGGAAGTAGGGCATGTTTGATATTTTTACTTCATAAATTCAACAATTAATTGATTCTCCAAACAAATATTTTTCACTGCAGATATTTTGACTTGGCACAATAGGAAAAGCACAACTGTTACTGATAACATTAACAATGGCTCTGTTATATTCAAGTGTCCCAGTTATTCATAACAGTGTGACAATGAGCCAGCATGAACAATACCGGGACCCTGAAATTCAAGCAGCTAAATGGAATTCAGCCATCATTCACTTTATTATTCAGACCTGTATTTTTCTACAGTGAAATTTCAAAATGTCCTCTCAGAAAAATGTATTTTATCGTTAATTTGATTTCTGTCAAATAATTGTTTGAGCACAATCATAGCTTAAACCACCATAACATTAGCTCCACTTTGATCAGCTACAGCATTAAAATGCTGATTACACGATAATGCATCAGTAATGTAATCAAATACATGTAATAAAATAACACAAGGTGCCACTCTTCATTAAGAATGTGTTTATTTTTGATACTAAAGTACATTTTAATGATAATACTTCTTTACCCTACTGAAGTAAAATTTGGAATGCAGGCCTTTTATTAACAATGGGGTTTACATTATGGTACATTTGGACTTAAATAAAAGATCTAAATTCTTCCACCAATGTAATGATAATAGGACACAAGTAATTTAAATAGCAAAAAAAAAAACACTATTATGTGAATTGTTAATCCTAGCAGGTAAAATCCTGTTTGTGATCATAGAGCATTTAGAAAATGGAACGATCTCTGGGGTGATGAGGGAGGGTGTCAAGGCTTCACGGCTGTGTATTTCCCAGGAACTTGCCTCTCCAGAGCAGCTGTGGCTGTGAGTTGCCTGATAATCTCCTTCCACCGCTGGCTGTTTTCTCTGTTTTTATTTGTCCTGCAGTGACCTTGCCCTTGGACGGGCCTTTTTTAGACGAGGCTCTCCAGAGCAACGTGACTCTGTGCTGTTGTGTGGTACTTTTGCTCCACACTTGTGCCAAGCTGATAGTCACACCACGGTGTGAGAAAGACATAATTATTTGTCTTAAAAGGTTGTCCAACCAAGGAGTTATTAGAATTATTGCTTGGCTATTCAGAGGGATAATTCATCATTGTTTTGCCAAACTGCATACGAACATCCTGCAATTCATTCTAAAAGTTGAGGGAACAATTCAACTCAACTTTCTCAAACTACAGTTTAAGGATACAAAGTGTGAAGTTAGCCTGTTTCTGACTGTGCTGAGATTTCTCATTTGGGTTTCAGCCAACAAAAATCAAACTTTGATTGAAATGTCTTGTTGTCTGTACCTGCAGCAGACCACATCTCGCCGAGCCGGCCTTTGCTGCACTAACTGCCACACCAGCACCACCACACTCTGGAGACGCAACGCAGAGGGAGAACCTGTGTGTAACGCCTGTGGCCTCTACATGAAGCTGCATGGGGTAGGTCTCACCATAGGATCTAGTTCTCCTAAGCTGCTCTATTGCTTTTTTTGCCTACAATGTCTCCCACTTCCCACTAACCTGTATGTAAAACAGCTCCTTCTGCTACAGTAGGGAGCTGTTCATTATTTGCGCAGTGTAAAACCTCTCCAAGGGCACTGTAGTCATTGTTATCAGAGCGGCAGCGTGGGAGGGGAGCTTGTGTGGGTTGTCATGACACCTTGGCCTCTGGTGTATCAGGGACTGGGAGGTTCACAACTAATGTGTGTTGCTCTACTCCCTACAGGTGCCCAGACCTCTGGCCATGAAGAAGGAGAGCATTCAGACCAGGAAGCGCAAACCCAAGATGGCCAAGAATAAAACATCCACAGGTAGAGCAAACAGATGAAGAGAAAGGGATGAATGACGTGCAATAAGTGGAGGAGATGACTTTTTGATTTACTTTGATTTATTACATATCTCATGACATGCTAGAATAAAAAGGTGATTAGTAGAAGTGTTCATAAATCAGAATCGGCACAGCAAAATAAATCCAAAAAGTTTCTCAATGTAATAATAGTTCTTTTCTAATAACTCATTTGACTGTGATTCTTCAGGATCCACCACCTCTGACACCAGCTCCCCAACCTCCCTCTCAGTCTCAGAACACGCCTCCACTATTAAGAGTGAACCCAACATGGCCCCTTCACCCTACGCTGGACAAACCGTCACATCTGCCACTACGGTAAACCTCCTTTTCACATAAATGCCATACTGTGTATAGTATGTGGCAATTATGTATTTATGCAATGTCATTTTTTCTTTGTCTTTGAATATCTGGTGATTTAAATGGGCACTCCAGGGATTTAATATTGCATACCTATAAAGTAGTTTAGTCCCACCAGGAAGTAGCACATATCTAGGCATCTTTGCAAAATATTTGGTTCTAGTTTCTTAGTGATGTATAGTGACTACCAGATGGTGCAATATAGCTAATAATCTACAATATCTTCCTCCATTTTGGACTCAATTGGCACACATAAATGGCACACATTCACATTGTCACCAAAGTTTAAGTCAATGCAAAACTTTGTCCTGCGAGTAAATCCACTGATCACAGCGAGTCCATTGAAATTAATTGATTTGGCTGCAGAAGTTTGACATTTTAATTGCTGCTGTGACCTTGGCCTTAAATCAAGATTTTCACCGACATTAGACAGCTCCCTTCAGAGCCACAGAAGACATTTAACAGCTGCTTTCACAGACTGACCACTCCTCATAATGAATCATTTGACTAATCTTTAAATCAGAGAAGTGAACCTTTTAAAATAACCTTTTTCAAACGTGGTGTCAGTGACCCTGTATTTATCTCTGCTCAATTTTAACATCTCTTTCCTCTCTGCAGACGGCTTCTCAATTAGACAGCATAGGATCGGGACATGTGGACATTAAATATGAGGATTATCCCTTTACCCCAACCTCCATGGCCTCACAGAACTCCTGGTGCGCTCTGTCTCAAGCATGAGCAGCCTAAATCCAACAAGACTGCCACACTAACACCACACTACTCCCTTTGGCTTTGTCATGGAGGTCATCTCTCTGTCCTCTAACTATTCCTTGTGACTCTGGAGCTGTCGAGAAACAGTGTTGTAGAAACATTAAATTGGTTTTGGGTTGCAGTATCTGATGGCTACATGTGTTCAGGCTCTGCTTGCCATATTATACACTGCAACACTCTGGCTCTGTAACTGACAGGCTCAACACTCAGCTCACCTGGACCATACTTTAGCTTAACAAGGACACAGTGTACCTGGACTGCAGTTTACAAAAGGATGAATGTGTATCATCCACAGCACACCGACTCAACAGCTCATTCAGAGCAGAGAGCATAGCTGAACCAGGATACACATCCAACAAGCCACGTTTCCTCAGCGGGACAACAAGTACTACCTATTACTAAAAGAAATCTATTTTTAATATTACACCAAATACACAAACGCAAAGACAATCAAGTGGAATGTAAAAAGATATGGGAACAGTAAGCCCCTTCTGCAAAAGCTGATAACTGATAGTTTCATTACGTCTTTGTTGCTGTCGCTGGTGTTTGTCTGTATCAGCCTCACTGCTTTCTGTGGTGTTTTCAAGAACATAATGAGAACAAATCTAACGTATTACTGTCAGCGCAGGAGAAAAACCAGAAAATACCTTTTTATTGCTGTTGAACATGTCTCATTACTAACGTGTAGATCATTAACTTTTATAGGCACATTATTTATGTTGAGATAAGGACAGTTAAAAGTCATGGTGGACACTAAAGCCAGCCAGTAATAGCCCACTCCTCACTGTTATAGAATGGTTGGTGCGTTGTACAGCGGCCTCTAAGCTATGATGCGTATATGAGTGATGTGTTTTTACAAGAAACAGCAGATATAAACTGCATCTTGTATGATTCATTTGAAAATCAGGACCAGCTGTTTTGATTCTACATATCAGAGGTTTGATATATTTGACATTAATGAAAGTGCAATGACTCAACTTTTTCCTTTCAAAAACAAAAAAGAGTGTGAAGTTATTCTAAACATGATAATCTAATTTTATTGTCTGTATTTTGTCAATATGTAAGGGAATTTTATTGTTATAATGTTCTAAAGATCTCTCCCTCTCTCTGTTTCCTCTTTTTTCGATGCTCTTTGGAATCTGTTCAGGTTAATAAACTGTACACATTTTATTCATTTGATTTATGGACATGTGTTTGGTTTTTGAATGAATCTCACATATCTTCACTGTATTTGAGGTTATAATCTCACTCCTTGTGTTCAGAGATGGATTTTTGTGTCATAAGTCAGTAGTGCCCCTACATCCCTATCAGATGTGCTCAAGTACCGCTTCTTTACCAACACCTAAATATGTTCCTCTGAATGGATTATAAACTGGATGTTACAGAACACTGTTAATTAGATAAATGTGTATATTGTTTTCAGTGGTTTAGATCCGTTTGGTCAGGTTTGCAATTGTATCATTACCTCTTGGAGTGGCTGAAGCTAAACCTTTAAACCATTCATCCACTTTAAGATTTCTATTTCAACTGTTAATGCTTTACTCATATCTAATCATGTTAACTTTTAACCATTACTTTTGGCTCTTTCAACTTGTTATATATTATTTTTAACCAAATATTTGTACTATCTTACTAAATAATTTTCACACACTCTAAATTGGTGAAGTGCAGCTTTGCATTTACCCCCTGGTAACTGCTGACGTCCTAAATGATGAAAAAAAAGACTGAAATTTAAACAAAAAGGTGATTTTTTCTTTCCATATCCCGTACAGTATTTAAATCCCTTCAGCTGGTGGCTATACCATCTAACATTTACCATTATATTTTGTGATTTCTGATTAAGATCCCTGGACTGCATTGTCAATTGGAATATATTTGTGCATTTAGCACATATATTTAGCAAAGATATATTTTCACTTGCTGATTTAAGCTCCCATGCACACAGTTGTGTATATGTGTGAATTCATATGTGTGTGTGTGTGTGTGTGTGTGTGTGTGTGTGTGTGTGTGTGTGCACAAGGAGGTGTGTCCTGCTGCCAGTTGCTTAAGCCGACAGCACCGACCAAAGGTTGTGTTCCAACTCTGCTTTATGGGGGCCGGGTCAGAGTTGGCTGCACCGTCGAGGAAAAGTCAGACCTGTCAGCAACAAGACTGCTGCTTTACTGCCGCCATGGCGACATCCAGGCACCGGTGCACCAACAGTACCGCCCAGCTTTATGACTGTTGGCCAAGATGTTGCTGTCTTATCTGTTGCTGGGAGAAGCCTGTTGCAGTGCGATGTGAAGATGGAGACACGTGCATTTTTAGTCTGGCATAGAGAAAAATAAAGTGTACCTAATGTTTAGAAACTTGTAGTCAGAAAATACATTTTTAAGTTTCAGTCACAGATTCAGTGACTAGATGAAGGTGTGGAGGAGGTATTGTACTTCCATTAAGCTGGGAGATACAAAAGAGGCAGATTTTAAAAAGCAGTGGTCAAAATCGATGCCGCACAGCCCAAGATATTTTAACTTTGTGGGTCTCTACTTTTCCAATAATGCAACAAATGACATATTTTCATTAAACACTGCATGGTAAATGCCCTTGTATTCCCCACTCCAGTGCAACTTTACTTTAAATCACAGCATATAAACACTTAAATAAATTATTGTTGATAACGCACTTTAATGTAGTTGTAAGAAGATTTAAGGACATTTTTAACTAACGTCTCCTAAAAAACATCTGTACCTGGTGTAAAAAACGATTATGAAAGACACTGATTTACTTAACAACTTTAAACATAACTGAAAATACAGGTGTAAAATTAATGATACATGAAAACACACAAAGAGTGTGTGCAAACAATTCATAAGGTTTACCTGGTTTAAATACTGCTCTTAAGTTCATTCACTGAACAGTGTTTGACAAAAAAGATCTTAGTTCAAGCTTCACTTTCTAGATTGATTTTGGCGCTGTCAGCTGCATCTCATAGACTTCATCAATAGGTGGAGTTTGCTCAGTTGTCATAATAAATACTTTATTAATGCATGAATTGACAGATACATCATATATCCTATGTAGACACATTATCTATTATTACAGCTAAGCTATATTACATTGACAATCACTGATTATCTCTTCCTTCACAGGAAGTTAGAGTTGACCAATAAATTAAGAAACACTTAAATGAGCTTACAACATAAACATGTTATGAACATTGTATTAATGTTTACACATTGCTTAAAGTAGTAGCTACCACATATTAAATAAGTAAACTCAGCTTTATGTGTAAAATTGGTGAGTTTGCCTTTAAGGTGGACACCTGGGCATCAATACTGAAGCACCTAAAAAGGTAAATTAAAGTTGTTACCATGGTACAGTATCAGTGGACAACAGTTGTAACCTCAAAGTCAATACTTGCACCCCGAAACCATCCACACACACACACACACACACACACAGAGAGCTATCAGCACAAGCTCTTTTCTCTCAGTGAGGGCTAAGCGCTAAAGAGACAGCTCCTCCACTCACAAACAATTCTTAGTGCTGCATTTACTCTCAATTGCTTGTGAATTGAGTGGCTTCATTACAGCCATGTCACAGTAAAACCTCTAGAGTGTGACTGGAGGATAACAGGTGGGAATGCTTGAGGCCCTCTTGTATCATTTCAATATCAGCCTGCCCCTGCCTTTGGTCTTGGTTTTCAGACATTCTGTTGGCTTCGTTTATAAGAAGATTTCAAATTATTAATACCTTTATCAGTATAATAGTTGTCACAAAATTGTAAAACTTTCCAACCACATTGTCCCCATTTTGTTAACACTGAACTATCCCGGGAACTATTGGATGGATTGCACTTCCATCTTGTACACACGATCATGGTCCCTAGAGGATGAATCCTACTGTTTCTGCTGATCCCTTAACTGCTTAACTGGTATTACCAGGTCACTTGTTTTGATCCCCATCTGAAACAGCCATTAGCTCAAACTATATTTAAAAACACTTATGAAGAAAAAAAACTGTCATCATGATTAACGGTTTCCCCATTCAATATGATATAATGTTCATTTTAAGGTGTTAGAACTTGAAAAGTCACTCCAGTAAATGAGAACCATAAAGTCCCATGCAGTTACACCCTCTGCACTTACATTTCTCAGCCCACCTTTGCTTGTCCAGCCATGTATTTACTATTGTTAGGTTAAGTAGGCTAATACATTAATTTCAACTGTCAGTGCTGAGAAAGAAACCTTGGATTTGATTTAGACCTGAAAGCATCAAGGCTGGGGTCAGACAGTCAGGTCAAGGCCATGATGACTGCTGCGTCTCTGTAACAATTTCTGAATTTAGTGTGTCAGAGCTCCACATACTGTGACCCATCCTTCAAGAGAGAGGTTTCTCTTTCACCATGCGTGTGTGTTTTGTAAGAGAAAGAGAAAGACTCAGCTTCTGAGGGTCCTCCGTTTCCCTTTCGTTCATGTTCTCAGCAGCATTCTGTCTTCCTGGACGGCCCCCGCGACTGCTATTTGTATGTGCAATGTGTGTGTGTGTGTGTGTGTGTGTGTGTGTGTGTGTGTGTGTGCAGTGTTACGGCTCAATTCCTGGACAGACATGGGGGAAAGGGCCACCGTCCAGCAATAATATGAGCAACGGATAGTGAGAAATGGCTTTTTTCTTCTTTGTCTACAGCTGCAGACAGTCTTTCCCAGAGCTCTGCTCCTTGACTGTTCCATTCAATTACTACTCCAACCAAACAGGATATTCTCTTCTATTCTCTTCTGTACTGTGGTCCTGTAGGGTTACTGCCTTTTGTGTGTGTGTGTGTGTGTGTGTGTGTGAGAGACTGGGAGCGAGTGTATAGGATGTTGAAGAGTAGCACACACATTTATTCTAACTAAATTTCAGCCTTTAAATCAAAACTTCCGCCAGCTGTCTGCCCTGTGATTCGGCCCGAGGTCCTATTTTTCAGTCTGTGTGAAAGGAACAAAACTGTGTGTGTGTGTGTGTGTGTGTGTGTGTGTGTGTGTGTGTGTGTGTGTGTGTGTGTGTGTGTGTGTGTGTATAGATATACTGTAGGCCTATATTTGAGTATTTTGTCTTTGCCAAAGCCTGACGTTGTCCTTGTGGGATGTGTTGTTTCGTACAGCTCTCTGGCTGTGCGTTGTGGCGTCTCTGGGCTCCAGTCCACTGTATCCTCAGGACAGCAGAGATAAAACACAGGAGGCCTGTCACTCAAACGCAGAGCTCTTAAAAGGACAAAACTTTGGTAGAATTAGAGGACATTAGCATTATGTAATGTAATGTCTTAAGCACAGTGATTCTCTCTCTTTTTCTCTCTGGATTTATCTCAATGACAGTAGAGAAAAACGTAGAAAATTCTAATGGAAATTCTCAATGTTCACTGCCAAAGCAGGAACTAGTGTGTGCTACACAGGTGGAAAGAGGGTGTGGTGGTGCTGGGCGGTTGTGTATCCCATCAGATGTTCATATATTTCATCTTAACCCTTATTCAGACTTGCATTTTATGTTTCCATTTTTTTTCACCATGGTCAGAGAGTAACAAAGTGTAGGTATATGCCGCTAAAGGTACTCTTTGGCAGGTAGGGTTAGCCTCCCTTGTGTTGCTGCAACGTAGGAAACGGGGGCGTTTCATACGGACGCTGAAGGGTACCTTTAGCGTAAAATCCTTACGCTTTGTCGCGCTGTCTGAAAAGTGTCAGTTATGACTCAATGAGATGAGTACGTGTTGTCTAGATCTGAACAACTTGTTGAGTAGGATCGTTTATCCTGTTTATTATTAATAAGCTGAAATTAAGTACAGAAATATTTACTGCAATGAGCTTCCGTAGCACAACACACTGTAAGAGTGATTGTTGAAATAGCTCAAACTGTCATCTGGTGTAAGTATAATTACAAGATCACTACAACACAAACACACATGCAGTAGTGATGGCAGTTTTTGGTCAGGCTGGGGTGGCAGGAGACTCTGGGGAGGCTGTGCGTCAGTGATTAGTTTCACCCCAGGAACCCCGTTCAATTGTGATTTACTATTCTGTTCACTGATGAGCTCTTTCGCAAAGGCACATCTGTTTCTAGTAGTAAAAAACACTAATGTTCAACAATCGTGACAGAATTTAAACATATTATTTTAAAACAGAAGGTAATTAGAGTTTGCAACTCCAAAATGTGTTTTTAATTTGAACATATTGTTATTTAAAAATAAATATTAAATACAACTATTTATAAGATTGAATAAAGACTATAGTGCACAGCAGAACGCGTCCTCAGCTGTCTAAAGTTCACATAACAAGCAGGGCAAAGGTTGCAATACAACGAGAGTTCCATAAACCAAAGTTCATCTTTCCTGGGGGGAGGTGGATGGGAAGAAAACACACACATTGGCTTCCTCATTCAGCAGGTCCCACACACTAATCTCTACTTCTGCACAGATTTATGAAGACTGAAGTTACATTTTAACTAAGTTATCATTCATTCGAATAAAAAAACAACTTCTACAACAACAATGAAAAAACATGTAGTACTTTTTAAGAATGAACACGTACCCTAATTTGCTTGTTGATTTAGTTTCTAAAACCCAGACCTTAGAAAGAAGAATGTATGGATGAATGGAAATACTTAGGGAATACTTCCATTCACCTAACCTTACACATAACCACCTTTTTCGGGTTTTGTTGGTGTTAAGCACTGGCTGCCATGTACTGTAGCTATATCTGCTCTGGGGTGATGGAGGTGTTTGATTTGCCACCATTGTTCTGCTCCGCTCGGAGGTAAAATCAGCATTGTTCTTCAGCATGCTCCTCATTCCTCACCTGTCACCCCCCCACTCATTAACTTTTCACTAACCTACACTTACTGCGTTTACATGCACTTAAGTTACCGTATCACAGTCTGCTTAATCCACAAAGCGGATTTCTTAAATGTTGTGTAAACCTGTTTCTGTTATTGGGCTAGGGGAGTAGAAAAAATGTTTTTTTCCCCAATTTGTCCTGGAGAATGTCAAATGCCTCTAATTGGCTTTTTACATGTACACATGTGCATTACAAACACACATACATTAAGCCATCTAATTTTTTTAGTCGCTTTTTTGTGTGAAAACGATTTGCGTCCAGATTGTTTTAGCAGAGAACTTTGTCCACAGTGACACCTGAACAACATAAAAATTAATCTCTTTTTCTTTGCAACTGAATGAGTATGAAATAGTTAATTAATCAAATTCCAAAACACTGTTAGCCAGCAGTCATTTCCAAGCTGTGGTGCTGCTGATAAAATACTTATTTTATGACACAAAATCAGCATCAGTCCAGGTTGATGACAAGAGCTCTGCTGTGTATTCTTCTCTAGTGGCATTTAATATGAATGATTACAGAGAAGGTTAGAGGTGCTAAAGGTTGTCTATACTGGCACAGAGCTCCTTCCCTCACCAGGCTCAGCCACTTCTTATTTTTAGGTTGTCCAATACAGACGTTTTATCACCCCCCTCGGCATCTCATGCAGACGCACAAGGTACCCTTTAGCATCTGCATGAGAAGCACAGGGCTGCCTTTAGACTTTAAGAAGTCAAGTGACGTAGTGTAAAGGGTGACAAAGAGTGAGAAAGTCCACCTGTGGGGGTGGTGGGGTGGATGGATGGGTCATCCAAACACAGGACTTTCACCTAGGAGACAGAGATTCATATCCCGTTTTAAATCAAAAGTCAACGTTGACTTAGGGCGTGTTCACAGATAAAGGTCTGCTTTCTGAATTGAACCAATGCGAGGATGATACATTGTTTGAATTCTCCAACTGTTCCGATTTGTGTTCACGAAGGCAAAACTCAAATGGCCCAGAAATTGTAAACAAAATCCATGCGGTGGAAATGTTTGATGAATGATTATTGGTCATACAGTCCCCTCCAAATATCTACCTGGATATCGTACATCATAAAAAAGTTCAATACATCAAAAGACCTGACCTTTTATCAAGGACTAATATTACATATTATAATCATTGTAATTATAAATAATGTAATTAACTATTATTACATATGATATTATACATATTATATATTTGTTGTTATTGTATTTTTGATAGTTTCACTTTTGTATTTTCCATCCATTGTTATCCTGCATACAGGGTCTCGCGCCAATCCCAGCTTACATTGGGCGAAAGGCGGGGTGCGCCCCGGACAGGTCACCAGTCCATCGTAGGGCCACACATTGACAGACAACCAATCACAATCACACTAAGGACAATTTCAGAGACACCAATTAACCCAGCCCGCATGTCTTTGGATGGTGGGAGGAAGCCGGAGCACCCAAAGAAAACCCACAAGGGCACAGGGAGAACATGCAAACTCCACACAGAAAGGCCGGGGCATCCGAGGTTTGAACCCACGACCTTCTTGCTGTGAGGCGACAGTGCTAACCACTGCACCACCGCGCCGCCGACTTTCATATTTTGATTGTAATTTTTCTATTCTCTATATACATACTGAAAATTATTAATAACAACAATAATACATTTAAGACAGCTTCCCATGATTGGTTCGAAAGATGTTTACATCAGAAATTAACTGCTTCAGGATCCAGCTGACAGCGGCCTGAGACCACCTCTTCAAGGTGATGGCTTGGTCCGCACCAGAGTTCGAGTCCGGTGTTCACACTAGCCCAAACAAACTGCACCAAGTATGTAAACGCTCCAGGGTTCGGTTCAACCGGACTTGACAAGGCCGGTGTGAACCCACCCTTATTTAAAGTTTTAAGTTACGCTCTCATATTGAAAGACCACACTCTTGAATAAAGATAGTCACTAGATAGACACTAATCCCGTAGTAAAGACTGATTACCCAGTTCCATCTTGTAAATCAAATCCAAACTGGTTGTCAGAACATGTTCCTCGAAAGAACAAGTAAACATAGACAAGAACTATAAACTGTTCTGTTAAATTGGATCATTGGAACACATACCAAAGGGCCACATGAACAACTGAAGGGAAAGACAAACACTAACCATACATCTGGTCCAAGGCAATAGCCCAACCCAGACAAGCTAACACAAGAGCAAAGGGTTATTTGAAGGGCACAGCAAACCCACTTTACTTCATTTATACTTTTATCTAGAGTCAACAATACTCACCCCTACATAACAGTAATACTGCAAAGACCCAGAAGCAGAGAGCTAGCATTATGGTAAATGTTTCATCATATGTTTGATGACATTGTTCCTTGAATATTTCTGTGGTGAAGAGAAACAAAGACTAACTGTGCATGCAAATGTGGAAATGTATTTATTTTCCCTGAGCAAAGACCATGAATCACACAATCTGCTGATATTATTAGCTCTTAACGCAGGCTGGGTCTATTCGCAGACTTATTCTTCCATTTTTAGGAAGAAAAACACAACAACAGGAGAGGCAGAGCGAGGCCTAAAATAAGACAGAAAACAACAGAGTGATGGATTACTCGGAGACACCCGAGAACGATGACTTCCGTGGCCGTGAGTTTGATTGTTTCCTTGAGAAAAAAAGGTTACAGGAAGGGAGCGGGTGTGGGGAGGGGAGCAAAATCTACCCTTGAAGGGGAAATCAATGGAGGAACCTTCTTCAGTTTGTACACTTGTTACTTACATTTGTTACTTACCTGCTCTCTTACTGTATACTGTTATCCGCATGAATGATCACGTAATTACTCTAGTCTACACTCAATCTGATTTATCACCCCTCAGAAACATCTGCCTCACACCGAGCACCATAGCTCTGTAGCACCCCATAGCACTTCATAGCTCTCCATAGCACAAATCAGCCCCTAACAGTAATAACAAAAGCATTTGGCACCGGTATCCATCGCCAGCTTAAGACTGTGTCTGTACTATATACACTGCTGCGATATTTATTGTCAGCTGGCACAAGCAGCTTTGTGGGATACAGAGTGAAAGTGCTTGTGAGCTGAATTCATGTTCTATGCGGTGATTTGTTGTCCAGATTTCTGAGGTGAGTTGGATTTTTTCTGTATAAAAATGACATGAGCGCTATTCTCAGAGGTTTAAGGTTTTTGAAACAGCCGAGCTGTAGTTCATCTCATTGCTCTAAACCTATGATGATTATTTTGATGTATCAGGTATTAGTCAGATACCTGAACGAAAAAAGCATTTGCAGATATATACACAGGTACACACACTGCAAAGATAAAAACTTTAAGAAAACATTTGTTTTCTAGTAGTAATTTTTGGAAAGTCACGGTCTCCTCACAGATCTGTTGTTTTCAACTCTTCAGTGCAAGCCTGACTGACATTTAAGTCACGTGTTTCCATTGCACTTTTAATGGAACTGCAACTGACTTTTGCCGACTTGATAGTCTAACATGAGCTTCAGGCGACTGCAGGGGCGAGATATAAAAAACGCACCATCAAGTCGGACACATTCCACCTGTTTCCACCAACTTACTGTATGCTTAGAACAATGAGTGATCTCTTACAAAGTCAAATGCCATGAGATCAGGATAAAGGTGGTTCCAACTTTGTGCAGCCAGAGAAAAGCAACTGTGGTCGCCGGACTAAGCAACTGCAGCTGCCATGCTCCCACAAGGTTTTAAAGTCATGTCACATGGTGACGTTTTGCTGCGTCGGCGAATGTCGAACTAAAGGAGTAGAAACGGGGGTCGTCAGCGTTTTCAAACTTCTCCGTTTTAGGCCTTGTTTTTGCCGTTTTAGTCTGGAAGGGAGGTGCAAACGTAGCAAAAGGTGGATGGGGCCTAAACGATCTGAAAATGACGATTAGATAACTTAATGAGATTTGATTTGAAACAGATAAAACTATCAAAATTACACCAAGTTAATGATAAAAGATGAGCTGATTTAACACATCGATCCGAAAGGTGGTTTTCTCACATTTCATAAATAAAGAACATAAGTTAAAACATTTTATATGTATAAATCACATCTTAAGATTCTAAACTGTCTGATTCTGAAAAGTCCCGACAACGTGTAATCCTTAAAGGCAAAGAATTTAAGTTAGTGTTTTTACATTTTGTGTTATATGTGCACGTCTTTACAAACCAGTGTTGAGTAAATGCTGTACTGTATTAGGCATTAGTCAGATTCACATGCACACACTGTACACACGTACATGTAGATGCAAAGTGATGTAAAGACAGATGGATTTGCTAGCAGGCGCCCAAATGGACTTCCATCACATGATGTGTGTGTGTGTGTGTGTGTTTCAGACTTAATACAAGGATGGGTGCTATCTATATTTTACACGTGGGAGTGTAGCATGGTAAAAAGAGGTCACTCTCCCTGCTTGTGTGTGTGTGCCTAGCTGTCTCTCCATCAGTCATTGGCCCAGGGTGGAGAGGAGACTACTCGGAGCCCAGAAAGCAGGGGTCAAGTCCAGGCTTACTCAACCACCACAGGCCCTCCCCCTACCTTCACCCCCTCCTTCTCTCTTGTCTCTCCATCACCCTCAGATGAGGGACGAAGGGGCGAGGAAGGGGGTGGTAGGGTGGCTGGTTGAGTTTACGGAGGAGGGGGAGGTGGTGTGGAATGGAATGGGTGTAAAGAATAGTTGATGAGAGGAGGAGGAGATCTATGAACAGAGAGGGAGCAATAAAAAAGGAGGAAGAGGGGAGGATTGAGAAATGGAAGGTTTGAGGATTATACTTGGTGAAAGGAGCAGATATATGGGGAGAGAGGCAGGGAGAAAGAAATGCGAAGAGATGTGGAGAATTGATGAGGAATCTGGAGTACGAGAGAGCAAACGTCTTTTATTGAATCAGGTAACCACAGTGATGTTGAAAAGGTTGACAACTGCTCAGAATCAAAAGAATATGCAAGAAGACAAACTGAGAACATTTAATGGTATAATTTAATATGATTATGGGATTTAATGGGATAGGGGCTCTTCAAAATCTAGTGGGAAGCCACAAGTAGCTGATCCAGGATCTGTTTTGGATCCCAGAGGAAAGGAGAAAAGATGAGAGTCTACTAAAGTTGGGGGGTGGAAAGAAGAAAACATTACTGTCCTTTGACCTCTAGTTTATGATGGTCTTGGCAGTTCAATGGATTTTCAAAGCCAATAGTATCACGATGTCATGGTCATATTTCAAAATTACATGGTCTTTTTGTGTGCAGCTAATACTGTTCTCCCAAATAGAGCATTTTGTTACTGTATAAGAAGGCAGTGGGGGAAAAAGAGCTCGGAAGTGAAATTGGAGAAATTCAGTACTGAGTCTTTTGTGGAAGCTGGTGAGTAAATCCCTTAAAGACCAAAACCAACAACTGAGTAAATTTTATTTATATAACCCAAAATCCCAAATCACTCATTTGTCTCAAAGGACTGCATTTGTCCGTCTCTCTGTAGTACTTCCTAACTTCCCTAGCCTGTCTGGAACTCCTAGCCTACTGTAGATGTAAAGCTTTAAAAGTGGGTCATAAATAGTTGACTTTAAAAAAAGAGATAGATGATAGATGAGATAATTTCCCAATACAGCTGGCTGCTGTAGGTATCAAACTATAGTGCATTTGTCGGGGACTATTTTCAGCGGCGGATGAATCCACATGTGGTGTTCTAGTGAGTATTTGGGGCAGAATGTATGTGGGACTGAGCCAAAATAAACTACAGTGTGTCTGTTCATGGTGATGAAGTGACGCTCACAGATAAAATAGTTTTAGACAGCAACGGAGCTCTATGGCTCAGAGGAAGAAGATGCATCAGGGGTTGGATGCACACACAATACTTGTTAGTAGGAAACATTTCATTGTTGGTTTTGTCTTTTCATGGGGTTTGCTGACTATAAGAAAAGTATAGAACATCACTGACTACATTTTGGGAACTGAGAAACATTTTGTGTGTGTGTGTGTGGTTGGTTAATTAGCCAGTTTAACCTCTTTAGTTGGGTCTAGAACATGTTTGCAGACACACCTACACACACACAGTAACATCTCTAGCTTCTCCCTGCAAAAGAAGGTCACAGAGGAGGACATGGGTGCCTTCAGTGCACTCTGTCATAGAGCTGTCATAAAAACTAGTGTTCAGTTTGACAAGTAATTTGAACCACACTGATTTAATGAAGAGAGCCATTTCCACTGTACCAACTTTTAAACAAACATTGCATTTTAATACCTGTTAGCCTGGCGCTAAGAGTAGCAGTAAGTATATTTCTAGCATGACTCAAGTGGTCGGCTTTATATATGAGTATATAGTTTATATGAGTTTTAGTCTTCTTTTTAAATTCTAGATGATTAGAACTATTTATTCTATGATGTGTTTTGTGTTTTGGTGTTTTTTTTATGCTTAGCATATTTAAGTACCAGTAACCAGGCTGGAATTAGATTTTTATTGCCCAAACACAAAACATGGTTGGTCCTTAGTTGTATGTTGAAACAGGAGTATGAGGGTGTGTGTGTGTGTGTGTGAGAGAGAGAGAGAGAGATAGATATGGGAAGAGGTGCAGAGTGATGTGTGCCAGGTACAGCCCTCCAGAGTGGGCGTCACAGCAGTTCTCAGAGCACCACCTCGGAGTCGATGTCAGGGTGGCGTCAGCGATGGCCGGCACAGAGGCTCCAAGGGTCTGTTGGTATTTTTAAGAAATACACACACACGCTCACACTCATGGATGCAGACACACACACTATCACCTCCTGTTTGGCCTGCAGGTCACTGACTCATCAGAGAAGACTACTGCCTGATCTCTCCCAAACAGGCCAACAAGTCTTTTCCTCAACACAGAGACAGAACTGTGTTTTTTTTGTTGTTTTTTCTACTGAGCGCAATGTGCAGTATTGTGTTTCTGATGAATTCCCCTCACAATACAAAAATGTTTTCATTCCGAAGAGTAATCAACATTACCAAAACAATTTCATTCCAAAATGCTTTTAATTTAAAAAAAATGGTTTCCTGATGTTAATTTCTTAATATTTTGAAACCATTAAAATGTTATTTTAATAAAAGAAGGATTAAGCAAAACTGACATATGTAATATTTATCAAAGTAGCGGGTTAAAGAGGTGCACAGTCTGTAATTTGGGAATAAAACTCTTCACTTACAGTATATGGATGTGATTGTAAATCATGTCTCCTGGGGTGAAAGAGTGATAAACCCACGTTAACCTGTAACACCCAAATGAAAAAGTTGTGCGCTTGTGTAAGCAAGGGAAAATGTGAGACTGATAATCATGGGAGAAAGTTTTACTGGTATCAAGATATCTTGGCAACTCAAAGCTTCTCAATGTTGACAATATGCCAGAATGGAACTTTTAGTCCTCCATCTTGGCTTGTCATATGGACATTTGACCCACTATAAAATTAGAGCTATACTCCTGTCTCTGCCATTACTTCTCAGCCGGGAAGTGTGCTTGCATGTAAAGGTTTGTCTAAAAAATGCTTCTGTCATGTGAAAACGTTGAATTTAAAAATGACATAGTCCAGGCTGTGTCTGACAGCGCACTCATAATTTAATTGAATAGTTCTAAAACTGATTTGTTTGAATCTAAAACAAGACTGTGAATCCTGACAAGTCACCCAAAAATGCATGTTTTCAAAATGCATTCTCACTAATATTAGTTGAACCATAGTGAATAGTGCATATCTAAGTAATATCTAAGTAATATCTAAGTAACACAACTAAGTCAGCCAGACAATTTCACAAAAGCTCCAAAAGTCCAGTATTTACAAGCAACAGTTTCTGCGCTCTATCTGTGCCAGCAGTCACTACAGTAGCAAGCAGAGGCTGTTCAAGTTCAATATTCAAAATTTATGCTGGTAAAAAAAAATGTTATCTGATAACCAAGATGTCAAGAAATGTCATTTTCAAAGCAACAAAAATAACAATTGACCCTTTGCTAAGCCCCGCCCCCCTTACTGTTGTTATTTTTAAAAATTTTAATTGTCGGCGCTGCCGCAGTCTATTACTGCACTCCCCGGAGAAATATTGTCAAATTAGTTGGAAAAAGCGATCTCACAAAGAAGCAGACAGTTTTGCAGTTGCATTACACATTTGAAGGTTGTATTCAGGCTGTCAAACTGACTCAAACTGACTCAAACAGCTGTGAAAAAAATGAAAGATAGAAGCTAAAGCCTACCGGTCACACGGTACTAGTGAACCACCGCATCCCCCGACGATTGAGAAAAAATGACAACGATATGAACACTGATCCTGTAAAGCTAGATAGGCCTCTATTCATTCTTACAATCATTAAAAAGCAGAACAGTAGGGCTTTATTACGATACATTGAGTAGGAAATTAGCTAGCGTTAGGTAACTAACATCACATTAGGAACAATCCACAGCCGACATTTTTCTGGATTTATTTCAGGTTTTGGAAAGAGAATAAATCATACTTCTCCTTTCAACCTCTCTGGGTAGCAACTGTAACTATTACAAGCGCCCCAGGAACAGCGTTTGACCATATCTTAGAAAAATACAGCCAAAAAAAGCTAGAAAACGACTCTTTTTGCGTTAGAGTGAATGGAGTGAATGGTTTTCTGTAAATATACAGTGTATTATTTTAAGCAATTTTTCATAATGATAGCTAATCTCTCTATTAAATATTTGGTAGGTTTCATAATAGTTTATTTACAGCAGGTACATTTAACACAGTCCTTTAATTAAACCGCTACCTGTTACCTTTACTATTTGTCTAATATAAAACACAGTGGCTCTTGCACTGTACGCTACAAAAGGTTATCCCCTTCATGTACATCTGACAAACTAAAAAAAACATAGCTACTTGTGATGTGTATGATTTCCAGTTCATGCTTTTTCAGGCAATTCATCAGAGCTGGTAAATACCATTTGCAGTTTCATCACTATCTTCATAAAAGTCAAGTAACTTGCACCGCACTCCATCAAACACAGAAAAATATCTCATGCACACTGGAAACATTTTTCTGTTCCCCGTGTTTGAGGCGTCGGTGGCAACCAAGTAAAACACAGGCTCACCTACAGTTGGAGATAGATCATTCGGGATATCTCTCGCAGTCATTGGTCCTAAAACATTCGTTGTGATCATCTCAGCTTTTGTTCTTCCCAAGTGCATCTTCTTCACAACATTTGAGTCATGAAACAATGCACCATTTAGCTTAACAAGACAGGTTGTAGACGGTTGTAGCTGAGTCCATGTTTGACACTGTGATACACGTACAAAGCTTCATTTACCGCTATTTTGTTTCCACAGTAGCTGCATTTAACGTTACTTGCTGAGGCGTGTGAGGGGAGGCTGTGATTGGATGATGACAGGTGTCATTGACCACTGTTGCTGTTGTATCAGTCAGTGGTTAGATCAGCGTAGTAGTCAAAAAGCGGCACAAGAGAGGTCACGTATGGGACAAATCAATTAGGTCTACTATAAGGGACATCCTAATACAGGACAGTTGGCAACCCTAATAGACACATAGAATGGTACAGACATTTACTTTCCCCTCAGGATGAATTCAAATAAATTTGGTGATCCATTACCTTTTTTATCTAGGGCCATCATCAGGTCAGCTATTTGTCCCGTACTTTGATTTATGACCAAATGTGTTTAGAGCAAATGTTAGCATGCTAAACTAAACTAAGATGGTGAACATGGTGCACATTATAGCTCATCATTATGAGCATGTTAGCATGCTGATGCCAGCATTTAGCTTAAAGCATGAATGTGCCTAAGTACAGCCTCGCAGAGCTGTAGCATGGCAGTAGACTCGTGTTCAATCATTGTTAATAATTTGTGCAACATATTGTTAGCTGTAATTGCTGTGGGCTTACTTAGCACTCCACTTTCCATAGACCAACAACCACTATTTAACACTTTATTGTCAGCACTGCTCTTTTCTTTGTCTGCTCCAGAATACACAAGGCCATGGTATTACTTTATGTATTCTCTGCTCCTCTTACACTTTGAAGATACTACAGTGGAGTTAAGCCGTATGCAGTGCATTGCCAGCGGCCCAGACAGGCACTGTGTTTGATCTTCTGATGAAGCTCTAGTTGGTGAAGTCATCCTTGCTGCCGCCGCCCCTGCGCCTAAGCGCTGCACTAAATAATGATCATTATGGCCATCGTAAAGCTCTGCATGTGGAGTTCTCTCATCTTTCTACATTATCTCTCCCTTCAGCCCTCATTTTTTCTTTCTTTCCATCTGTCCCCTCCTCTCCTCTCTCTACCTCTGCACTGTCTGCTGTCAGACTTGTATTCAGCTCATATTATTTGATTCTCTGTAGTAAACATATGTCATTTTTAATGGCTTCATTTTCTGATTTGCATCCCATTCTACACACATCTATGTGCCTTGCTCCAGTATTTGGGTGATTTCCCTTTGTTTTGATCTTCATTTTCCCCAACTCTCCATAGCACTTTGGACTAAGTAAGCCTCCCTCTTGTCATTTTAAGTTCATCCCCTGGTCTCTTTTCTCCATTCCTTTTACCTTCATCTGTTTCCCTCTCCCCCGCCTTTTGTCAGCTGCCTTGTTTCCTCCATCTCTCCCTCTCTCTAACTTTTCAGTCCCTACCTTCATTCGTCTTTCTGGCTCATCTGTTTCTGTCTGAGCTTCTGAATGTGCACTCTGGATAACCCGCAGAGCAGCCTCCCCTCTGTTTCCTGAGCTGAGATGCACCCTATTTATTTCATTGATTTTCACGAAGGAAAGAATGCGCAGGCCAAAGACTGACTGGCTGCAGTGGGTTTAGCCAAGTCGAGCCGCTGGGTTACTCAGTGAGGGAAAGAGAGACCGTTTGAAATTGAACTAAAGACATACACCCACTGTTCAGAGCTGTTAGACATTTGCATGTTGTAAATGTTTTTGCCAATATTTTAAGTCATCATTTGTTTCAAAGAAAAAAGAAAGACAGAAACCATGAAAAAAAGAAGAGGAGGGTTGGATTAATAGATCAAGCCCAGAACCTTTGCTTGTGAATTTTTGGTCATGATTTGTTTGATTAGATGGCAGAGTGAGCACAGAGTGGGAAGTATTTTATGATTTTTTTCTATAGTCTTTTTGCTTCTACTCCTTTTCTCAATGCGCTCATCTTTGGGATTTGGGATCAAGAGCTCACAGAATTGCTTTAGTGGGTGTTCAGTCCTGCATTAAAAAAAATCCAAGAGCCTGCGTTGCTGGGGTGTTGTTTCATGTACTGGTTAGGTGAAGAAATACGATCCAGGAAGTCCAGTTTGAGTAACAGATCTGTTAGATGAAAGGCTTATCAGATGCCAAAACACAGAGGTTTATAATACTCAGAGACAGGATTTTACAACTCTGGAAAGTTACTATGGTGACAATCATTTCATCTTTCGTCAAGACTATTGCAAGGTGAACAGTACAAATACAGCGTTCATGTTGCTAAGTAATGTAATGGAAAAATGCATTGCCTGTGTTACCAGGCCCAACAGAGGGCTGAGACAAACTGTATTATTCAGGAATGATAGATAATGACACCTTGGAACTTCTACCCAAAGATTTAACTCAAGGTATTAAATTGGTAACAGTTAAGTCCAGGCAAGACCACAGGAAAGATCAGAGATGTAGTTTTTATGTGAACAAACTTAAATATGATTGAAACAGTGAAAACAATCACACATCCAACATATACCGTTAAAACAAGATCAAAATAATAATGTATGGCAATAAAAGACTGAACTATCATAAATAATTTAAACCAAATAGGGTAGTGGCAGTCCACGTTACTACAGTGAGGATCTTATAGAAGTGGTTGGAAATACACACTACAATAAATATAAATACAAAATAAAATGAAAAACAAAACACACACACTTAAAATCAACACATGCAATATTATTAAAAACGAGCCACCTATCTTCAGATTTTATATAATGTGCTCAGTTGTTGTTCTCCTCACTTAAAACCAAATTAAATCACTAAGGCACAATATTCAGGGGAAATAAAATATCAAATAAACTAACAGGTTGTTAAATAAAACAGGCAGCAGAGCAGTCTCTCCTCTGCAGGGACACAAAGACACCAGTTAGCGTTTGTCCCAGTTACACCACATAAACATAAAAGCATAAAAGAGACCTGTAATTTAATAAAAAAGTACCTTGGGTGTTCACACTCCCGATTCTCTGCAGTAAATGCACATGCGCCTCACAAATCATTGTCTCCCGAGACCGCGATGCAGCACGGCACACCGGGATGTCACTCTGGGATATATATTTATACACACCTTAACACCGTTTAATGTATGGCTGCTACATGCATAGTATCAAGAAGTAAATTATAGGCTATGCCCTATCAGACATGTGCGTCCTCAAAAGTGTTACTACCCGTTGAGGCCGTGGCAGCGATATCACATGGGGACCGCAATGTGACTGGCCAACTTGGGCTGTTTGTGTTATCTCTTTCAAGTTTCTGATGGTGGTGGAGATTGTTGATGATGAGCGAGACTGTCCTCCAAGAAGAGTGACAGCATCTGTCATTTCAGCCAGTGCTCCATAATAATATATGTTTATGTTCAAGTGAATATAATTTAAGTCCAACACAGCCTGATCATGAACAACACATCCATGTACTATGCAGTTGTGATATCAACAGCTGAAATCTAAAGCTGAACTATAAAAACAAAAATCTGCACTATAGGCATCTATGGCAGGACTCCTGATAACCCCCTGCTGCAAGCATAAATTCAGCTTTCTTGACCCCAGTGCAATACCTCAGAGCAGCCAGTGAAGGACAAGCACACACACAAACACACACACACATTCAGGGACACCAGAGATAAAGACCCACTCAGCGATGTGGTTGTTGAGGTGAAAGACCATAAAATGATCACAAAGGAACCAGCAGAGGTTTGACTTTGTTTTGTGATCAGTCATCGTCACGTCTTCTCCTTCTCCTGCTTCTTCTTCTTCTTCTTCTTCTTCTTCTTCTTCCTATGCATACTATATATACACACATATAAATCTCTGGCATCTATTAACACCAATTAATACATGCAGACAGAAACACATGAACACACACACACACACACACACACACACACACACACTCTTAAAGCGGGCATCCCACATCCTCTCTGCGGAAACAAAGGCTGATTGCTGCATTCTTCTCATACATCAGCTAAACGTACAGATAAACTGTCTTTGTGCCTGTGACTCACATAATTTTCATGCTCATCAAACCATTTAGTGAGCCCTCATTTCCTTTTTTTGTTTATGTTTCTCCACTCCATTTATTCAGGTGTTTCTTTTATTTTGTCACTCGTCTGTTTAGAGTAAAACGGAAAATGATCGAACTTGATTTGTCACATGTTTCACTTGGTAAAGACACTGTCTTTAGTTTGAAGTGTTAATCAAACCTGTAAGATGAGTACTTTAGTTCATGTTAAGAAAAAAGCAGAAATCCCACAAAAAAAAGATGATTCTAAAGAAGAGAACTACTGTCATAAAGAGATCATTCTTTCATAGTGAAGAGAATACTCTGTTTTCCTGAAAATGTGTGTAACTATGGCTGTAGTTCAGCATATACTGTAGGTAATAAGGATGACTGACATGTATCAAAAAACAAGATGTGTACGTGGTCCGTGTGTGTGTGTGTGTGTGTGTGTGTGTGTGTTTGCTGGCTGGGATTCCTCATGCCTGTCTCATTGTCCGGGGCCTGTAAGACAAAGGGTTAAGTAAATGTTTGGGGAAGATAAGGCCACTCACCCTGACAGGCAGCAGGCCCCGCTGCCCAGGGGGACCCAGACCCAAATACATCACACACACACACACACACACACACACACACACACACACACACACACACACACTGTATGTACATTCACACAAAGACACACATTCTATATTACAATAATCTATTCCTCCTTTTCTCTCTTTCATGCACACACATTTATATTTGACTCCTGGAATTACCATTTTCTCTTCACCCAGTAAATCACCCAGTGAGTGTTTGACATTTGACGTGCAGCACCATGCAAGCCAGAAGCTCCAGGTTTGAACTTGATGAAAGTGCTGGATAGGTAGAAGTAAGTTAGTTTCTGTCTCCAGCAGTGAGTCTGGCAAACACAACACACTCCTGCTTTCCATGTTCCACTGGTGAGGGTTTTAGTGTTGGAGGAGAGAACTCAGCCTTACATAACAGCTCTCTGATAAGCTCTACAAGGCGGCTGTGGGATTACACTGCAGTGAAGGATCATGAATTTTTAACTTTGATGTCTTGAGCCAGTTTGAGGAATGTCAATGTAGTGTTGTCTGGCTTAGGATTGTCCCAAGCAGACAATATAAATGATTTAAAACAACAAAGTTGCTGTATCTTTTCTGTGTCTCTGTTTCATATTTTTCAAGGACAATAGAGTTGTTTGCTAGAGTCATTGTAATCGTGAATTTTAAACTAAGATACTTTTAGTTGAGACACAAAGGCATGTTTTTATTGTCATTTGCTATAGGCTTCGTGACTAACAACTGATGGTCTCTGGTCACTGAACAGTATAGAAGGCCAATTTTGCCAGGAAAAACTACATGAAAAGTTATGAATGATAAAAAAAAATGATCATAGCATGATTTTTTTTTTCTTGGAGGAAATAGGCTTCTAAAGAACTGGAAACCAAAACTATGAAATTATTGCCTGCATGTATGACCTGCAAGACCCTTAGAATGATGGACTGTCCATTTTTCATTGTCACACTTTGCTTGGCTTTTAGTGCCTGTCGCAATGATGTACAAGCCTTCTGCGACCAAAGAGGGCATTTCAGTATACAGAGAGACGTTTCGTTTTTGTAACAAATTAGCCGTTCCCGTAAACAGTTAATTTAAGCCCTGCAGCAGAAATGTAGAGCCGTCAAACAGTTTATGAATCCCCATTCTTTCACTGTGTCCACAGGAGTGAGAGAACAGAAGCTGAGGGAGAAAATCCTCATGGGCATAGAGAAACACTGAAAAAGGAGCTGTTTGTCAGTTTGACAACACCAGAACAAACCTGAGCCAAACAGAATCTGCAAATAATTCTTAAGATTAGTTTAAACTTACTTGAGTTGTCAGATAATTTAGCCGGAGATAAATAAGAAAAAAGTAGTGTACAAAGTTGATGTAAAATGTTTTTCCTGAGATTACGTATTCTTTAAAGCAATTATTATATTGTCTGATGCGGTTAACAGCTACTTGGGTTAAAGGCCTGTTTACACCAGCACTTAAAGTAGTTAAAGAAATTCATTCCAGTGGAATTTCTGTGATCAGTGGATTTGTTTGGTGAAAGAAACACCATTTTTCAGAGACGTCTGAAGGAGAAATACTCAGTTGTTCCAAAACAACATATGTTTACACTCAAGTGACAAACTCCTCTAACAGATTTATTTTTCAGCAGGGATTGTAACAATTTTGGAAGGCACAGACATACAATGTTGTCCTGCCAATATTGGCGCCAGATCAGAAGAGGCTTCTATGCGTCATTCTCGGGGGCGTAGACAAAGTATTTTGTCATTTAGCTTGGTGATCTTCAGTTGGTGAACCAATAGCAAGCCGTCTTGGCAATGTTGACATGTGAGGAAGCAGAGAGCTGGAGCCCAAAATGGAAAAAGCTATTATAGCTTTAATTAACTATGTCTATATATCTACTTTTATTTTGCCTCCTCTGTCGAAGTACGGTTGCACTAATAATGGAGGTCTGCAGACAGTTATGAGATGTCAAAGGTACATTTATGCCTTTTGAACAAATGGTGTGAACCTTTTATCCTGTTAGCAACTAAGTGGCTGGCTAATTATCATTTAGCACTCTTTACTGGCTCTTTATCCTGCCTGGCTAGTATGTTAGCAATTAGCTCGCCCGCTACCGTTGATGACCACCTATCCCAGCGAGTAGTCACTTCAATACCATATTTCGTGAAGATGTGCAGATGCGGAAAGTGAAAACTGATGATGGCCTCTGACTACTGACAGATGATGTCCTATAAATTTTTGTCAAAACATTGCTGCAGAAGTGGCCTCACTTGTCCTACCCAATTACCCAAAGCATCTGCATCAATTGACACCCATTTTCACAAACCATCTAATCACCTTACAGATAATCTTTCATTCCAGACTATGAGCTTATGAGACCCCCCAACTCCCCATCCCCCAATCTCATCACAGTAACACAACCATGCCCCCTTGTTACAATGGAAGGACAGCTGTATTAAACAATGCCACCCACTCACTGTGGAACCTCTACAGAGTCGCTCTTTAGTGCACTGATCGCTGGAGATTGGGAGTTTGTAGGGGTAATAATAACCTGAAAGGGCCTCTACTCCTCCTCTCTTTTACTTTACTCTCTCTCCCTCCCTGCTGGGCTTTATCAGCGGTCCTGCTCAATGTCCTACTGTCATGTCTTGATGTGATTTATGTCACGGGCTGTGAAGTCGACTTATCTCCCTCCTCTCACAATTCTCTCCCCCTCCCCTCCTCCATCCCCCCACACACACCCCCCTCTGCCGTCCTACGGAGGGCTGGCTCCCTCCGTCTCAGCCAGCCTGGCTCCTCCAGCAGGGCCTGGGCGGACAGGTTTGGGTGGGGGAAGGTGTGAGACAGGGGTGGTGTGAGAGTAAAATTAATTTCCAGGCATCCACCTGTCCTGTAAATTATGAGCATTATAGTGAGACTCAGAACAAATTATTAGCTTTCTGTGTGTTTGCATATGTTATGACCTGGAGTCATAGGTTTAGGTATGAGTGTGCAGTTGGATGTATTTTGCCTGCTGTTACCCTCCTTGCCCTAGGGAGGAGCTGTTCTGTGTCGTATCCATGTTGCAGGTGGTGGACAGTGGATTTGGCTGGACAACATGCAGTATAAACGGACCTGTGTGGAGGCAGAGTGTCCTCTCCTCCCTTTCCTCTACCTCCCCAGCCAGATGGGGGTTCCAGGGAAGCTCATGGCGTGGTGCACACACTGTTGTAGTTTTTACCCATGTGCTGAGAGAAAAAATATGTAACTTTGGGAAAACAGTAGGGGAGAGCTGCATTTATGTTAAATGTATTTTTCTCCTGTTTTGTGGCCTGGAAGTCTGGTTAAATATCTGTTATTTTCTTTTATTGTTAGGGTTAGTTAGTTGGGATGGGTAAATCCGACAGTGTTTTAGAAGTGAAATGCCAAATCGCGCTACAACAAATGTGGTAAATACCACCACGCTCCTTTAGCAGCTACTTTGTCAGAGATGCAATAGAAGAGCAGCTGGTGTATCTGTTTACAGAGCAATCAAACAAACAAAAATGATTTCATACTGCACATGGCGAATAGTTTTCCACACAACAGCAGGACACAATAAAGTTTGTTACCTTGCTGAGCAGTCGGAGGTGCTTGTTGCCTGCTGCTCCTCAGCTAACAGCTCAATGTGGCTACTCCTGACTGTTCATTACATTACATAAAAAAAAAATTAAAGCCCCCTGTGACATCAAGACCAGTTGCTTTTAACGCTTTTACTGTAAAGCAGTTGGAGTAGAAAATGTTGAGTTAGCATTAGCAATAACTTAATGTAACTCTAACGCAGCTGTAGGACAGTAAACAGTGAAGAGTCAGGCTGATATCGATGAGATGATACTGAGCGGAAATACATCCCCCGTGCTTAGGTAGGCAATCTGAATCCAGTACGGGAATGGTGGAATCCGCCACCACCAATAAAAACTACTATATGACGAGGACATTTTGGAATGTAAATACACTGAAGGGCTTTTGCAGAAATGCAGGCCACAAATAACATCAAACATTGGATTACATGAATATCTTAAGGATCATAACTTGGAACGCATATCTCTACATCTGCAAATATATTTATAATGCTATTTTGTTTACAAGTTTACAAAGGATGCTATACAACCGCAAATTATTTCTGAACGTTATTTCACATGCTCAGAATCTTATTTACCCTGATGTAAGCCCACATCCGTGTGTGTGTGTATGTGTGTTTTCTCATCCATCCACGTTTCCCATCCTCATGCCTCTCCTTCCTCTGCCCTTTGATGTGCTTTTAAAGTGGCCCGTACTCCCTCTGCTTTCCCTCTCACTTGACAATTGTTTACTAGTTTTGAAATTTTCATAGAGGACCATATGTGTCTCTCAATGGCATACTTAAAGAGAGAATAACTGGCTTTGAAACAAAGAGAGAGGCAAATGATAGGAAGTGGAGGAGAGGCAAAAAATGAAGGAGCACTGCAGAAAACGGTTTATAACCTTTATCTGGGTTATTATAGTGCGGTTTGCTAGTCGGATAGGCATGCTTGACAAATGAATGGCTAAAAAGGAGGCTTTGCAAGCAAGAGAAGAGATAATTAAGAGAAAGCAATGTAAGAGTGTTAAAGAGAGAAGGAGCAATGAACAGCAGAGGAGGAAAAGAAAGACATACAAGGAGAGAATGAGTAAGAGAGATGCCAGACCACCCAGGTGTCCTGCTCCTCACTGCAGTAAGAAAGATTGGTGTCTGGTTGGTCCATTGCCAGCTTCAGGTTTGATCCTGTGACTCAGCATCTACAGAACCACCACTCTGTATATCTAACCTGGATCAGAGGGTTAACATGTTCATTGTGTCCTTTTGATGGAGTCCAGTGCGTCTTTTACAGCAACATGCAATGAAAAGATGTTTAGGAAGTTCAGCTGGAATAAGCTCCATCTTAAGTTGCAGTATTCAAAATAAGAGAAATTAGGTCACCCGCTCCTGATTTGCTGTTCCTATCTGACCAGTCACAGAAAATTTGCAGACCTATCTTTTCGCTCTGCCCCTCCTGCTTGGATAAACATGGAGCAGGAATTAGTACAAAATGTCCTCTGTTTCTTCTTACTTATCTAATCAAATGCAGAGCAAAGTCAAAGTCTCCAGAAACGCTGGGTCCTACATTTCCCATCATGCACATTCAGCCCAGTGTGCAAGGTGGAGGTCAGGTTCATGCAGGAGACTGGAGTATGCATGCTGTCACAGACTTGCAATCAATGTCGGCCTATTTATTAATGATACACACCCTCAAACCATACTATATTTACCATGTGCAGTTATTGTTGACAGCAAGTATTTTTGAAACTTTGCCAGGGATTAATCTGTGAGCCTGAACGTGAGTCTCTACTGTCAACGCTCTAATAAAGGCATAAAATGCACAAAAAGGATAATAGAGTAATAATAAATAATTTCGAATGACGTGTAATGTGGTAATATATATCCTTTATGGAGCAGCTGTTATAAATCAGTATGGTAAACACACAGGCCTGGCTCACCCACACAGGTGTTCACTTATTCTGATTAAACCTCTGCTCTGGTTAAAGTTGGGTGAGGCTAAACCACACTTCTTGTCCCAGTAAGAATGACCAAGCCGTTAGTTGCTCCACCCTTACAGGTGCAACAAAACTAATAAAGTGTGAGGAAGATCACTTAAGCCCAGGCTGTATACGCCCACACAGTCATGAGCAGATGAATGATCAGGCAAAATAAGTGAAAACACCTGTGTGGGTGGATCATGAGTGTGCATCGCGTTTAACAAAATACCAAAATGTAATATGTACAGCAGTATGTTGTTAATGTCCCTGTTATCTTCTGGTCTAATTTGCATAAAGTGAGCCAAGCATTTTAGTTCCAACATTCGAACAATCCAGTCAAAGTTTAAACGCATTTCAATGGATGAAACTCGCTCTGAGAACAAATCTCCATCAGGTCTTCAGCATGAACCTTTATTTTACTCATCCTTCTTCCCTGAACATCCTTCTTCCTTGGCCCCCTCCTGTCATCCCCTCTGTGAACTCTATCCCTCACTTTCTCCTCTTCTTCATACCCTCTTCCCTCTCCTTTCCCTTCTGCTTCTCTTCCTCTTGTTCCCATTCTCATCCCTCTCCACCATCCAACCTTTCCCCATCCCTCTTCCCTTGCCATTCCTCTTCCCTGCCATCCTCCACAGGTCCTTCCACTGATAATTTTTTAGCTGTGCCTCAGCCATGGCGGCGGCTGTCCCTTATCGGCCCACAAAGAGGCTAAGAAAACAATGTGATGTGGGATCCTTATAGGACTAGATGGTGTAATTGCCTAATTGCTTTTTTTCTCCCGTCGGAGGGTTCTGCTTTCTGTCAGGCAGGCAGGAGCCCATAAACACTAGCCAGCTATTCCCAGCATCTCCCTCAATGTCACCATTTTGTGCACTTTGATTGGCTTAACTCAGAGCCAGGGCCTATTGCTCATTGGCTCCTCCCACGATGAATGGCCCGGCTGACAGCCAATGGGGCCACAGCAGGGTGAGAAGGCTAAGCGAGAGAGTAAACAGCATTTTTCTGGAGTCAGGGACATGCACAGTTCTCTTTGTTGGGAATGTAATGTTTCCACTTTTGGTTCCCAGGAGACCTAAAGGCGTTCAGAATTGTAACTCAGCGATACAACAGTTAATCATTAATGGTAATAGCAAGATCTGAGCTATTTGTATGCACACAAGTTGACAGTAAAGCATCTGACGCTGGTCCACTCATGCTTAAGAGTAATATGTTTATGGGAATTTTAAGTAACAATTACTCCTTAAACTTTACAGAAGACAGAGAGATTGGAAGTTGTAGGGTGTTACGTGAAGGCCGTGGCCTAGAAACAGGGCATAAATCAGGGTAAAGTCTCTGGTTCTCCCTCCTCCAACGCTCCCTCTACTCGAGCACACTTACTTCATCCAAGGCCAAGCAATCTGTCTGCCGAGGCAGAGAGGGCTGAGTGAGAGAGGAGCTCGCTGTATCAAGAGGAAGAAAAATTCTGAAGAAGACTGCCTAATATTGGCCATCACAAAACCATCCTTTATGCCCATCTGTTTTAAGTCCATATGTCGAGCTGGGAACTCCCATGTGATGTATATTTTCTGTCTCTCTCAGACTCTCTGTCCTCTGTCCATCTCTATTAGGCTGAATGAAGATAGATGAGAACATTGTATATGTTCACATGGCCATCAATTCCAAACTATTCCATTGGTGGTGGTGTGCAAGTGCACAGAACTAAAAACGGAGTAAGGTAGTGACAAAGAACAGAGCGTGTAAAACAGAAATAGATTGCGAGAGAGAAACACACAGTACCACTACACTTTTATCAGCGAAGCCACACACTGATCCAGGAGAGGAAGCATGTGGGCGTCCTGTCATGGAGGCAAACGCACACAGGAAACAGGCTGGTACAGACAGGAAACCAGCGGCAACACAACTGCAAGAGTCACACAGTCACACAACGCCTGCTTATTGTAAACTACTGATACACAAACAAACAAATCAACCCAAAGACATCAGTGTGTCTGCCTGTCTGTCTGTGTGTAAGTGTGTTTAAATGTAAAGTACGGAGGTAGCGGGTGACTGGGCACTCGAGTGTGTTAACACAAGAGAAGTGGAGGAGGATGTGAGAGTGAGACTGGAACACTTAACCAGAGGGAAAACACTCAGTTACATTGGAGGTCATATGGAATAAGATATAAATATCTAAATAGATTAGAACATTAATTCAGTTTGTTGAAGATTCATTTGTGTCAGTGACATTTGGTTTGCATTTCATTAAAACATAACATAAAATCCATTAATAAATAATGCACAGTATACATATCTCTTGCCCAGTGTCAGCTAGGATCAGCTCTAGCCACCCATGATCCTCTAAAGCATAAGCAGATACAGGCTGGATGGATAGATGGACCTATTCATGATTATATCAGTGTTATCAATCATCTTAAGAGCTTTGCTGACAGTGATGATGCTTTAAAACAAGCGTCTTTGGCTGAACAGCGGCTAATGTGTCCAAAAGTAGCAATTATGGGCTAATCGTAAAAGAAAATAAATTAGAAAATATACATAAGAATCATACAGTCAGGAAACACAGCAATAAATGTATTAGCTAACATTAAGGGGGCATTATGGAGTTTTCAGCGGCCACTAGCGATGCGGTTCTAAGATTGCAACCAGGTGTGTGCTCTTGGACTCTCGCTTGGACTCATGAGCGAGCGTAATCCGAAACACAGCCGATTTCATACAGAGATCTCACACTAAACGCGGAAACACCAGCATGCCAGCTATGGCTTTTTATACAGACATGTTCAGGCTTTGTTACTTCACGTTCCCGGCTCAGAGGCAGATCAACACCGGCTCTGTACCTTTCATACAGCGCTGCGAGACACCAGCATATTGGCACACTACTCCCGGGAAAAAAGGCAGCGTGAAAGCGGCTATAGACAGACAGGGAGACAGATTCTCACAACATGCTGGAAACTCAGGTAAACTCCCACTGCAACATTACAGTAATGTTTTTATCAGCTGCAGGTCATGAACTAATCCATGTTCATGATAAGGGTACATTTACTGCATTTAGATGACATGGTACATCGTTAGCTCATCCTTTCTTGCAGGCTAAGTAGGGGTGTGACGAGACACTTAATCCATGAGTCTTGGAGAGATTCGAGATTGGGTTCACGGGATCGAGACGAGATTTTAACACTATTTTTAAGTGGTTTTTTTAAGCGCTACTAGTTGAGTTATAATCTGTAAAATGTAACTTCTGAATGAAATCAAGTAATTTTCAGGCAGAAAGTACCTTTCAGTCAATAAGCAGAAGCTGCAGTCACTTTCTGGCAAGTGAAATACTGCATGTTATAGGTTGTATTGGCCATTTAAAGATATTTTAACAGGTAAAAAGGACTGGATTGGGTTGTACACAGCAATTAAAAATAATGTAGTCATAAGGATAATTGCAAAAGAGATCATATCTTTATTTTATATATAGCTCAGCAGTAAGTCATGTTAATTATGGCCACATTCAGCTTTCCCAATGTAAACAAGGATTTTAGACATAGGCCTACCAAACACATATTCCATTGGCAACAACAGGCTTCCATTAATGCCTATAATCATGTAAATGTCAGGCCCGGTTATGCTATAAATTGCAAAAAATTATTTGGCTACAATTGTGATTATTCCGTTAAAAGTATCACAAAGACATACCTTTGCTGTTACAACGGACATAAAGTGATGTTTATTAGCACGTTGACCCAGATAAAAAGCAGCTGTAGACAAAAAGAGGCTGGACGATCCAGCTTTAACATGCTCCTGGGGATGGCAATCAGTTTTTGCCGAACGATCACTTTTCGTCACAACACCTGTATGCTCTGCTGTGCAGTCTTTCTGGCCACATAACACCTTACATACAGTTAAAAACGGGGACATTTCCGACGACAGCTTCAGACGGGGTCCGGCCACCAAAACCGGGGACTGTCCCCGGAAAACAGGGACGTCTGGTCACCCTAGTTTTTGGTAGCCTGAGAGCATCAAGCATGAGAGTTGGCAGCCCTGGTATATTGAACTGAACAATAATGTATAGATAATGTATTTTTGCTCATTATTAAACTCAACATTTCATTTTGTGGCAGTTATGGGATTCTAATGCTAAATGCTAAAACATAGAGTTACAGTACCACAAGTAGGCTACACAAGAGTCATGATGCAGGGGACTGACTGAGTATACAGCTTACACAGCAATATCTATCAAAAATCTGCTTACATTAGCCACCATGAGCTACTTGTCATACCACACCTTTTGTATTCTGTTACAGCAAAACTCAGATTTTCATTAGTGAGAGTGTCATTTCTTCTTTCATAAGTTACAGGCTCCCTTTAAAATTATAATCAACAGTGTTATTGAAGTATTTACTGAAGAGCTTCAAATAATAACATTTCTAGGAAAACTGTAATGACTAGTGCCAATGAAAGGTATGCTTCCCTGGTAAACTGACAAAGCAGTTCATCCAGCCTCTAATCTAATCCATGTGTTTTGGGGGGGTCTTGTCTTTGTGAAAAGTTTAGATGTTAAATAATGAGAACATCAAACAACCATTCAAGAAAAAAATGGTATATATGGTCCAGAGATTTCTTTCCATAAATTGCACTATAATAAGATATAATAATAGGAAGAATGCGTTTTACTTGTAAGAAGTTGATGAGTACAAAATTCTGACATTGGTGAGTGATTTCTAGCTGTATGCAATAAACCAATGCATTCCTTTCACGCTGGGAAACAGGCACAGTAATGTGTTTTTAAATAAATGATAAATTGTTTTCATATTTGTATACATTTGGTGGAGGTTGGAGCCATGAGATGATGAGACATTGCCCTCACTGAGTCTTAACTTATTTGTTTTTCAACTTGCTTTCTGCACGATGAAGTTCAGATTCATCCCAATGCCCTTGATACTTACTCTCCCCAGCATTCATTAAACCTTCCATCAAGCACTATCATGCAGTGAACTTACCATATTATTAAGTGGCATGTTCTTTGTCAGTAAATTATGTTTTTGCTGTAGAACTGAAAAAAGACTGTGTGAAATGGGAATGACCCGAACAGACTGTAATGGAGAGAGAGAACTCCAGCACCAGCTAAAAATAAAATGTTCATATGATTCAAAGAATACTTTATAGAAATAACGGAAAATCCTATTGTCACCTCCTGCACCAACAGTAACACATTCTGTAGCCAACTGGGCTATAGACAGAATATAACATTGACCGGGTTCGGCTCGGGTCCCATGAATACGTCCAATTCGTAGTGATCTATTAGGCACACAAAGAGGACTTCATCATTTAACTAGTACAACAACCAAATCCCCACATAAGTTGCTTTATGTTGGTTGCAGTATTTTTGTTACTATTGGAGCCGTTGACTGAGAAGGAAAGAAAAACATACAGATGACATAGGACTTTAGGACCACAATTAAACCTGGGACACTGCTTTACATTGCATATCCTGTAGTGGACTTCTGGCTCAAGTGTGTGTTCATGTTTGTATATATATAATAGAGGGCACAGGAGGAGAGACCTTGAAACATCCTCAAACTCTTCGGTTCTTTCCTGTATTGTTACTGTATACACTGACTCTAATTTGATAGCTACATATGATAAAAATAAAAATCACCCTCACATACCAGCACACACACACAAGCGCACACACACACACACACACACACACATTATCTTCATTCTGAACAGCATATCAAGATTTGTGGTAATGTACCATAAAACCCTGGAGAGAGACTCACCCTATAAAATACACAAACTCACACGCACACACCTGTGTACAGACAGGTACACATTCTCCACACAAAAACTTCATTCGTCATTGACACTTTCTTCCTTCTTACTATTGCACACTGTCCTTCTCGCCTCAGCCTGTTCGGTCTCTCTTCTCTTCCGTCTTGCTTGGGTTTGAAATATTTATCCTACCTCTCTGCTTGTTTGACGTCCCAGGTTTATTCATCGCTCTGGGTGGCCCGGACTGCGCTGCCAGCTCCTGATGCTCTCTGGCTCAGCTATAGAGAGGACACTACATTATTCTCAATCACACTAATATGTACACCTACATCAGTGCTTTTTACAGTTCAGCAAGCAATCCAAAGGGACTGAATTGCTTGTGACATTTGTATTTTGTTCAGTCAAGTAATAACATTGCAATCGTCAGCAGGATAGATGTTCCTATTCCTCAAATGAAGGATGACAAAGGTGTTCCTCTGACTTTGGTTTTACAAATGTATCCCCTATCCTGATGATACAACTTAATATCAACCTGGGGGGTTGAGGCTCAGGAGATAGAGCAGGTCTTTAATTACAGGGTTGGTGGTTCGATCCTGGCTCCTTCTTTACGCATGAAGTGTCCTTGGGCACTGAACCTCCTCCCGATGGGCAGGCTATCGTCTATCGTTTTGCATAGCAACTCTGTTGCCATAAGTGTGTGTGTGTGTGTGTGTGTGTGTGTGTGTGTGTGTGTGTGTATGATGGACGATCCCTCTTCCCATTGATGTGCATTTCCAACTCTAGCTAGCAGCAGCAGCTGCCTGCTGTACACTAACTGCCCAGCAACAAATGGCAGGTGGACAAAGTTAATAACTAGCTGATGATCATAGTGGAGCATTTTGCACCTAAGGAGACAGATATATTTTTCAGCAGTTGACAGAGACCAAAGCAGAAGTAAAAGGAGAGTGAATATTGTACTTAGATTCATCAAGTGGCCAGAAACATGGTTTAAAATGAGCCATTATGTTTCTCTGTCTGCTGGATGTTTGGTAACAGGTTAGCCATGAGAATCTAGTGACTTGATGATATTATGATGTTGTATTAACAGCTTGTTTGAACTCATGTGGATCAGATCAGCATCAAAGATAGTTAATGCAAGTTTAATTTTATATAAATAAAATAATTCAGAAGGATTCAGAAGACAGAAAGTCACACAATAGAGCAAGAAGGAGGGAGAAACACAAAAAGTAAAGTCACATTTTATTACCACACCTATTCACAATCTTCTACAACAATAAAAGTTCCTTTTCAGTGTTCAAAGGTGAAATATTGCACCTTTGTTTCTTAGAGTGCACTTGTATATGCGTGTGTGTCTCTCGGTTTGCCTACAGTGTGTATCTAGATATGGGCATGGGTAGAGCGGACATACTGGAGTAGCCACACAGCACCAATGCTCCACCCGCTCATCAAAGCTCTGCTTTAGTCTCCCCACACCCATGCCATGTCTGAGTCCAATGACCGAGGTTTAGTGACACGTGCATCGGGTGTATATGGGCACACACAGGGTGGGAAGTATGAGGGTGGTGGAATTGGGGAGGTTTCAATACTGCTAGAATTTCCATGTACACATACTCACACATACATGCACACGACCTTATCTGGAGATCAGCAAGAGGACTGGCTGACTGGTTGGCAGAGAAACTCTTCGCACCCTTATTTGATGGGGCTATTCACCACAGCCAGAGAGGGAGCTGGCTCATGTTGGCGCTGGGATGATCGGCCATTTATGTTCACAGATAATGTATTTAACTAATTTGTGGGCTGTGGTGTTAACTGCACAGGTGCACAGTATATGTGCATACAATATATATAGTACAATATAACAGAAAAAAGTCTCTTAGGAGCCACTGTGCAATCATATAAGCTTTTTGACAGAGTGTGGCTCACACAAGCCCTGTGCACCACACTTGCCCACTCCGATTGAGTGAACACGTCAAAGCTGCTGGGCCTCTCTTTGCAGGACAGATTTATGCTGTCGACCATTTAGAGCTATTACACTGCCTCCCTCACAGAAATGCAGAGGGTCCATCAGATTCATAGGCAGCCATTAATTTCAAAGTGTCTGGTCTTGCGCTGCTCTGCCATGCTGTCCTCCCCCTAGTGCCTGACATGCAGAGAGCTGCATAAACATTTATGCAGCAGTATTTTTTAAAGACCCTCTGCAATGTCTTGTAAATCTGCCTGCTGCTTTGATGTCTTATCTGCTAGGTGTGTGCGTGCGTGTGTTTGTCTAACGATTGTTAGGTATATATGGACACTTTCCATGTACATTTCTTGCTTCAACATCACTAACTAGATTAGTGATAATTAGTATCACTAATCTAGTCACACAGAATTTTATAGAATGAAATAACTGAGGCAATTGCAAAACTTTATGTTAGCAGAAATATTTATTATTATTATTATTGTTATTGTTGTTATTATTATTATATAATTTCATCCAGTTATTGGTGTGCAGAACTTAGATATTTCCTTAAGCACATTTGTAAACAGTACACAAAACTGCAATGTCCACAATAAAACTGTTTAAAAACCTTTTAGATCTTAAAATGCATTGTCACAAAGCTGAAAACAAGCCCTTTTTCTAACTCATTGAAAGTTGGTATTTTTGGAGATACATGGTTTTCACAGAGCAGCGGCAGAATACGGATACAATCGTAGTAAGCTGAACAATGTGTCCATCAACAGTAATGCATCCTGTTCAGTGAGACACTGAACGTCCTACCTGCTAACAGTTATTTAGTCTTTGAGTATGATTTACGCTGCTGCCCTGCTTGTCATTCTGTTCAAGCTTAACTGTGATTTAAGCTTTGGCCTACAGAGTAAGAACAAGCAAGCAATTGTCTGGGGCCCAGAGTCAATACATTAACTAAAGATTTTACTAAGACACATTCTCCCTTTGGGAATGTTTCCTCTAAAAACTACAGATAATTTAAGCATTGCTCTTATAGTCCCTTTCCTCAAACATGAAATAGTAGTAGGCTAATAAATTAAAGTAATAAAACCAAATAAAATATCCAAACATTTTCTTAATATTCCAAGGGAAACAGCGACAATGTCTATCTGATTAGTGCCCCTCAGGCCTATCGCCTCTTCAACAGATTTGTTCCATGCTGTTTATGTAATGCAGAGAGAGAGAGAGACGCCAGTGATTTACAAGCCTGTGAGTGTTTTAGTGATGGCTGGTGCAGGTCAAGGTAATGATCATAAATAAGAGGTGCAGGAGAGGAGAGGAGGAGGAGGGTTGGGGGAGAAAGAACAAGTGAGAGAGAGTGGATGAACATCATAACAAGTCTAAGGATGGGTTCAAATTCCTACAGTTCATGGGTGTTGTAACATATAGCACCCTGAGCTGACCCAAAAAAAGAGCTGTGGAATTGGTTGGTGGGCTTCGATGGCAACTTCGAAATGGTTTACACTGAGGTGAAAACATTGGCAAATACTCATATAGTCATAACATTTTTCTACAGCAACATACATTATTCCTGAATCTGAAGTGCTCGTTTTGTAGGAGCCATCGCACCAGCTGTTCATAAGTCCAAATTTAGCTTAACGTGAGGGTGTACTAGGGTGGGATTTACGCAAACTACTATTTACTTTGACACACACACGCAATATTTCTTCATGTAGCATATAAAACTAAAACAAAGTCCTATATTAACAAATATTGGTGGCTGCAGACACACAACACTGACCTTTTCTAATATTTATTTTCCAACTAACTACTACAACCAACTCCTGAGAAATTAGCAAGTTTCTTACTTTGTAACTTTTCTGCTTGATACTGAGCAGGCAGCAGGCACATTTGGTTTACCAGAACTTTTTTTTTTACTGAAAACAGCTGCCTGCACTGACAAAAGTGAATCAACATCAAAGTTGCAGGCTGTATAACCGAAACAATGAGCTGAAAGATGTTAAAAACCTCCCCTGGCAAATGCAGTTTTAAGTAAATCACTAGTCCTGGAATTTACTGGTAGTTAGACATAGAAACTTAATGATGGATTTGTGGATAGCTGTTTGATTTCAGCTGAGCTAATGACACTGTATGCATTGTAATGTTTTTTGTCAATGTCCAGAATGTCTTGCTTTTGTTCTTATACACTGCAAAAACACTATTTCTAAGTAAATTAGGTAACCTTTAGATTAAAAATTTACTCTGAGTGTCTGACTATGCAAGGCTGTTTGATTTAATTCAAGTAAATACAACTTGGCCCTGCGATGGACTGGCGACCCGTCCAGGGTGTGCCCTGCCTTTCACCCGATGTCAGCTGGGATTGGCTCCAGCCCCCCGCGACCCTGTATGCAGGATAAGTGGTTAACGATGGATGGATGGATGGAAGTACAACTTGCCTTGTTTTGAATAGCAATTTAATCTTGTTTGGGGTACGTTTAGCTAGATAGGCCGACACTTATTTTAAGCTCTAAAGTTTCAACTGTTATTTTCTTTAGGTTTTAGTCCTTTAGATAGCATGGTTAACATGCTTGGTATGTTGTGTTGTTGGTAACAAGTACTAAACACTAAGTACTAAGTACTACGAATGCTGATTATTTTTTCAGGTATTTGGTCTTAAACCAAAGTACAAATGTAAATTTGACCTGATGATGGTGCTAGATTAAAAGTCAAAGGATCACCAAAGTCACTGAAATTCATTCTCTGGGGAACATTATTGTCTGTACAGAGCACCAGTAGTCAGGTGTACAGGTACTGTCTGTGTGAAGTTTTGTCATTACAAAGAAGAATAGCAATAATCTTATGTCGAGTAATGTTGTTATGTTTTCTGATAACTGGACATCCTGACTTATTATAAAAAATGTCATGTGAAAAATCAAAGCTTCATGGCAGCCAATGTGCCCATTCCTGAAATGTTTTCACTTAAATTTGCAGAGTTGTTTGTTCCTAAGTAGTTTGTATGATGCTTTGGCAATATTGTTGTTATACATTCATGCCAATAAAGCAATTGAATTAAATTGTTATAAGTCTCACTAACAATAAAAACCAAGTTTTTCCATGAACATATTTAACTGACTACCTCAACCCAGACAAGCAAACACACTTACACCCACATTCATACACTCACAGACTTGGCTAAGGTCTGTGTTATTATACCCAAAAGCCCTTGAGACAGACTCACCCTGTAAAACACACACATATTCTGATAGGATTGTGTAGTTGTAGCTTTCTGTTTGTTCATGTTGCTCATGTTGCTCATGGATTGGCCGTCTTAAACAGTGGACCAGCGCCTCTCCCCTATCAGTTCATGACTTCACAACCTAAAACTGGATGGAAAATAAATATTGCACTTTCCATGTACTTGGAAACTGAACTGTGCACTAGCAGTAACACAATCAACCACTACATCTCCATATATTTCTGAGGGGAATTTCTTAGACCTTTTTAGACAGCTTTTTGTGATTTTGTCAGACTTTAAACATGTTCAGCTTGACTACTGAGAAGTAAGGTGTGGATTGTCTCAACAGTAGAGGAAAACCTGACAGCAATAAATTGCGGGCTTGACTTTTCACCTCTGGATCACCCTGCGCACACTCAACTCATGGTTGGCTGCTCAATTTCCCAAAACAACACAAATTGCTTCAGTCTTCTACATGTGACTTCCAATCAGGGGAGAGACAGCAGAGTATGGGAAAGTTTGGGCTCATCATCAACTAAAAGGCCTCAAATATATTCTTCTCTCACCAGACCCATGTTGATCCTCCCTGCTTCAAGGTTCAACTGGGCCCCCTTGTGGATGAAAATGAACATTACACTAGTATGTAAGGGCATTCACTGGCTCCCCATCCACATTAGACTGAACTTTAAGGCAGCACTAATGACTTTTAAAATAATAAATAAGCTTGCCCACAATAAACAAGGATATTTATCTGTAAGTGCTGGCATGGCTTGTTTCAAATGAAATAATGGGCTGCTGTCGTTTTGTAGTTGTGTTTGGCATAGTCATTCTTCATGTCTTTATAGTCGTTTTGTGTTTATGCATAGTCATTTGATTGACTTTCCAACAAGTAAGGTGGTTGGGACAGGGGGCTCTCTCCATATGGCTCCTTACTCCTAAAGTTTCTTCTGTGTACATCCGTAAACACCGACAATAAAAACACATAATCATTTCTTCATATTGTTAATCCTCTCATGGGTGTGGATATATATGGCACATGTGGCAGCAGGGAGTGGTTGTTGGAAGGAGGAGACAGAGGATGACGATGGAGATGCTGCCTCAGTCATGCCGGTTATAAGGAATCTGGTTCAGGAATCAGGAAATGGGGTTTTTCACGTATATGATGCCTTGTTTCAAAGAACAACAGTGCCATTGCTAGTGTCTGCTCTTTCTAATCAATTTACATACCACTAAAATGTCATGTCATGTCACCGCACCCTGTTGCTGCTTTGTGGCTTGTTTCACACACATGGCTGTCTAAATGTGTAAATATGACTTATTTACACTCCCAACCTCTTTGTCAAGCCTCCATACAGTTCATGTTAAGTTTTGTTAAGTGGCTAGGCTAAGGTTTGGGTCACAGCAAGTCTTTCATACTAGGCTATTAAATATGTTATATCGTGGCAGTATTGTAGGTCTATTTATTAATATAATTCAATGAGATGAAAATCATTTTAACTCTGTCTATGTAACATCTGATTTTAATGTACAATCGCAGGCTCCTGCATTGGACATTTCTGTTTTCCAGTTGGTTTTGTCCCTCTATCCCCACAGGGTTTTATGGGACCGGTTTAGCCGGTTATGTGGGATTTCAGCAGAACAGGAATATCAAGGGAGAACTTGCCCAGGCTTTAGTGTTTGTGTTCCTTAAGGGGACGACCGCTCCGACCGGTTTTCTGGGGTGGAGAGATGAGAGGAGGAGGGTGTGGGGCGTTCTCCCTCACCTTATTCTTCTTTCTTTCTCTTCAATATCACGCTTTCACTCCCTCTGTCTCTGTATCACTCTGTCCATCTCTGAAGCCTGAGCGAGCAAAAACTGTGCCCCGTAGGGAACGGCTGAACGAGACCTCGGCTGTATGAGGTGAGTTACCATTGATTAAGGTCTGAGTTATTGCCTGAGGGCCAGAATAGATTGGCTGACAGGTGAGTAGAGTAAGTGCAGTTATGTGCGGCAAAGGACCGAGCTGACATACAGGAACTGATCATGGGCTAATCAGGGCTTCTTTCATTGTCATTATGAGAGTATATGTGTGTGGGTTTGCATGGGAGTTTTAGGGTCAGTAACCACACGTCTTCATATTCTTTTTATAAAAAGTACCTAGGCCTACCTTTACTGTACAGCATGAAGTCTATATGAATACATTTAAAGCTGCTTGTCAATACATGGAGGCCTTTAATTAAGCAAACACAATATGCAATAGAACAACTTGCAAAGCACTTTTATGTATGCTCAGGGTTCATACTGAGGACATTAGAGACAAGAGATGCATTTATTGCATTTATAAGCTTGTGTGTGTGTGTGTGTGTGTGTGTGTGTGTGTGTGTGTGTGTGTGTGTGTGTGTGTGTAGGGCGGAGCTCATAAGTTTAATAGACTGAAGGTTTGAATGGTGTCTGTTGCATTAATTGTTACCTGCATAAAAGCCATATTCTCTCAATACACATTTTTCTGTGGTTGCCACAGTTAAAATAAACAAGTGACAAGATAGTTTACTCAACATCACTCTCCAATGATGGTCATTTTATCAGTCAGACAAGCTGACAATGAGAAGTGCTGAAAGCAAAGCAGCTTGGACAATAGCTTCCGTTGGCTGCTCTGTTTGTTCAGAACAGCATCAGCTGATATTGTGTGACAGCGGTCAGTGAGGTCTGGACATCAAAACGTCCTCTCACAACTCTAGTCTGGTTTTGATCAAACAACAAACTCCCTTCGAATGGGGGTGTTTGAGAAAGGATTACATTAAAGCTGCAGCAGTGAGACATGCAGCCAGGCTGTTAACTACATGGCCTGTACCCCTCTATAGCTGAACTTGGTAATGGTTCAGTATGTGGGAAAAGTGTGATACATTAGTGTCAGTAGTGATAGGAATGGTTTTACTGGAAATATATTTAACTACACAATGACAGCTTTGTGTGTGCCTGTGTGTGTGTGTGTGTGTGTGTGTGTGTGTGTGTGAATAATAATCTGGAGACAGCAGAGCAGGCACATAAAGGCAGACAGGTCTTTTCTTGCTCTGCTGAGGTGATCTGAACAGCCACTTGCCTGACATATCCTGACATGTCGAGAGAGCCTCATCCACGCTGATCAAAATGCTAAATAGTGTTCAGTGCATGTATTTGCGCTTATAAGTGATCATGTGTGTATGTACGTGACACAGACAGCAGAGGTGACCCACATTAAGGATTTCAGTTTGCACCAAAAACGTCACCTGTCTGCACTTAAAGTGACTCTCTAGAGCACTTTAGACTTTAAATCCAGAAATGTTCCTATTATGTTAGTTTGGTAGAGCTGATACACAGTTTTAAATTGATCAATGTTATGCACATATATGAGTACACACACACACATGTGCAAGCTGTAAAAGCTGTGTTTCATGTACTTGAAACTCAAACTGCAGACTGCACTCCTAGACTTGGTAGGACCAGTCTAGCTGGTTTTAATCACCCTCAATATAACAACGAAATTTGCTCCCATATTTGTGTAACAGGAACAGCTTATGAAAGTACAATGTCACCAACGTGTGCAGTGCTGTACGTCCTCAGATGGACAACACAGTCCTCAGGCTATAAAGCCCAATCAATTAATTACTCTGACTGATTTACTATGTTTCCATCCCATTTGTAGTTTTAAGTTTTATTATTTAGTTAAAGCCAAGTTAAATACATCTAAATGGAAAATTCGGCTTTAATGCATTCAATACAATTTCATTCTATCAATCAAAAATGAAAACACCTCTATCTTTCTGCATCTCTCTTTTGTTTTATAGTCTGACTCAAGGTCAAAGGTGATTGTAATAGCAATGGAGTGCTTCAACAACCTACTCCTGAAACTACGGGAGGTCCATGAGCGAGAAGTGGAGGGTAAGTGGAAATCATGAAAACAGCAGCCAGTGGCAACAGAAAAAAGAGAGTTGTAAAGCAGCTTTTATATAAAGAGTATTCCAGAGAATTGAGTCCTCATAACCAAGTGTGTTGTGTTTTTGACGTCCAGGTTGGCAGATGAAAATGCAAGAGCTATCCAACAAAAAAGGCTGGTGAGTGGGTTCTTCACCATTGTCTCTAGACGATCATGTTTAGATAACACTGACAAGATATTCAAGTTTAGCGATACAAAACTATGGGAACCATGCTCATTTGCTCTGAAGTCTTTGTGGACCAGGCAGGCAGGCATGCACGTCCTGCACCTGGCCTTGAGTTGGTCTATGTCATGTTTAGCTTGTAAGTAAGCTCATGTTGTAACAAGTTATTCAGTCTGACACTGAGTCACCCAAATTTTGTTTCGTTTCTCCTTCAAACTCGTGAAAAACAATTTACAGAGAAGTGGGATCATGTTAGGTTCTCTACAACTGGAAGATAATTCAAGAAAGTATTTGACATTGTTCCGCTAAATCTGTCTCAATATCTGATTAATAATAAGAGGGACGATCTAAATATATGGTGTCATATCCGTCAGTCAAAATATCCAATCCCAGATAACACTATATTTTCATCTTCAGCACAACAGTTGCTAATTATATGTACTAATACAAGCCTGACCAATACTGTGTTTTTAATATTTAAGTGTTATTGCATTTATTTATTTTCCCCAAGGGGACATAAGCCAGGTGACATTATCATTACCGTTGTGTGAGGCTTTGTGGTACTTTGAGCTAAAAGCTGAAGTCAACATGCTAACATGCCCATAACATCCTTACAATGACAATTCTCACATGCTGATGTTTAGCAAGTATAGGGCCACTACTGATTATGTTCACTATCTTCTCCCTTTTCATTTTCCCAAGTAACAATAAAACACAAAGTACAACCGGCGATGTATTAAAAGAGCTCTGTTGCAGTGTAATATTCACCTCAGTCATGCTAAATAGAAGTTCTGAATGTCTCATAATGGCTGTGGTAACTCATAATGCCTTGTTCTTGGGTTTTGTATTTGTTTGTTTTCAGCATGGGCTTTACTTTGCTTATAGAATGTCTTGAGGAAAGTAAGTGCCTTGACTCAAGTACTATACTTAAGTAAAATTTTGAGGTACTTGAACCTTACTTTCAGTAGTGGCCATAGTAAGTTGTACTTTTCATACAAAATATATAATCAGTTTATAAAACAGAATGCGTTGTTATAGAGCAATAACCAACAACAAAATTAAAGTACAGCTTACATGCTCAAGCATAAATAATAATGATCCGATAATACAGTGATTTAACACTGACAGGGGCCATTCTGCATAATGACTACTTTTTCTCCTTTCTCATTTAAAAAACAAAATAAATAAATACTAGTGTATATTTATTTAAGTAGCATTCTGAATGCAGGAGTTTTTTATAGAGTGTAATTGATAGTTTCACTTACATAAATTAATTGATTACCTCTTCCACTGCTGGTAAAGAGGAGTGTAATAGTGGAGGCTGATATGGAAATGTAGCAACAGCCTTGAAACTAAAAGGAAATACATCTGAAGCAGCCTTTTGTAGTGAGTGGAAACCATCTGTGCCTGATACACTGCCTGTTCTTTAGAAATTATCGTTCCAGACATGTTATTCTGTATCTCACTGATCGTAGAAAGACTGCACTGCAATCTGAGTGGCATCATGTTTTGACAGTAGCCTAATTCTTGTTTGGTGTGTGTGCATGTAAAAAGTGACACAAAGCGAATGGAGGAACTGTTCACCAAAAACCAGCAGATGAAAGAACAGCAGAGATTACTCACAGAAAACATCAAGACACTGGAAAACAGGTATTGGTGTACATCCTGCTGTTGTTTTGCATTAAGATTTTGATGTGTGTGTGTGTGTGTGTGTGTGTGTGTGTGTGTGTGTGTGTGTGTTTAAGGTAAACGATATGCATATCTTGCATCTTGCAGTAATGCCATGTCACATTCTTTACATACTGCATACCCAGTGAAGAATTTGAACTAGTCAGACTTTGGTGACTTCTTGTCATTTTGTATCAAAAAAGACACTGTGGCAATGCCATAAATCAAGATTGCTACATTTAAAAAAAAAAAAAAAAAAGTCAATTCAATTCAATTCAATTTTATTTATATAGCGCCAATTCATAACAAACGATATCTCATCGCACGTGTCATATAGAGCAGGTCTAGACCTTACTCTTTTTAATCTGATTAACAGAGTCATCAAAATAATTTTAAAGATGTTCAGATAACATCAACATTCTACACATGGGGGCTTTAATGAATTATGCTCCGATACAATAACTACTTAAAATGTTGACAATGTGTCATAACGTCTCCTGAGGACCACGTCAGTGTGCTCCCCAAGGAGATGACTTGGGAATTAAAGCTCAAGCTTACATTATTCAGTGGCCAAAAGTGGCAATTATTGGACAATGCGGAAAGCTGAAACGTATGAAAAGAATAGAAGACTAATGGATTGTACAGTTGTGTTTAACTACAGTGGGTGATGCATTTTGAAGCTGAACATTAAGATTGTGAATGTTGCAGTGTTTACAGATCAGTCTAGTTATCAGGTGTGTTTCTGATGTTGTATGTTTTTGTGCTGCTTGTGTAGGCTGAGGGCGGGGCTGTGCGACAGATGTACAGTAACTCAGGAGGTAGCCAAGAGAAGACAACAGGAATTTGAGGCCTCACAGATACAGAGCCTCCAGCACATCTCTCTACTGGGTATTCTGTTTATGTCTGTCTTTGTCAGTCTTCCATCCTTACTAACACATTTAGGTTTTAATTTAATGTCCCATCTCTTCTTTCCCTTGTGGCATTTGTTGTTTGCTAAAGACAACTGTGTTACAGCTATAGCTTGTGGTCTGTTTTGTAGCAGGAGAGATGAACAACCTGAAAAAGGAAAACAAGAGACTAAGAGATGAGATCAGGAATATAAGAGCAACACTCAAGTGAGTATACAGTGTTTGATGAATGTTTTAGGATAACTTCTATATCTATCTAGCTACCTGGAGGATACCTCCTTTTTCTTACTTTTAATGATCATTCTTAGCAGAGGTCACAGTGAACACTCCTTCAAAAGAAACACCACCACAGACGTCAAACCAAACAGCACCACTGACCTTTCCCATTCTTCTGGACCTGTGGCCCTGGTCACTGCAGCAACCAACAGGGCCAGCCACCAGCCAGCAGATGGCACTGTTGAAGTAAAATCTGAGGCAGACCAAAGAGCTGAAGGTGAGGATGAAGGATGAGAATGAGCTGGGAAGAGTAAAAGTTTTTGCTTGTTTGTTTGTTGATTATTATGCTCTCATCCTTGCCTAAGTTCAGTGCAGTTTTTATGTTTCTGATCAAACAGAAGCTGAACAAAGACAATTGAGAGGGATGAACAGAAGTCACTTTGTAAGTTTCTAAATCAGATCACTCTCATTTGCATAAACATTTACATGCAGTTTTACTCTGGTGCATGTTCATGTGAAAGAAATAGTTTTGGGAAATACTCTTTCTTGCTGACAGTTAGATAAGAAGATTGACGCCACGCTCATTTCTGTGTGTTCAATATGAAGCTGTAGTCAGGAGACAGGGTATCATAAAGTGGAAACTGGGAAAAAGCTAGCCTGGCTCTGTCCAAAGGTTACAAAAAAACATCTGCCTACTATCACTAACTGACACATTATATCTCATTTTTGTTTAATCTTTAAGAAGTGTAAAAACTATTTAAGTTCCTTTGGACAAAACCAGTTCACTTGTTTCCAGTCTTTATGCTTAACCCTCTTCTGGCTGTAGTGTCATATTTAGTGTACACAGACTAGAGTGTGCGATCTTCTACTCTGACTCTCTAAAAGAAAACTGTATTTTTTCCCCAAAACCTTAAACTACATGTGGTCGCAATTTTGCTTTCTCCCCTTTTCCACTCTCACAGGAGTCATACAGGCAACTTTCACTCTCGGCTCAAGCATCACCATCCTGGAAGACAGAGCATAGTGTAGCACGTGTTGGAGAGAGGAGGTGAGACAGAGGGATATAAGAAAATAGCAAAAAAATGGCTGTTGTGTCACTATATGAACATGTGTAAGTAAAAGTCAAATCAGAGACAGGGTGCCAAAGTTTAAACAGCAAATCTGAAATAATTGTCAAAACTCAGCATTCAGCTTCAATCTGTCACATTAAACACATTACTGTAATGTGGCGCTACTGTCCAACACTGTGGCCTAATAACCTTTTTTAAGCTCTCTTTTCTGTCTGGTTTCTGTTTCTCAAAACATAGAGCTCAGAGTATTGAAGGACTGAACCAGCGATCCTCTGTCTCTCCTCAAGAAGTGAACCATAACAGACATGTGCTCCACCCTACTGTCCCCTGCCGTCCTCAACCTATCATGAGCAGCCCTGTCACTCTCCCCTGGCCCTTATCTGAATCTCCCGACTGGGCTGCAGGCACCAGCATGGCGGTGCCACCAAACCCGCCACACTTTCCCAACCTTGTCCCAACTAGCCAACATGCCAGTCCCGGAAGGCAGGTTTTTGGGTCTTCCTGGCACAAGCAGAGCACCCACCAGCCTCCTGCCAGAGAGCCAACTGTGTTATTCAGGTTGAGGAGTCTGTCAGAGCATGTGGAGAGTCAAACTAAGTCCCAGGAGAAAAAAGAACTCCCACCATCCAAGGAGAAGAGTGTTACTGGGGACGTGTTTAGAGAGACTTGCGAGGTCCCTCTGGACCTATCGGAACGAGGAAAGTCCAAACCCAGCCAAACACCAAGAGATGATTCGCCCATAGCCTTACAAGGTGACGAGAGAGCACAGAAGAGCCCTGACAAGGATGTGAAGACAAATCCACCTGCACACGGACCAGTATCATCACCTACTCCTGTCGTCTCTCCCTCATCCTCCTCTACGCAACAAGTAGAAGAGCCTACCAGTGACCACAACCACAAGGTAATTTTAGGCCTTTTAGCAACAACATTAAAAGACATGGGGGCTCAGGTGAAGAGGGGTCAAACAGGAGTCATGGTATGATGGTCTTGTCACAGCAGGTAAAAGAGGTCAAAGAGCAGGAGCAGAAAGAGGAGGTGAATGGAAAGACAGACCAAAACAACAGGAAGAAGGTGCCTGTCCTCACTATATCATTACGTCCAGGTAAGGAGCTTGGATTCATGTGTATCTGTTTGTGTACGTATATTTACTGTGCGCAGGTGAATAATACTTACTCGATTTATGTTTTTGTAACAGTAGTAGTGCTGGAGACTCTGAATTCTGCTCTGAAGATGCATGAATCCTTACCATCAAATGGCAAGGTAAGGCAAGTCAATCCAACAATGCACATACAGTAGAGGATGTGTTGGCATATATTATTTTCTCATTCGATTTCACGGTTTTCATGTGAAAATATCAGCTCTTTCTAGGTTATTTCCGCTAGAAGTAAAGGTTTCTTGCTTTTGTGCTTCCTCATCACAGTCATCGTCACCAGCAGCTGAGCCAGAAAGCAACTCTGACGAGCAGGACAAGGATGTGAGTGTGTCAGGACAAGAAAGCGTCCAGGGCTGCAAGAGGAAGAGGGCATCTGTGGAGACAGAAACTGACAGAGACTCGGACATAAACAGTAGGTATCACTTCACATGGTCTAGTCCTAGTCCTAATTTTGTCTTTCTTCCCTTCTTCCTTTCTTTCTTTCCCTCTTGAGTATGGTCTTCAAATCAAATCACATTTCCAAAGCTTTATGAATTAATGTGAATAATCCACATTCATTTCACTTCGGTTCTGTGGACACACATGATATTAAAGGGATAGTTCAACATTTTGGAAAAAAAAAATATGTTTGTTTGTTTGCTTTCTTGCAGAGATTTAGATAGTAAAATCTGTGAAAATGAAGCCACAGCCAGCAGCTGGTTAGCTTAGCGTTCCATAAAAACTGGCAAGCTGCTAGCCTTGCTTTAGTTTTGGTTTTACAGGAGATTTTGCGCTCCAGGAAGTCACTGCACCCAGCCAAATATAGTCCTGCACGTAACCTAAACTCTAAAAACCACAAATGTGTCCATTGATAGACTTTACAGGTGCTGGTAGGCATATTGTGTTATCTTTGGACAGTGGCAGGTTAGCTGTTTCCACCTGTTTCTAGTGTTTATGCTAAGCTAAGCTAACCGTCTCCTGGCTATTACTTATGCTGCCTTAATGTCATATTAAAGTTATCGTAATTTTCGGTTTCTGAGTTGTAAATAGTTTTCACGTCAACATCCAAGTCGTAATTATGACTGAAAAACTTTCCTTAAAGCTCCTGAAAACCATGTATGGCTGCCTCACATTGGCCACAATCCGTTGTTCAAAGTAATTAAACCCAAATTCAATGAATATGGTGCTATATTGTAAATTCACAATGTGGGATGAGGATGGGGCAGTGGCTAACACACATGCCTTTGGTGGGAGAGAGCAGCGTTCAATTTCCCACTGTGACACATCCACCAATGTGTCCCTTAGCAAGACCCCTAGTTGCTCCAGAGGTGTGACATGTATACCTCTGGCATGTATAGCAAATGTAAGTTACTTTGACTAAAAGTATCAGCTAAACGAATAAGTGTAATGTAATTTTAACCCTCAACCAACTCTGTAATCTTGACATTGACACTTGCAAGTTGGAAATTTGTTATGCATCTTTCTCATCCCAACCATCCATCCCATGTGACGTGAATGTTGAATTTATATTTAGCATATAGATACAAGGGTGGTATTCTCCTTCTCCAGATGAATGTTATGATTATTTGATCTCAACTCTTAAGTTCAACCAGTTCTTTCAAGTTCCTTAAATCAGGTGAATGTTGAATTGTATAATTATTTTAAAAGGACCTGGTCTTGGAAATTACTTCTGCTCAACTGATGTGGTCTCAGCTATTGTTTGTCTAACTACTTCTTTCTGTTCAGACTTTATTTATACATGTACAAAAGTAACCAATCACAAAATCTCTCTTTTTCTGGGCACTTTTACTACCTCACCAAAAGGAACTGTTTGGAACAATGTCCTTTTTTCCTCACAGACATCCAGCAGGAGAGGAAGATCAAGATCACAGTGATATCTGAGAAGAAGAGCCCGAGCTAAAGAGCATGATAAAACATTGACTTGGTAATCTCAATTAAACCTGCATCAAGTGATTGCAGTAAAACAAGCTGTAAATGCAACATTTACACCATCACCTCGTGTGTTGTTTACTAATCCCAATTTTCAATTCTACCAAATTCAAATTCTACCCAGTGTAAGAACCACTTGAGCTGAACTAGAGATTACCATTGGGACAACTAAAATATAGCAAAACAAAAAATAAACGCCTAAAATAATAATTTCTCTGGAGCAAGAGGCTTGTATCTACAAAAACGTTTTTAAGACAGTTATAGCACAGTTATAGCCTTATCTTAATTTCCATCAATATCAATAAACAGTGACAACATTTATTTTGAGATGGTAGTCGATTACAGCAAGCAAACAAGGCCATCATTGAGAGTCTCTATTGACATCTGCATTGCATGTAATGTGTGGTATCTTCCTCTATTTAGCTTGGGTAGGCAATTTATTTCAGAAGCATTTTTGTTTTATTTGTTGAAATTGTCTTTACATTTTGACAGCAATCAATAAATCAAATGCTCCGACACAAAAATGAAAAACGGTATCTGTGGCTGCTGCCACATTTCATTTGGACCTGTTCTGTGCATAAAAATGTGTTTGGGGGAGTGGCTTTGGATGGAGGTCTGAGGAAGGGCTGGAATATTTTTCAGTTGGATATTTTCAAAATCTAGCCGTCTGCTATATCGGTTGCTGTTTAAATGCTACACACGGATCATTTAAAATGCATGGCAATTCAGATAAGATAAGGCTGTTATTGTAGTTCCTAAAAACTTTTTTGTTAATACAAGCCTCTCGCTCCAGAGAAGTTAATATTTTTAGGCATTTATGTTTAGATCTGCTATATTTTAGTTGTCCCAAAGGTAATCTCTTGTTCGGCTCTAGTGGTTCTTACACTGGGGAGGAAGATTTTCAGAGGCTGATAATTCTGCAACTTCTCTTTTCATGTTTTTTTACATGAACAGTAATATTCCATTAAGTCAGTATATAAGAAGGAACATGTGACCAGTGCTTTATGTCATGTAAACATCATATTCTATTGATTGTTGGGATTAGTAAACAACATATATTTAATTTCCATGGAGTCGCTAAATCCAAAATAACAATTATAAAAACTGAATAAAACATTTTCAAATGCCAGTACTCAAATAAAACCTGAACCTTCACTTGGTGAATATCAGCGTGCATGTAAACACACATTTACTTTTTGTTTAGCACTTAGGCAGTTAGAACTGAGTCACAGTCAAGTCACACATTTTTGCAACACATAGCAGCCCATTTTCACAAGGTACAACTCAGGCAGCCACCCTGAATATGACCAACTGATGACAAGTGCAATAAATGGAGGCTTTGTCATAGAAAATTTAGTTACGTAGTTAAATAAATGATCAGATTCAAATAATGGTGTGACCTATGTTCATTCTCCTCTCAGCTGTTGATTTGTCAAAACTCAAAATCACCACAACTATTGCCAATTCAGTACCATTGCTAGTGTCATCCCTCTGCAGACACAGTACCAGCGTAGCCACTCCCCCTTTCTGAAACCTTAAATAACCATCCAATCAAATGAAAAATTGTGAAGACCTTTTCTTTACCTTGTCTTAACAGACAAACAAAGCAAACCAAACAGTGTTTGTGTTTTACCTGCCAATGCCTAAAACTGTAATCTTCCTTTGCAGTATCCCGCAACATTGTATTTTCATATAACATAATTATTTCACTTTCCTGGCATTGCTGTCACTGCCTGGCTATTTCTGCCACAGAGCAACCCCCCACCCTGTTGTAAGTGACCAACAAAGAGAAAAATAGAGAAAAACATGTTCCGTTTCCTCTTTTTCATTTTCAGAATGCACATATTTTGCAAGTATTAACTTTCCACTCACAGCTGTGACAGCTTGTGGTAAGCCGGATGGAAGGAGGCGATAAGTGTCAGTTAAAGAACCTATACTTTTGTCATAATCATTGTGTCCATTTTGTGTAAATACATAAAAAAAAAATTAATGGCAGGATCAGCCGATACATAGTGAAAATATGAGTTTGTTGTTATTATTCCTTCTTTTCTTTTTTCGGAAGCATACACTTTTTATTATCCTGTGTGTAAAAAACTGTGCAATCCTGATGCTGTTATATTGATTTCTGCTGTTTCTATCATGTCTCTCTAATGCCATTAGAGTCCATTAGGTACAGTACTTGCTCAATGGTCAGTGGACTAAATAGCCTGTCCCTGCCATTCGCATCTCTCTGTTAATTAAAATGTGATCGACTGTGCCACTGTAAGTGTACTATTGCGCTTTGACTTTTACAGTATGCGAATCTATCAGGTTAAATTATGTGTTGTGTTGTGGTCTAAACAGATATTTTGTTTATTTTGAATGATATAACGCACACTCTTGTTGAATGCATGTCTTATGATGCTTAAGAAAATTTCCGTTTTTGAATGTTGCTTCTGTAGTTCCTACTGTATATGGTCTAGCTCTTATATTTCTGACCGTAACAAATTTACCACACAACTCTTTTACATATTGGGTGAAAAATCTTCAGTGAAAGTTTTCTCGGAAATACAAATAACATCATGTCTGAAGTTTTGTTCAAGATATTATGCAAAACAGTTGTGGTGTGATGATGGGATGTAGAAACCAGAGGAAACTAGCAAACGTTTGTCATGTAGTAGTGTGTAAGTATCTAAGTATTATCAGCGAAATGTACTTAAAGTATCAAAAATAAAAGTACTTATTATGCATTAAAATAGTTCCTGCCAGTGTTTTACTATTATATCTTATGTTTCTGCCTTAATATCACTGCAGCGTTAATGTATATGTTGCATTTTACTGCTGTAGGTGTTTACAGTTAATATCATTTTAACTACTTTGTATACTGTTGGAGGTTATTTTGCAGAAATACATCATATTCAATACAATCATCATATGTTTGTAACATCTCTGTGAGAACCACTATCTAGTAGTAGTAAAATAATTTTCTTAACCCACAAATAAACACTTTCACCTAAAGTTTACCACAAATTTGGAAATACACATTCACTGGAGAGGAAGGGTATAAAATATTGTAATCTGAAAAGTAAGTGGTATTCTTGTTGTCCACAGTCTTAATGGGATAATCTGAGGTGCCAAATGCATTGCAGATGTTTTTTTTTTTCTTCTTTGGGTTTGGGAAGGTTTTCCTTTCAACATTTCAAATCATATACGTAGTTAAAGTCTAAGGGAGGTCACTGAAGTCACTATTAAAGTAAAAAGCTGAGTTGCAAGTCTTTTTAGCCATGCTAGCAGTGTGCCTTCAGGAACAGCAATGTCCATCTCTCAGTCACCACTTTAGTCCAGACTGAAATATCTCAACTCAACTGTTGAATGTATTGCCATTAAACCTTGAAAAGACATTCATGTTAGCATGTTAAATGCTAAAGATGCTAAACTAACACTGGTGAACACTGTTAACATCATTACATCATACTAAAAATTTACATGTTGTCATCCCAGTTGCCATTTCTTTATATAGGTTTAGACAAGGAAAACAGAAACAGGAATCTTATTGAGTTATTCTTTTTGGCATAAAGCATCACAGACTGAGCAGGTCAGTGAATGTTATGTACACCTGTCAGTAGATTTGTATGTAGTCTGTTGCCTACGTGAGCTGTAATCCCCCATAATTACATTTTATATCTGTGGATCTTCACCCTGATAAATGAGGAATTCATTTCCCCCTGAAGTTTGAATATAGTTACAAACTGAGGCCTGGTAGCCAGAGTAAAAGGCTCATTGTGCCTGCACCCACACCAGGCGATGTCAGGTCATCTGCAGCTGTGAATAGCTGCTAAACACCAATTCTTTCTCTTTATCCCTCGGTTTTTATCCTGGTTTATCCTTCACCAATGTTTAAACTCTTCCTTTCTACCTTTCTAGTTTTTTTTCTAGTTTTTTTCCCAATCTCATTCATTTCATTTCATCCTCCCTCTGTCCATCATTGCGGTCTGGGTTTCAGAGGAAACTTGGTTTCTAATCCTGAGTGTTGATTAAGGATTAAAGCTGGAGAGCAGGGAGCTTTCTCTGGTGTGTTATTGCCAAGCTGCTGTTGTGGCCTTGGGGCTGAACCACCCACGCCTCCCCTGTGCTGCCTGCCAGCCTCCGCCCAAGAGGATGCACTGAGCATGATAGCTGACATTTGAATACATGGTAGAGGTGTCCTGCACACCATGCAAATGTGTCCCTCACATCTGTCCACCCATCCATGGCATCCATCCATTTATCCATTCTTCCCTCTATCCATCTTCATGATACCAGCAGAGACTAAATTAGGCTTCACAGTTGAATGTTTTGGCACACATGTTCTGGATTAGGGAAGAAATGTCCCTTACATATTTATAACATCCAATGATTTAATGCAACAGTAGACAAAAAAGTAGGTGACTATGACCTCCAGACAGTGAGTCTTTATTTTTTATTTTGCGTTTTGACGCACAGACAGCTTAATTTCTCTATTCTATCAAAGTAGCATATCACCGAAGAAGCAGCTGAAAAAAAGCGAGTGCCTGCTATTTCAGCCAGTGAACACGAGTACGATCGATGTGAGCTTGTTCCTCTTTTCACCAACTCAGTGAGATCAAACTTCCTCGTACAAGTCCAGTGCGCTACGCTCTGCCACCCCGTCCGCATCTGCAATCTATCCCAAAATAAAAAGCGACCGAAAAGGGATGGAACCTACATAAAATGAGGAATATTCTTTGAACGGTCACCCGAATCTAGAAGAACATATACAACTACAGAAGGAAAAACCGAAGTGATTGGTTGAAGCGCGGTAAGTGTCCTCTTGAGCTGTGTTTGCTAGTGTGGTAAGGAAGCAGCCAAACCGTCTGAAAGATGCCTGTTAGAAAAGATGATGGGCTGTGAATGTATTGACTCTGACACATTTAGGGAAGAATATGAAAGTTATGCTTTGACAAAGTTTTAAACAAGGATCCTCAGTTCCAAAAAGAGGAACTTCAAGGTATTTGAGTTGAAACAACCACCACCTAGAGAAGTAACTGTCCACAAATAATATGGTAACTGTGCGAAAGTGGTCAAATGTTGAACACAATTTTATTACAGTGCTGCTCGCATTTATTTAATAATTTTATACGCATTTCCTTAACTTTAGTAAGTGCTTTAACTCTGTGTGTGTGTGTGTGTGTGTGTGTGTGTGTGTGTGTGTGTGTGTGCATGCTTGCGTGTGTCAGTTATTTTTAGACTGTCCATCTAGACTTAACCAGAAACCAGAAACCAGATTAGTTTCTGTTCTGTTCTGTGTCCTTCCATTTACTTTTATTTTTGAAGTTGAAAATCATAGACAGCACCCAAAAATGATAAAAAAAAAAAAAGATCTGCTGTAATGTCTAGACTGTAATGATATACCAGAAGTGCAATGACTTCTGTTATGAATTGGCGTATCTATACATGTTGAATTGAACTTAATTGAACTGTTAATACACCTTATGTGTATGAAGTGTTTGTGCTCTTAATAGTCCATTAAGAGAATAGTTTTTTGGACTCTTACCAAGAAACCTTTCCTGAAGGAAATATTAGTGTGTTATGTACACTGAAGAAATGCCGATATTACATCATACTGGTGGTCATTGTTAAATTCCCCATCTAGCATCTATCTTGGATTAGTACTGCAGCAGACACACCATCCTTCTTTTTTTCCACGAAATGTTGTAAACAGAAAAGTAAAGGGTTATTACCCAGAATTTTCAAATGACACAAGTCACACATTCACAGTCCTGGTTGGTTGCTCAAGCGTTTCTTAGTTTGACAAAGAAGCAGAATGTTGAGTGAATCAAAACCAACTTCCTTAATGAAAAACCAAACTCTGCAAGAATACGTACAATAAAAATGTTTTCAGATGTCTTGTTTTGTGTAACAAACAGTCCAAAACTCAAAGATATTCAATTTACAATTTTTTAAAAAACAGAGAAATGCAGCAAATCCTCACAGTTTGAGACATTTAAAGCTTGATGATTGACATAAATGTTTAATCAACTACCAGAATAGTTGCATATAAATTCTCTGTTGATCAATTCATTGTTTCAGCTCTGATCTTTGATTGTTGTCATGCAGATTTCATATAACCGACATTATGTTTGGCACATGCAATATGTACGTACGAACTATACATACTATATACTTTACTATGCCAAACTATAAATAAGTTTTAAAATATACAAACATTGTATAATGTTAATATACAAAGTTTGTACATTTTAGATATCAGTCTCAGCTTGTATATATGGCCTGTCTCCAAAGTGTCATGTCATGCAGTATATGTTGTACAAAGACACCTGAGCATGCTGAGATGGAAGTAACTTGTGAGTACACAATGCAAGTGGCAAGTAGTACCTTGGGGCTGTGAGAACATATTCCTTCTTTCTTCCTCTCGTCTAATGTGAGTAATGTAATCTGTCTAATGTCCTGTTGGTTGCGTGCCAGGCTGGCAGGTGATGTTGTTATGGCCTGAGGCAGTCCCAAACAGGTACACACACAGCCTGGCAGCTTTTCACAGCCCTAAAAAACTGTGGAAAAGATCATGCCTCACAACAGAACACACATTAATTATTCCTGTCTTCTCTCCTGGCTCGTGTGTTCCTGTGGCAAACTAGTTTGTTGGAAGGATAATACATGGGATCTATCATAAACAAGGCCATAATGCATTTGAGACATTCTGTTGAACTGCCAGTCAAGGACTGAACTAGCCGGGTACCTGCTCACTGCGTGGACAGGTGTAAGGTGCAGATAGACATAGTGAGCAACCAGTGCAAGTAGAATAAAGATGAGTCTATAATGCTTAAATGGATGTTTAGACATGTTTGTGCCCGATTGTTATAATGTGAGCTGATATCAACAAGGCATCAATACACACTTTATCCACATGCCTGAAAGCCCGTGCTTGTCTCTCTTAAGGTCATGTAGATTTATGACCACCCAACCTGATGTTTGCAGTGGTTCACATTTGCATGGTGTGATATAATTTGACCATCCCGAACAAGGCTTTACATAAATGCCAACTTTAGAGTTACAGTATGATAGGAGGGACGTAAGTGTTATTTTTTTGATTGATATTTTGCAATGGTGGAGAGGTACTTGAATATTTTGGGCTAAACTCTTAACAATCATGATACTATGTAAATGAAGTTCTTAAGTTGAAGTCTTCATATTTTTACAATATGATTGCAATTTGAGCTTGTGATCAAGGGGTTAGACGCAAACTTTTATCAACATTTAATTCTAAAAAAAAATGGTGTCTAATGTTAACAATCTTTAGATGCTGTGTAACTGACATTACTAAGTATGTTTGTCAACTTTATAGCTTTTTTTCCACTTGTGGGCCTATTAGAATATATTTTAGCATGTGACAGATACCATATTCTTTTCTTTTTGGGATCAAAGCATTTGATGTATTGCTGTCAGGATGTAAAGAGAATTTCACAAGTATAAATACATTAAACAGAAAGTGTTTCGGAAATAAATTGCCTACCCCATCTTTAAGAGTATCTTTGCAAATGAAGGCAAATGAATTAATTAATTACCTGTGACCACTTTGCTGCTGTTAGCAGATATAACACGGTCTTGCTTTTGGCTTCACTTTCCTCCTGAGTTAAATTAACATGTTATCGCTTGTCCTGTGGGTTGCCAGGCGATAATCTGAGACTCCAGCAAGTCACTGCCATTGGCCAAGCAATAGTCACACATAAAACTGCGTTGTTATCACATAGACTAAACAAAAAATGGATTAAGTGTTATGTTGTAGAGATGCTGGTATGTACATTTTGTTGACTTTGGACACCTCCAGGCTAGCTGTTTCCTTCTGTTTCCAGTCTTTGTGCTTAGCTAAAGTAACTGGCCTTGTATTTAGACATGAGTCGCATCATTATTCTATGATCTGAATTTATACAAGACACAGTTCATTCTGTCCCAACAAGAGATTTGGGATTTCCTCCATTTTCCGTCTTTCTTTTGACATTGTTGTGAAATGTGATTCAACAGACTGATGGTAAAGAGCAAGAGGCAAGAAAACACATCACCATTATTCATGTGGGTCCTACTGATGAAAAGTCTATTTTTAGGGATGATGTGGTCTGGACCGTAAGCACAAAAGCACAGAACTGAAAGTGCCAGCGTGGTCAAGACATAAACAATTTCTCATAGATTTATCTTTCATATCCCCAACAAAGGGGGGGTGAAGCTAAAGGTGGCATACAAATATTAATTTACCAAGTTAGCATCTAAGTTTTATCATTTAGGTCTAATATGCAAAACACTTTTTGTGAAACTTCAGCTGTAGATAATAAAGCCACTCATCATCATGAAGATGACACAAACTATTGCAATGTGAGCAGCAGCAGTAAAAGAGCAGCATCATTCTGTGCTGGTGGTGTTGAGCCCAGAAGAGACCCATATTTTACCACCGCTCCTCATGTTAATTTACCCACCAGCTGATAAGCAAGAAAAAGGTGTGACAAGCTGCGTATTATTCATGACTGTCTGATTATATGTTCATGTTTCCACTTTGGTCTTTTACTGTACCCTTAGAAGAGAGCTGGAGGTGTGAGAATTGCCTAGTTCAAGGTTTCAGTTATCTTAGTTGAGTAGCAGGAGGGATATGTGCAGAGCAGTGGGTTACACTTAAAGGACAGATGTTCTACGGTCTTGCCTCGGTCATATGCCTGTGGGTGTGAGAGAACTCATGAAAATAGGTGCAGTGTGGCATTTAATTGTGCTGACCTACTGTATGCAGGTGAATTCTGAAAACAGGTTTATGTCATGGAACATGTTGCTACCTGCCCACAAATATGTCACTACGGAAGTTTTTAACTCATCTGAACTGTTGAAGTTTGACAATTTGTGAAACTTCTTCCTGGGTGTTCGATGACAAGATTGATGCCGCTCACATGTCAGTATGCTGAATATGAAGCTAGGGCCAGCAAGCTATTAGCTTAGCACGAAGTGTAGAAGCAGGAGGAAACAGCTGGCCTGGCTCTGTCCAGTGGTTAATAAATCAGCCTACCAGCACGTGTAACATGTTTTAGTTATTTATTTAATCCATACAGTCAGCTGGGATTGGTTCCAGCCCCCCGCAACCCTGTACACAGGATAAGCGGTTGATGATGGATGGATGGATGGAAGAACAATTAGTTGTAGAGGTTAAATGCTGAAACTATTTCTTTGTGGGAGCAGTGATTTCCTGTAGTGTCGTCAAAGCTTTAGCAATGCTGTTTAGTGGATTTATGGACCGAGCCAGGTTTCCCACTGATTCCAGTTAAGCTTACTGTCTGTTGGCTCTAGCTTTAATTTAGCACACAGACATATAAGCAGTGTCATCTAACTCTCTGCAAAAAGCTAATACGTTTATTTCCTCACTTATGTCATCAGCAAAATGATATTATTATAAAGTTAAGGGTTGTCAGTACTGCTAGTACCAACATCCCAGTCTGAAGCTTTATGAAGTTTTCATGTGCATTCAGCTTTTGTTTTGGTCTTAAGCTTTTGTTTTGGTCTTAATGACCCAATGGATGTTTGTTAAAGCATTTGTTGTCCTGTTTGTACCAAGTGCTGCCTGTGTAATTTGCTCTACAGGAACTGATGAATGACAGCTGCATTTTTACAAAGCCAAACTAGGGCAATGTGTAACTGTAACTCATCTCAACTGTATTCTCATCTTGACCTCCGTTTTGTAATAAAACAAAAAAAACAAAAAAATGATGATATTGGTTTTAAATAGAAGTCAAAACTGTCCAAAATGAAACCCAACCCTTCTTTGATTAGACATCTAAAGAGGAACAATGTTTGGAACAGAGACGAAAAAGGAACCAAATACGTTAACATCACATATTTTGACCTCAAGAATACCAGAACTTCCTGTGTCTAGATGAAACATTTTCCATTGCTTACCACTGTACAGGGCAGTATGGTAATTGTTACGGTATAGACTGTACTGTTGATATATGATGTAGAACGGATCAAGATATGTTCACAACATTTTGTTAGTGTTGGTGTATCTGCTTAGGATATCAGAGTCCTCATTTTTGGTAGTTTTGACCACTAAAATCATAGTAGATCTGTTTGCATGGCAACAGGGCGCTACTATGTAGTGCTCATAATACACATTACTTAATTTGTTCAGCGCAATAATCTAGACTATAACTCTAATCTATAACTCTTGTCTCCGTTCTTTCCTCTCCATTTGTGTATGTGAGCTTAATCTGCCATCACAGACTGCCTCTTTGTTCTCATGCCTGTTAAACCTCTTTCCATATAACTGAATACACATTTGCATGTGGAGACACACATGCAGATAAGGTATGATGCAAAAAGAAAACAAAGAAGAAGAAGAAATACTTTATTTATCCCACATGGGGAAATTCAGTGTTTTTTCATTCTGTTGTCAGGTCTGAAATACACACACGTACATGTACAAACACAACACAAACACACGGAGAAATGACTGATGTTACAGATAAATAAGGGGACTCGTGTGGACATATTTTTATTGCCGCATTAGATAGATAGGCCTTGCGGTGTTCATTTTTGGAAGATTGTAATAACACTAACTAATACATACAAATAAAAACAGTATTGCAGCTGTTGTAAAAACAATTAAGTCAGAATAAGGACCAGTAAACTGACTGTGTAAGCTATAAGGCATTTTTGTCTTCTCAGTCTTCCCCGTGTAGTGAAGAACCTCTAACAAGATCATGTGATGTGTCATTTTCACGCCTTCTTCCCCAGTAATAGAGGCATTTTAAGCACATTTACAGTAACAGCCAGCTGAGACAGATAATGTCTCACCTCTGTGTTACATAGATTAGCATGTGTCACAGAGAGGTTTCCAACTCTAAAACTGCATTATTTTCTATTGTTACTTAAAGGTACCAATAATTATTTCACCAAGCTTAGCAAAATTGGTTAACTCTATAACATTCTTAGTGTTGAATATTTTTATAATTTAAAGAGTAACTTTAATTTATATAGAGAATACTCTAATAATAGCATATTCAGACTCATGATGGACAGGTTTTAAAAAGAAATGATCAGAATTGAAGCAGCAGAACCAGATATATAGAATATATATATATATATATATTCTATATATCTTCTATATTCCACTTATTTTTCTTCCTTGTCAAAACCTGGTGCCTACAATTCAGAGATTCGGTTGTGTTATGCTAGTAGTGGCTATTGAAGCAAAAACATTAATTCTATTATCATATTATATCATATAACTAATTTATTTCACTCATCATCAAAGCTAAGACAAACTGATATGGAAGGACAAGGACCAAGCAGAAAGTACATCTTGGAACTTGGAACATAAATACACAAATACATAAATACGTCTTCTTTGAAATTGGCAGATATAACTACCACAACTAAGTTTAGACAGGTTAGGGTAAACCTCACCGTGACTGTAGATTTCATATCCTTCAGTCTAAGGATAAGGTGAACTCTAATTTATTCTGGATCATTATCTCCATGATCATGTCAGAAAGATGATGACCCCCTTTTGTCACAATGTTGTTACCCAAGAACATTTTGACTGATATTTACCATTGTCATACCTTTCTTGTAGCTAGTTAAACACAGTCCACAATAACTTATTTTGTTCAGTACTCTATTCATCAGTTTTCTAAAAAAATCTCTTAACTGAAGCTATTTTTTAAAAAGAAAACAGTCTACTAGTGCCTTCAATAGCTTCAATAGTGACCTGCGATGTTTGTTGTAATGACGCCAGAATTAACGATCACAAACACCAGATGCCACATACATATAGATCTACAGTACAAGGAAGGAACTGGTTATTTATTTACTCCTAGTATTGTTTAACACATAATATTTGACTAGCATAGTGCTCTTTCTGGTATTTAAAGGTCATTTAATTGTTGAATTGTTCATTTATTAAGTCTTTCAACTTGCTACTAATATTGTAGAAGCATATCAAGTTACTTAAGGACTAAGAACTAGAAACTAGGCCTGAGTATTACATTCAACATCCCTATGCCGTTTTCCTGCTGGTATCCACTGCCTTCATGTCTTGCTGTTTCTCCTCTGTTTTCCTCCTTGCAGAAGACATCATGGGCTGTGTGGGCTCAAAGAAGGAGGAGCCTCCCAGCAAAGGGACGGGTAACGACGAGCTGCAGAACCGCGCACAGACGGCCCACTATGTCAAAGACCCCACTGCAGGAAACTCTGGGAGCAAAGCTGTAAGCAGTAATGTTGGTGGCCTGTTGGTGTTTATCACTGGGCAACCTAACATATATCACCAAGAGAAGTAATGATTTACACTTTGCTTCCTTAAAAATGCCCCATTCTGATACAGCATCTACAACTAACTATGACATACCCGTTGGTGGAAGAAGTGTTCGGATCATTTACTTCAGGACAGAAGTATCATCAACACAATACACTTAAAATATGAAAAGTGAAAGTACTCGTTATGCAGAAAAATAGTCCCTGTGACCGTTGGGTCCAGTGGTTTACAACTAAGGGGTTAGATTTCCTCCAAACGGTCACAAGATAAGTGGTCCTGAGATGATTAATTCTGCTTCTGTGAACTTTTATGTTTGGGGAAATGTTACAAGGTGCCCCTACTACACGGGGGTCACAAGCCACAACCATTGCTTTTTAATCATAAAGAATGCGTTGTAAGTTGTTGATAGAAGTATAAAATAGTATCAAATGGAAATAAATATGGTACTTTAACATGAATTTAGATCTTTAGCCATAATGTATCTGACAAAAAAGCTTTCTTTTTGCAAAAGAAAAATGGGCACATACATCTGCAGTGCCCTGGTTCTAATTAAAGAATGAGGAAGATGAAAGGTGTCAAATGCAGTGAATGGTATCGGAAACAGTGAAAGTATGACGAGGTAACGCAGTTTCACTATTTACTACCACAACTAATAGGAGACAGTTTTCCTGTGCCTTTCAGATGAGGACAGATGTATGCCGAGATATAGTGAACCTGTTCCTTTGACTTGGTGTGAGTTTGCATACTGGCCAGACTTTGATCTGTGCCATTGGTAAAGGAGCAGTGCTGCTGCATGTTAAGTGTGGTTCCTCTGGCTACTTCCTGTGTGCTGACTGCAACATCTCTCTCACCCTCAATGAAGAAAGAGGAAGTGACAGAAGCAGAACCAGAGCACTGTAGACTATTGATCACGGTGTGATCAGAGCTTGAGAATTAAGCAACACCTAAGATATCCCTCAACTCACACTGTTCTTGCACAGTGTATCTCACTATGGCTAGCCGTTTTAGCATTTATTCCTTAAAACTTACTAGTCGCCTTTTAAAAGCTTCTAGTACTTATTTATTAGTTACTTGTAACTATTCCAAAAGATACTATTAACATTTGATTTCTTACAAGTGAATTTTCTTTGGTTACTAATCATTTATTAATGACCAGTAAAATGTAACATTTTAATTGTTACTAGTAAGAATATAATAGTTACTAGTAACTAAAAATAAGCACTAGTGTCTAAATAGTAGACACTAGTAAAATGGAAATGATTACTAGTAACTATTCGACTAGTTACTAGTAATGAAATATTAAATACTAGTATCTAATCAATTGTTACTAGTAAAACGGGAATAGCTACTAGTAGCTAAAGGAATAGTTACTAGTAACTAATAAATAAGTACTAGTAACTAATAAATAAGTACTAGAAACTAATAAATAAGTACTAGCAGCTTTTAAATAGCGACTAGTAAGTTTTAAACAAAAATTGTTAAATCGGCTTGCAGTAATCTTACAGAGGTCTAATTTTGCAGACAGTCTGTTTTGCTGTCTGGTCTCCACACAGCTCAGCTTATTATACCTTGTGACTATTTCTGATAAAGAGAACACATACTACAAACCCAGAAAGCTAAAAGAAAGATAACGGCAGACAACATGCTGATTATTTAAGTTGATAAGACATAGTCCTTCCTTCCTCCATTCCACGTGCATTAGTTTTATTCTAGATAAATTTAACATCTTTACATGGCGATAGTGTTGCGTTTACAGGGTGTTTCACTGCTAAAAAAAGTACTAATGCAGCTTTAAGAAAGTTTTTTTTTCTCACGTTGAATCACCTAATAAAGGGGGGAGTGAATGTAGCCTTATACCACCATATGTCTCTCTCTTTCTCTCTGCAGAGCAAAATGCTGTCCAATGCAAACTCTTCAGATGGTGAGTCACAATCTTCTTGACAAACTACTCTACCTCCACTTACACAACCCTTAAGTGCCTGTATTTGATTCTGCATTAGATTTAAAGTCAAAAACTAAAGAACCCACAACATCTTACCACAGAGTATGCCAAATAGTTTAACTACTTTAAACTGTATCATCTTGGCCACAAACACTGTCCGAAGCTCAACACAACTTGTGAGAGAGAGGAAGACGAGTGAGGGTGTCGGGACAGGGTGATAGCCACTCTCTCTGTCTCACCACACAGGCATCAAATAATACACTGAAGACCAGCAGTTATTATTATCACGCAAACAAGGAAGTCAGTTACATAGTTAGAGTACAGGAAACACAATGTTAGTAATAAAGATAGACACGGTTCAGACTTAAATGCCGTGACCACTAAAAAAAACAACATGCACAGATACTTATAGTCATATACACTCTCTGACTTTCACATTCATGGTCTCATATATCAGCTACATCATAATACTTCTTAAGTTTATGCAGTAGGGGTTTTCAAGCGCAAGGTGTTTTCTCAGGCCATAATTTCTCAGCATGTAATCCTTGAGAAGGTAAACTCACTTGTAGCTGTCACACTGCAAAAGGGACATATTTTACACTGCATAGCATGACCATAAATAATCAACTATCTTGTTATTTTTTTCTGGCCATGCTGCTGTAGGAGAGAGTATTGCAATGGCACTGTATGACTATGAGGCCATTCATGAAGGAGACCTGGGCTTCAAGAAGGGAGATAGGCTTCGAATCTTAGAGGAGTAAGTAGAATATCAACAGTGAGAAAGATCATTTATTCTTTATTGATTCACTTATAAGAGTGATAAGTTAATTGTTTTTGAACATGTAAAGCACCTGGTTTACTAAGAAATATTCCCATTTGTTGTGTGTCTTTGTCTTGTCTCTCTCCTTCTCTGTAGATCGGGGGAGTGGTGGAAAGCTAAGTTAATCAGTACAGGGCAGGAAGGCTTCATCCCCAGTAATTATGTAGCCAAAGATACTCTGGAGGCCGAGGAGTAAGTGTATTCATATTATCCAACGAAGGTTAAAGTCAAGGGCAATAATGAAAACACATTTGCACGCATTATTAATCTCTCACCGGTGAAAACGCATTTTTTCTGAATATGATTTGAACTCCATTGGCCAGAGAGGCTGACACATTAAATGACATTTCAATAGTTACATTATTATTAGTATCTGATTATCCATAGTAGTAATAATAGTAGTAGTAGTAGTAGTAACTATCCTACTGTATAGTATATAAACATGGATCTATTAATTATTGTTTATTTAGGTGTCATTTTTGTAATTTTTCACAAAGTGGAAATAAATAAGGAACCAAAGCACACAATATAAATAGAAAATGGAGGCTTGAACACGAAGAGCCGTTAAGAGATTTCTGTAGTAACGGATCTGTTTCCTGTTGTTGAGGTGGTTCTTTAAGGGCGTGAGCAGGAAAGATGCTGAGAGGCAGCTGCTAGCCCCTGGGAACAAAGTGGGATCCTACATGATCAGAGACAGCGAGACCACCCAGGGTGAGTGAAATACATTCAATACAGATTATTTGTCCTTTAGTGGAGCTGTCTAAGTAAGCCAACTGACAAATCAGGAAAAAGCATCTCTGCAGTTACTGCAGTAACTGTGTTTTTAACAGGAGGAGAATTATAATCTGAGAATACAGTCAGCTTCAGCTCTAAGAGCTTTTTAACATCTTTGAACCTACTTTTTTAGGTTTGACAGCCTGAAACTTAACTGTTTAAAAAAATAACCACAATAATGTATTTAGGGCTGTATCAGTGGTAGCTTGTATTTTTAACATAAAGCCTATATTACACACTAGGTGTGAGCTTCAAAATAAGTAGCTATTTCAGACGAATGAAAGATGCTTTAGAAAAATAGAGATATAGAATATAGGATCCAATGTTTCTGGAGCTTGGTCCTTAATAGAGAGTAAAAGTCAGGATAATTTGGCCTCTGTTGTAAATGCTCTTTTTGTAATCTGTACTTTGTAAGTACCAGAAATTTATGGAAGTGTAAGACTAAATTGCTGAAGCTCTTTAATTTTGCCATGCTGGTATGCAGTCCCAGAAGCTTTTCTACCCTCACGAGAATTAACATCTTTGAGAAATATTTGAAACTGTAACATAAAAATGTTCAGATTTTAAAATGTTGAATCATCTAAAAATATGAGCTAGCATCAGTGAAAAAATGTTTGCATCTGCATTAAAAAAATCCCCTATTGGTCACACGGTAACTGTTTACTTTCTCTTTTATCACAGGCAGCTACTCTCTGTCTGTCAGGGACAGCGATGGCCATTCTAGTGACACAGTTAAACATTATAAGATCCGTACACTGGACAACGGAGGATTCTACATCTCTCCCCGCAACACCTTCAGCACCCTGCAGGAGCTCGTCAGCCATTATAAGAGTGAGTTCACTGTTGTCCCAATTCAGACAATGAATGTTTTTACCTCCTCACAGCTGGGCATTTTAGTAGTCTAGTTCAGTTATTGACTAGTAACTGACTTTTTTTTCTCAATTAATGGTCTCAGAAAAGAGTAAATGCAGTTCAGTCTCTAGTTCACCACCAAACTTATTGTGATGCACAGCACACTCTGTTGGCCAATTGTAATACCTCATTCAATGTTTAACATTATCAAGGTCGTTACTTAAAGTGACATATTGTTTTTATCAGTATTAGTATCAGCATAAAAGTGTTTTTATTTTTGAGAAACTTGATTTCTGAAATTACATCTTTTTCTCCACGAATAAGATTTACATATTGCAAAGTGTCATTGTAAATAACAAACTCTATACCACTAGACAAATCATGAAATACTTTTTTTCTGTTTATTCCAGAGCAGGGAGATGGCCTCTGCCAAACCCTGACCCACCCATGCTTGAGCCCCAAACCTGAGAAGCCATGGGAAAAAGACGCCTGGGAAATCCCAAGATCATCACTCAAAATGGATAAGAGGCTCGGTGCCGGCCAGTTTGGAGAAGTCTGGATGGGTGAGATAGATCTGAATCATTTTAGAGCCCAGCTATTGAAAGAGATGGGAAGGTAGCAATTCATTTTCTAATTCAAATTCTTGTTTTGTTTTAAGCTACATACAATAAGCACACCAAAGTAGCAGTGAAGACCATGAAGCCTGGCAGCATGTCAGTTGAAGCCTTCATGGCTGAGGCCAACCTGATGAAGACTCTTCAGCACGACAAACTGGTCCGACTCCATGCTGTGGTCACCAAGGAGGAGCCTATCTATATTATCACTGAGTTCATGGAGAAAGGTATGAGTGTATGCACGTGTAGTACATAGTGTTCTTTTGATTTAAGTAATTGATAGCTGAACTTCAGTTGCTTTAAACCTGTCCATTTATCCAAACAAGTAAACTAAAACCCTGTTTAACTGAAGGGGGAACCTGAGAAAATAACAAGTTAGTGATTCCCAACCAGGGTTACTTCTACCCCAGGGGGTACTTTTGCATTTGCCAGGAGGTATGTGGAAAGATGGGGGGAAAAAACGAAATCAAGATAAAATTTATTTATCTGTATTTTTTTGCATGTTGTGCAGCTGCAACATCTAGATACTCAGTGTTGCATTTGAGAGTGCATGAAAACTAGGGAGCGAGCAAGCAGAGAAGTCTTAACACACACACAGTTACAATAGTTAGCTAAAAGTAATAAACATTTGAAATAGTTAACTTAAAGTAATGAATGACAGTTAAAGTAGATAGCTTGCGGTAATAAGTGAAATTTCTAAAAGTAACGAAGAATTATTACATTTATTCATTTAGCTGATGCTTTTGTTCAAAGCGACTTATAATTGCTAAGTATGTCAGAAGTCGCACGCCTGGAGCAACTAGGGGTTAAGTGTCTTGCTCAGTTGACACATTGGTGGATGTGTCACAGTGGGGAATTGAAAACGGGTCTCTCACACCAAAGGCATAGTCTTATCCACTTCGCCATCACCACCCAATGTAAAATATAAAAGGTATAGGTAATAAAGAATTGGAATAGTAATAAATGGTTGAAACATGCCAGCTTCTGCCACTCCAAGTGATAGTATTACAAATGCAAATTTCAGTTATAACATCGACTTTTCCATGATTGATAGTGTTAACATCCAGTTTAAATGACACAATTGAAATACATTTGGAACATGTCGGGTGGTTTACATGAAGAGGTACTTGAGTTCATCCAACTGGGCTTTGGGTGTACTTGGTTGGAAACCACTGCTGTAAGGGAACAATTTAACCAATACCAACTACTAACAAAATGGACAAGGAAAATAAACTTTCATTACATTTATTAGTAGTAGTGAAACACATCTGTAATATTAGGAGTGGACATGAGGTTTATTTAACAACAAAAATATTGGTCTCCACATGTCACAGATATTTTTTTATGGTGAGAATGTACCCAGTGCATTGAGCATTACATGTAGCATATGTTTGTTAATGTGTTTTGTGTGTGTGCCCACAGGTAGTCTTTTAGACTTCTTAAAGAGTGATGAGGGCAACCGTGTCCAGCTCCCCAAGCTCATTGATTTCTCTGCCCAGGTGAGGTCATATTTAGTGTTAGTTCTCCATTCCACACATGACAGCTTATCCAACCAGATCCTCTGGTTGTTTGGTTGTTTTATGTTTTGCATCATTGAACCCTTTGTATGTCTGCATTGCGTAGTACACAGGCGGTATTTTAATATTTAGATAATTTCTTGAGTTCAGCTGTCTATTGCTCTGTTCAGAGGGATTATAACATTCAATATCTAGTTTAGAACAATATCTTTGTTCTTGCATGCCTGACTTTCTATACCAGTAGGAAAAGAAGAGCTGCATTTTTTGTGCATGGTCGTTGAGATTATAATAGACAATGGTGATTGCAAGAGAAACACTGAAACTTTATCCACGGTGAAATAATGCTGAAAAATAGATAAAAGCCAACGCAGTGTCATTCATGTGAAACACTTTAAACAACACCCAGCCAATATGATCCAGCTGCAGAGCCAGGTGTAGTGCCTGCTCTTTCAGACTTGCAGTACCAGTCCAACCTGCACCACTACTTTGAATGTAACAGTAGCAGTTCAGAGCTGCAGACACAACCATGTGTGCTCGCTGTTGGTGTCTGTATCAAACATGCAAAATCTAATAGTTGTAATAAAGAGGTCAAACTCCAGTGACTTGTCCTAGTAATGTTGGAGATGGGGTGAAGGGTTTGTGACCACATTTCATTTGTATAAAGAAAAAATGAAAGTTGCAAAGGCTAAACAATGAAAGAAAAGTAGTATTGTAGTTTACATTCTGCCTTCGGTGTTGCATATCTGAACTAAAAAATCATAGATTTATAGAAAATAAATGTATTTACAAAATCTTCAAAAACTGACATTTGGTGTTATTAGTATTCACTTTTTTCCTATTCATTATGATAATTCCACTGACTTCTTTGTCTCTAGACTGCAGAGGGCATGGCCTACATTGAGCAGAGGAACTATATCCACAGAGACCTGAGAGCTGCCAACATCCTGGTCAATAAGGCTTTGGTGTGCAAAATTGCTGACTTCGGCCTTGCTCGTATCATTGAAGATAACGAGTACACAGCCAGGGAAGGTATGAGATAATATTCACTCCTATGTTGTGTAGCCAGGTGGCATCAGCTTTAGTAAACTGGGAAACAGTCATGGTTTCATCAGTTCAGGGGAAATTATGTTGTGTCAGCAAAATGTCAGATTACAACATGAGTAAATAGTAGGAAGTGAAGACCAGAATGACTTGCTGCATGAGTTACGGAATAAGCAGGGGATGTAAGAGTTTGAGCGTGTCACCAGCTAGAAACTTTTCAGCAGTATCATAACGAGCCATCTAATGTTGTCACTAATGGTGTCAACATCAGTTTAAGTTCTGACTGATTTTCAATTTTCCACAATTACCAGGAGCCAAATTCCCCATCAAATGGACAGCCCCTGAGGCCATCAACTACGGCTCTTTCACCATCAAATCTGACGTCTGGTCCTTTGGCATCTTACTGACTGAGATTATCAGCTATGGACGCACACCATACCCAGGTAAGTGGATCACTTATTTCAATTTTGATATAGTATTTGCCAGAATGCCACATGCAGTTAGTATTTTGTCCCATTTTTACACCTGAACCCTGCCCATTAATTATCTCTCTTGGTTGTGGCTCTCCAAAATGTGGGGTAGTGTTAAGATAACTCCAATTAAAATATAAAAAATAGTTCTGAATTTGGATTTTGTTGAAGCTAGAAACATAATGGAAACACACAAAAGCCAACAGCAATAAAAAGACTCGTTTAATGGGTGTGGAGGGCCATCTGTACTATCAACAGTACACCTCCTCAGCCCTCTAGAGTTGAGCATTTCTTTATTATTATTTGAGCTTTTCTCAAGGCAGCCCTTGATTCCAGGTGCAATAATGACAAGTCTACAGCCATAAACCAAAGTTTTGGACACATTCAAATTTTGAGCTGATGATGGCGCTAAAGGAAAAGTCATCAAAGTTTAAATATGAAATAATTCATCCTGAGAACGACGTGAATGTTTGAACCAAATTGTACCACTTGCAATCCTTCCAATAGTTGTTGAGATATTTAACACAAAACCAAAAGTGTCAACGGCATTGCTGGAGTAAAAAGTAGGGATCACCAACATCAGAGAAAATAGTTGTTGAGATATTTCAGTCTTGAGCAATGTGGTAAACCAACCTATTAAACAACTGACCGACATTGCCATCCATAGTGCCACGAAGCTGGTGTACCCGCCGAAGTCATCTAATGCCAGCCTCTCTTAATCTAAGCATGTGCTTTTGTTTTCAGGGATGACCAACCCAGAGGTGATTCGTGCCCTGGAGAAGGGCTACCGAATGCAGCGCCAGGACAGCTGTCCCACCGAACTCTATGAAATCATGCTGGAGTGCTGGAAGAACAAGCCTGAGGACCGTCCCACCTTTGATTACCTGCAGAGTGTCCTGGAGGATTTCTACACAGCCACAGAAAGCCAGTATCAGCAGCAGCCATGAGACTTAACATCCACCGACATATTTTCACCTACAGTACTGTTCCAATGATCAGCAAGTTCAGTTTTTACATGCAGCAGTGCAGTTCAGAAGACACACATGCTCTCTCTTTACCATTCGCTCTCTGTCTGTCTCTCTTTCTCTTTTACGCACACATAATGTATAGTAACAAGGGACTGTACAAAAATTATTGGGGAGGGTTAAAGCTAGACCCTACCTAACATTTTAAATGTTTTCATTCCATTTGCTCCCTTTGAATTACAACTTTCAAAGTAATGTGACCGCAGTAGAGAGATTAAGAAAAGCAAGATATAAATAGAATATATTCAGCAATATTATGACAATACAATCCTACCTCATACTTAGGTCAGGGGCACAGCACAACAGATGCTGACTGATGATGGTCTGAAGGCTTGGTTACAGGCTAAGATGTCCGCAGCTGCATCATTTATACTGGATAGTTATCTTCACAAAATTGACTGTAAATCATCTGGATGTAGACCAGCAGCAGGTTTGTAAATCAATGAACCTATACAGTAGTAATCAGTACATGATATTTGCAGATATGAGTGTTAGTTACATCTGCAGCACCTAATATGAAAAGTGGCACTCAAAAGAACGGGTCACATAATGTATTGTTTCTTCTATTGGACTGATTTTGTTTTACTACATATAGCACATATTATGTGGATCGGTGGATGTGACCTGTTTATCTATCTAGAGATGAATGTGATTTGGTTAAATCTTTTAGCTTTTTGAGGTGGGTGGCAAAACTGGACATGTGTCAGAATCTTCTCTGCATGTAAAAGTGAAAAAAAGCAAGTGTGCTTGGAGAAGCCCTGTCGGCAACACAGGCAAGGCCAGAAAGACTGGGTACTACTAACAAATTTGCAAGGGTAGGCTGAAATAAAACAACACTGGGGGGGGGGACAACAGACCGTCTACTGTAAATATTTCTGAGTACATTTTCCTAAACAATAAGAAAAGATAAATACTGTAGCCCTCCCACTTTTCTTTCCTCACCACCCTTATATATTCAGTATATATATATTCTATTATAATTTTTGTACAGTCCCTAACAGTCAAACACCTTTAACGGTCTTGTATGTAGGAGGCTGTTCTGTACTGTATATGATTTTGTAAAAGCATGACTGTCTCACACGCAAAATATAATATTACACAAGTACAAAGACACATGTCCATATTCTCAAACAAATGACTGTAGACCACCTGAGAGCAGCCACTTGAAAAAGACTGGATGTAGTTGATTTGTTGCTCCAGCACACATTGTGCATCCATCAGGGGAAGGTATAACCACAACACAGATGTTCACATTGAAATATGTGCAGTGTTCATCTCTGATATTACGTCAACAATTCAGCAAGCAAAGCTGTAGTTATCCACTCCCCTTCAATTGAAGGTACAGTGTTTTGCAATGTGAAAGGATAGCAGACACTGTGGACTTACGTGGATATACGGCTGATTATGCTTAAATCCTCTATTTATATTCCATGGTTATTAATTTCCATTATAATGTGGCTGGTTTCATAATTACTCCTTCATTGTGCCTTTTGCAGTGGTTTCTTCTTCTTTTACTATTAACATGTATAATATATTCTGCACGCTCTGTATATATATAAACTGGTGTACACAAATAAATGCAATGATTCAGGAGAAGAGTCTTTTATGTGATGCCATATTAACTAATAATTATCATTTTTGTTTAATAAACATGTGTTTGGGAACTAAATGAAAAAGCAGTGCATATTTTTTTCACATTGCTTTTTTGCTTTTTTCGGGATGACTAATTTATTTGTGCAGATAATCTACTGCTTTGAACTTCTGTGTATCTTGAATGGAATTATCTTTTCAAATGTAAAAGCTTTTATTAAAATTTTTCTAGTGAAGGACTTGTGATTTTTATTTTAATATATGATTCAATTATATTTTGTGCATTATTTTGGAAATAACCATGTGTTTTGTGGACCAAAATCCTAAAATCTGAAAAGGAATATTCTCAAGTATTCGCATAATTTAGAAATTTCATGATTTGGTATCATTCATTCAGAGAGAACTGTGTGCAACAATACCTGATAGAATACTTATAAAGAGAGGTGATATGCGACAATAGGGAATCAATTCCCCTCATTATATATAAATTCATAGGGATATGGATGTTTTTGTGTTTTCCTTTATCTATATAAAGCCCTTTGCATATTTTGTTAGATGCTTGGTTGAATGCAACTGTGTGAAATGTTTCAAATAAAGTGTTTTAGAAACAAACATACTCGTGTTTTATTTATATAACAGCCAACACGAGTTAATGAATTTTTTTTACACATTATGTTTATTTATGGGTGTGTCAAATAAAAAAAATTATCAATCGAAAATCATAGTACGTCTGCGACGTCACTAATGACACGTATTCAAAATGGCGGCCGCGGCTATGGTAAGTGGAAAAAAGCGAACTCTGTTTCTCCAAACTACACATTTCCTGGGGTCTTCCCAAGTCATCTCAGACACAGTGCTGTGATTCTGACAGAGTAGATGTCTACTTTAGGCGATAAACATTTTAACGTTGATTGGGTATGAATGTAACAGGAGTTCGCTTCTGTTTGTATGTTGACGATTCTGCTAACTGCCTGCTGGAGTTAGCTAGCTGTCGTTAACGTTACCTAGCTTGGCTGTCAGTGAGCTGTGGCTAGAAAAACGGATTTGTATTAATTTGTCTGATATATAAACTGTGCTGACTGAGCGTGACAAGCCACGTACTCTGTTGTGAGACTGTCATTTGCTGTCCGATAAAGACAAATCAGCTAGTCGAACTTTAGCTAAACATTAGCTGTTAGCTTCTCTGTCAGGCAGCGTCAGTTTGAGGTTGTTTTAAGTTAGTGTGGAAAGATGTCAAGATCACTGCAGCAGATAAGCTACAAAAGACCATTTTAACGTGAACAACTTGTGCTGGTGACTTTACTGTTTGACAAATTAAATGTCGTTTAGGTCAGAAGCCACGCTTGCTAATTTTCTTCATTGCCATAGCCTAACTTAAGTCACAGCGCTGATAACTTGCATGTGCTCCCCTTGTTCATTGTTTTCCGGTATTGGATCACTTAATCATAATTGGGCTTTTTGACAGTGAACAGCAGAAAATGACTGTAATGTCAAAATAAACACATGTATCTTAAAGACAATGTAAATACAAAACATCAGCGGTGCCCTCTTTGTCTTTCAGTTAGATTTTAGCAGAGGCATCTTCGGACAGACTTGACTCTTTTAGAAAAGGCTAATCTGTATCTGCTTTGCACACCAGGACACTGCAGATTCCTTGATTCCTTCAGTCCACAAGTGTCCTTGAGTAAAACACTAAACCCAAAGTTGCTACTTATCTTTTACTCCAGTGCTTTGCATGTTAGCTCTCTGCCATTTGTGTGTGTGGAGGGGTTGAGAGGTTAATTTTATTCCAAACTAGAGTAATTTGGATAAAATCACTATATAAATGCAACTACAACTCCATGTAAATGTTTGATTAGATTAAATTGTGGCCACTCTAGGTCATAAACATTGTTGTCAATCCAATTGTCTGTTGTTAAAGTTTCATTTGAGGTGTTTTTCACTGCTGAGACACCTGAACAACAGTTATATGCACAGTGTCTCTCATCTCCACATGTCCACAGGCTCGTATGACTGATTTTTATCACAGATTTCTTTTCACAGGGACACTCAGTTTTCAACAACAGTCTTTATCTATTTATAAAAAATGCTATACTGGGCACTTGGGAATAATTTCTTCCCCTGATTATTACTTTTCAAATCTTGGATTTGTTTAAAATGCTGCTTTGACGTGATTATGTAGTGATTGTTTATTTGCATTATTTGCATTTGCTTGAAGTTATTCCCCTCCATTACTGTACTAATTGTATGGTGACATGAATTTTGCCTGGTATGTTCCAATATTTAAAAGCACTGATTATATTTCTGGGTAAACTTGTATAGTCAGAGAGACATCCTTAACTGCCAGACTTTGTAAGGCAAGGCAAGTTTATTTGTATAGCACATTTCAACAACTAGGCAATTTAAAGTGCTTTATATAAATTGTATACATAAAATACAATTTTTTTTAAAGAGTAAAATTGAAAAAAAGTTTTTGTTCGATGGGTTATGAACAATCAGGCTTTTCACCTTCTGCTTTTTTTAAAAGGTTTGACTGGTATCTCTCACACCAGTCAAACCTGATCCTCTATATCGTACGATATTTAATTTCTCTTATTCATGATCATCACCGTGAAACCACATTGTTTGCACTACAGTCTTGGTAAAATCAATCAAAACGGTGGAGATAAACCTCCTTAAAAATCTACTCTGCCCTGCTCAGACCTCATGTAATGAATTTTGATGTGGCATTGTGGAGGTAAAAACCTGTTACAGATCACCTTTGACACGTTTTTGTGTAAGCAGTTACGTCATGAAAGGGACATGTGAGGAAGTAGTTTTGGGTTTGTTTGGACTGGAGGAAGGGCTTGAAAATGATTGGATGCACACTCTGCTGTCAGTACACACACCAACTGTCCTTCTCTTTCTCTTCTAACTTGAAGCTCAGCATTGTCTGCACCTCCTTGACAAATGTATAGTTTCTGTAGTTTCTTCTTCAAGTCTTTGGTGTCTCTGTGTGGCTATCACGTTTACAATGTGTTTGTGTTTGTCTTGCATACACGCTCTGTGTTGTAAAACATTTGGTTGTGTCTGTGTTGTAGGAGACATTGTTTTCAAGTATTGAATCACATAATCATAAATAATATGTTTGACTTTGAACAGTAAAAAAATGCGCTGCGATTTCAAAATGAACCCATGTATCTTAAAGACAAAGTAATCACAGAAAATTAGCAAGTACCCACTGCATTTTGATGTGACTTTGACTTACACATAACAAGTAACAAAACTTTTGTTACAATGTGTTTGTCTGGCATACAGTCTGTGTGGTAAAACATTGGGTTGTGTCTGTGTTGCAGGAGACGTGGTGGGCCTTGCTGCTGCTGTCCTTGTTACCTGTGGTCCGGCCCTTCTATGTTCCCGGAGTCGCTCCCCGGGACTTCCATGAAGGTGACACAGTAGATATTAAGGTATGGCTAAATTTAATTTGATCAATACTTCACAGATTTGCACAATTAGCTGACATCGTGAAGGTCCTGGGATGTGAGTCCAATCCCCACACCAAAAACCTGGATGTTAGGATGCTTTCACATCTGTATTTTATTTTATTTGGTCAAGACTAAGGAATAAAATTATGCATTGTTGTCGTTTCTGGTCTGTTTCATGTTTCCATTGACTTAGTGCAAATGTTGTAGTGGTGTTAGCGGGTATGTTTTTACTATTTGTAGTAGCTTGTTTCTTATTTTACCGCTTTAATTGTACTTCATCTTCCACCTTATTTAAGTATACACTCACTTGTTGAATTTGGCTCATTTCCCTTAAGTTCTATTCACAGTCACAGACCTAATGTTCCTCTGCTGCAAACACATCAATGTGCCCCTCTTCTTACCGTCTCTCTCTCCCTGTATGTCTGCTCCAGTGACTTTCTCCATCAGGAGTAGGCTACATTATATAAAGTCATCTGGACATTTCCTCACGCGATTCCATTCGCAGCAACAGCTGCACTGCATGTGGAGGAGGCGTGTTGACAACATAGCCTATCGGAATGAATCCAATGTGGTAGCCGTGGTCTGTGCTTGTAAAATATCCACCGTGTCAGTGACTTGTAACGTAATAACAACTGTTTCTCTGCAAAATGGGTCATCAAATATACCTGAACGGCCGTTAATATACCTGGGCGGCCCGCCCAAGTAAAGTCTGTGTGTGACTGTTGTTCTTTTTACAAGCCAGGTCTTCAGCAGTGTCGACCGGCACTGTGTCTCCCTCCATGTTGTTAGAGAGTTTATGTGCTAGAGGAGCTGCACATAGAGGCAGAGGGAGGGGACGGGGTTTAGCGGTGAGGGACAGAGGGACGGAGACAAGCAAATGCTGGCAGGACTTTACGGAAACATATATTAATTAATTCAACGTTAAACTATATTGGTATAAATTAGGTATTGTCTAATTTTATATTTCTTTTGAAATATTACTTCATAATACCGATATACCGTCCAGCCCTACAGTTGCATCACTATTTTTTTTAGCTATCAGCTTTTCAATTTAGCTTGAGGTTGTTCAAGGCATGTGCTAGTTAACAATAAAATTAATACTGCATTCAAAAATACATCTTTTGAATGAACGTTTCTGCAGTAGCAGAACGGTGTGCATTGCACTCATCTTTGCAGCTGATTTGCTGTTAACAAGGCATATAATTTATCTAGTGACAGAGTAGCTTACGGCCAGTACTGCAACACTACTCCAACCAGCCGGTACTCCAACGGGGCAATCTGACACAATATTTTTATACAAAGAAAGGAATAACTTCATGTAGTACATTCGCCGAATTTACAAGAGGAAAAACTCACAAATCTCTGGGGCGAATTGGCAACCACCTCGAATTACTCATGCGCAGGTTTGGAGGACAGAGATCGCATGTCAATAAGGATAACAAGAATGCATTAAAAATACCAGCTGTAAACACAAAGCAAGATCGGATCATTAATATTCTGATATCGTATCTGGATGCAGATTACATTTTAAACCCAGTTTCACAATAAATGGTGATGTGGGCTCATAACGTAAAGTAACATGGCTTTTAACGTTAAGCTACCTAGCTATCTATCTAGCTTACCGAGACGGGTCTTCATCATCCTGAGACCCAGTGTGCATGAGATGCTCCAACATGTGTGTGTTCCCATGTCAGGATTGTAAATGTTGCAGTGCAGAGTAAAACACTCTCACAAGTTGGAGGTTTTAGGTCGTGAAGGTGTTAAAGTTATCATTGCTGATGTTGCTACTGTTCACCTAACCAGTAAGCGAACGGTGTCGCTAGGGCCTGATGATACCACAAACAAATCAATAATTAAATTTGTTGTCAGCTAATTTCATCATCTGTTTTCGTCGATCACGGCAATTATAACGGGTAACTCCTCCATTGGATAGTTTTAGTGATTGGCATCATCAGTGGTGCTACATGGACCCATGTGGAGAAGACAAATCCTGGAGACTAACGGCAACATTTCACTCACTGATTCATTGAAGAACATACACAGATTAGCACACAAACACATCACGCCTCTGTTTGAACCCCTATTTGACTTTTTCATTGAGATTGAAAACCATCAGACCAAGTTGTTATGAGTATAGTTTTGTAAATGACCATATCTGTGACCCAGTCGGTCAGTCAAATTATTTGTTTTTTCAGGCAGTGAAGCTGACCAGCTCCCGTACCCAGCTTCCTTATGAATACTACTCCCTGCCTTTCTGTAAGCCGGATTCTGTTTTTTACAAGGGAGAGAACCTGGGTAAGTGGACTGCTGCTGACGTGTGTGGAATGTAGAAGTTTCTCTAAATATATTACTTCTTATCGGCATTTTTTTTCAGGAAATAAATGTTTTCTTACATTTAGCTTATTGTCAGTTTTTATTTTTCAAAATGTTTTTATAATGTATTTTTATAATTTTTTTTATAATTCTCTTTTGTAGGTGAGGTTTTACGTGGGGACCGTATTGTGAATACACGTTACAATGTTGAGATGAGCAGGGACAAGAAATGTGAGATGGTGTGCAGCAAGAAAAAGCTCAGCGTGGAAGAGAGCAAGCTGATTGCTGAGCGAATCCAGGAAGAGTATTATGTTCACCTGTGAGCAACCCTACCTCATTGTTGTTACCAGGGGAATCCCCCAGAATGCTAATATTGACCTGCTGCTGGAGGAATACCATGCATTACTTAATTTTTTCTTCTGTGACTCCAGACTCTTAAGTCTAAAGCTAATTGATCACCTCCCTGTGCCTTTCAGTATTGCAGATAACCTGCCAGTTGCCACCAGGTTAGAGTTTTACCCCAACAGAGAGGCAGGAGTGGAGGAGGAGCAGAAGAAGGACATGGTGAGAGATGTCCAGTTTGAGCATGGCTACAGACTGGGCTTTGTCGACAACAACAAGGTAGACATTATATAGTATCGTAAGGTGGTGGTTTTGGTGATATTTTAATGAACATCTGATACAAACTGTGGTCCCCTGCTAAGATTTGCAGAAAACCGTTTTTTTCATAAAATATTTTGAAATTTAAATGTGTAAAACCATGAAACAATGAGTGCTGAAGGGTACTAATTTATGTCTCTCCCTCAGTTTTATCTGCACAACCACCTTTCCTTCATCCTGTACTTCCACAAGGAGAAATTGGAGGAGGGGCAAGTTCACAACTACAGGGTGGTGCGATTTGAGGTTGTACCCCAAAGTGTAAAAGTTGATGGTAGGTGTCAACACACTCTTTTTGAATAGATTGAGGACGTAATTTTTCTGATGTTTGGTGATGAAAAACTATTTGAGTAGAAGACTTACAAGTGTGGCAGTAAAAATTGTTAGCACTTGCTTGTAATATTTACTCTGTCTTTATTTATTCTCAGATCTGAAAGCTGTGGAAAGTGACAAGACTTGCACCTTGCCTGAGGCCAGTGGCTCTGCCCCGCAGGAGATAGACCCAACCAGAGAGAACGAGGTCCTCTTCACCTACTCTGTCCACTGGCAGGTCAGTGACGGCTGCATGGATTCTCAATAGGCGTCTTTCCGTCAACGTTTTTTATGCACTTTTTGAAGTATTGCTTTAGAATAGGTTGATGGAAACGGCAAAATTTGAAAAAAGTTTTTAAGGTCACTTGAGGCGGTCGAAAAAAAGTTATTGCACTAAGTGGGAGATGGAAACACTTTTGCCGAATAAGTTCTGAACGTCTGATCAGCTGTCTACGCTGTCGGCGTCTTGCCGGATGTTCCCCTAATGTGCCGAGACATGGCTGGTAGCAACGTGGCCCGCTTGAAACACCTGAGGACCTCTCTCTATTTTTCTAAGATCAGTGGCCCTCAGGTCTATGCGACTGGTTTTGTTTCTGGTTTGGGACCCATATGTCTTGTTTATTACAGCCATGTGTAACGTCAACTACTGACATAACTACGCTTGCTGAAGCCTGGTTTATTCGCTCCAAACCAGATGATGGAAACACCTATTTTGCACTTACTTTTTTTTTTTTTCTTTTTTGCGACATTTCAAAAGTCCGCTAAAAATTCAAATGACAATCAGATGGAAACATGGCTAATGATTTAAATATCTTGTAACCCGGAGTCAGACCAGTCTGTAACCCTCAATAAATTCCTAAGGATTAATTTTAAATCAAAACATGATGTGTGATTGGCTACTTGTAATGATCTCGGTGCAGGCTGTCTTTTATTCCTGTATGATCCTTTGTGTATTTTGAATTCAGTGTGCTAGAGAACTACAAAGTCAAAACAGTAGAAACTCTGGCTGCAGTTGTTTATTAATTGCCAAGCAACAAGGTCAAATGATCAGTTCTGTAGGATATGTGGTTGAACAAAGCTAGATAAATACAGAGGAAGGACTGCTGAGCCTCATCTCTCGTCTGTGCAGGAGAGCGAGGTGAAATGGGCGTCTCGGTGGGACACGTACCTGACCATGAGCGACGTCCAGATTCACTGGTTCTCCATTGTCAACTCTGTGGTGGTTGTCTTCTTCCTGTCTGGTATGTCCAATTTTTGAGAAAATCCTGCTCATCTTAACGCTCATCTCTAAAATGTCCATACACAACACACACACAGCACACCTAATGTCTTTCACTGACTTTTTGTGAATTAAAACACAGCCTCGGCCTTTGGAAACTTTTAAAGCTTGTGAATGTGATGTAAATCTTTTGAATCTGTATATTATGCCATATATTATAAATAGAATAGATCTATATTCGTGATGACAGCATGTGAAATGTTGTGGTGTCTGTTGTTTATCTGACTGACATCCTTCTCGTTCTGTGCCTTTTCTCTCAGGTATTCTGAGTATGATCATTATCAGGACCTTGAGGAAGGACATTGCTAACTACAACAGAGAGGATGACATAGTAAGAAAATACATACCTGACAAAAGATAGAAAGCATAAAGCAAAGATAATTTGTATAGACAAGAATGAACAAATTTTAAGTAAACTTGATGTTTATTGAATGAGTATGTTCCAGCCACTTGACTACATTTTCTCCTTCCTAACAAGGAGGACACCATGGAGGAGTCAGGATGGAAGAATGTCCACGGTGACGTCTTCAGGCCGCCTCAGTATCCCATGATCCTCAGCTCTCTGCTGGGCTCAGGGATCCAGCTTTTTTGCATGATCCTCATTGTCATCTGTGAGTTTGTTTTCTGTATTGTCAGTTCCCTATAGATCTGGAGAGGACAGGTGGTGCATGTTGCACGGCTGAAGCCCTGTTATCCCACTGGAGAAGAAGGGCCCCTTGGACATTTTTAATGACAGTGTTTCTCCTTAGAACATGGACAACAGCTAGATGTTCTTTGTCTGAAAGAGTGTAAAGGTCTAAAGGTTAACATGAACGCAAACATATTGGATTGCTTTCGATACCAAAATCAAGGTAATCGTTTGATTAAGACGTACCATGGTTCACATTAACCAGACACCAGTTACCTTGTATCATGTGTTGATATGAGTCCACAAGAATGTGTGATTGTCTAAAATCACTTGGTTGTTTTTTTTATTGTTCGTAACATTGATTAACATACACAATTTCTTGGCTGGCGCAGTGACTTCCTGGAGTTGTTGCCACAGTGAGGTTTCCAGGCAACCACAGGAGACTCCCAAGAATTCACTGGCCCAGCCAAGAAATGGTTCCAGCACATAACCCCCTCCAAAACCACATCTTAGCATTTTTACATCTCTGTTGTCATGTTGATTACACAAAGAGAGATATTACATGTTAATACAAAGCTTTGGAAGTGTTGGTATGATGATTTCATAGTCAGGCTAGCGATTTCCCTCAGTTTCCAGTCTTTATGCTAAGCTAAGAGAATCAGGCTAGCTTTATATTTAGTGTACAGTGGTATCAGTCTTCTCATCTAACTCTCTGCATTATTCTCTTTTAAATTGTTTCTTAATTACTGCATAAAACTGGAAATATTCAGGTTGCTTAAATATGTGTAATAGTGTACGATTATCAGTGTAATCTGTGAAACGTTCTAACCACCACGTGTTTCTGTGTGGGTGTTGTAGTTGTTGCCATGTTGGGCATGTTGTCTCCGTCCAGTAGAGGAGCCTTGATGACCACTGCTTGCTTCCTCTTCATGTTCATGGGGTAAGAGCCACATTCTTCTCTCTGATCCTCATCAAGAAAATTCCAAAGATGTGAGGAATTAGGATGTAGCCTAGTGCTACATCTAGTAGTGCATTTCTTTTATTTTACTCTTGCTTTCTCCTGTGCATGTTTCCCCTCCAGTGTATTTGGTGGCTACTTTGCTGGCAGACTGTACCGCACCCTTAAGGGCCATCGGTGGAGAAAAGGTGCATTTTGTGTAAGTCAACAATAAATTACATGCTCAATGTAAAAGAAATAAAATATTGCGCCTCATCACTCCTGAGTAGGAAATGTACTTATTTTGCAATGCTGCATACACAGTGTTTGTTTGGAGTTCTGCAAGCAAGGCTTATGTTGTGTTTGTTTTGTCTCCTCTGTAGACAGCAACTTTGTATCCTGCAGTGGTTTTTGGAATCTGCTTCATCCTCAACTGTTTCATCTGGGGTGAACACTCCTCCGGGGCAGTGAGTATCATGACACAGGATATACACTGAATGTATGTATTCAATATGTAGCAAATTAAGAAACTGGAAGCTAGAAGGCTAATTACTTTATGTAATGGTTGTAGCCGATCACACAAAATCACTTTTAACATGTTAACGTCAGACCATGTTTTGAGAGAGAAATAAATAAAAAATGAAAAAATTCCTCTGCAATAAAACACCATACCCATGCTCATTCCAGGACACTCAGGGGTTTTGCCGCTATGCCCTCCCTTGGTCTGGCTTAAACACACCATATTTATTGAAATGTTCATCTGTGACTGTGACCTGCCAAAACCTAGTGTAACAGAAGCACAAGGTAAACTAGTATCAGTTAGACAGAATATCTAACTTAGGTTTGCTTAAAGGTAGCTAATATTAGCAACCATAATCTACTGGTCATATTAGGCCATGGAAGGCTGTAGCAGGAAAAAATACTGAGTGTATTTAAGTGAGCAATGGTGTGTTTATCAATTTATGAATTCACCTTATCATTTAGGAAAAGAAGAATTAGTTAGTTATTCTCTTAAAAGTTACACTTTTTTTGTGTTTTGTTGAATATCCAAAATCTATCATTTGCATTTGTTTTCAGCAATATATTTACCTGCCATATTGTACAACAATATTTAATTAGCACGTGACTTAGCCAGGTATCACTTGTCAATGTTATTTTTCAATGAAATGGCAACAGAGACCATCCCATCCAATACTCGGTGTCCATGAGTAAATGATCGCAGTGTGTGACAAAAACCCTGACTACTGCATTTGTTGATTTGGACTGTTATAATTTCTATGGATAACCGGTAGAGCTGGCCCGAATGTAATTTTTTGAGCTTCGATAGTAATTAAGAGCGAATAATCGAAGCTTCACCCCCCGCAGCGGCGCTCAGTGGTCCCGTTATGGCGATTGTTTAAACGTGTGTTGATAAGTATGCTGTAATTCCAGGAGCTACAGCTATGTATTTAATAGATAGAAGCAGAACAGCAGAAGAAGAATGCCCGATAGGTTCTGCTGAGTGAGGGGCGATCAGGTGGGGGAGAGAGAACGGCGGCATGGGTGCGCAAGTCTGTGTGCATGTGTGTAAGAGAGAGCGCTCCGTTTATTTATTCTCATAGCTAGGCTAACTGAGTGATAATTACCAAATGTTTGTTTTTAACTTTGTTATGGCAAGGCTAGCAGACCCAAGTGCAGGACTAAGAAAGGGAGAAATATTTATTGCAGGTTAAAAGGATCGGATATTGAGCAGCAGAAGAGCGAGGCAGCGTGAAAATCAATGCGTGCCGAACCGGGTTGGTGGCTGCTGTACAGAGCAGGGGGAACCGTAGCTGAGAGTCCAGAGTGAGAGAGTCTGATCTGAGCAGGTCCAGAGCCGAATCCGGGAATAGTTTAGCCAGGCGTTATTATGCAAAATTCACTTTTAATTTTAATTATAGCGACAAAATGCTCTTCGTCTACAATAAGCCTAATATAATTAGGCTTCTTTAAATGCGTTCATTGTGTTGCTGTTTGTTTCCAGCCTACAGTTTGATACTGATTAATTTTAAAATGTAGGAAATGTGACTGTTTTGATCTGTAATGAAATTAAGCAACTGTAAAATTAATAAACGCCATAACTTTCCACACTACTGCTGTCATCACTCAGTTGAAAGTGCTCCCACACAGCTGAGGGGCTTCATTTCGTTTTCCCTTTGATGTGAACTGGAGTGTTACTTTCACTGCTGCTGGCGGAGGTCAGACGTGCGAAAAAAAACCTCAATAATCGAATCTCATAATTGAAAATCGATTATGTACCCAACGGTCGAATATTTGGGTCCAGCCCTAATAACCGGTTATATGGAGATACATTAGAGGTGCTGGTACATTACACAGGGTTTCAGATTATCAGGACAGTCACATGGATTGTTAAACATTGTTTCTGTCTTCGTGCTCCCTTTTCTCACTACTTCAGGTTCCCTTCACCACCATGCTGGCCCTGCTGTGTATGTGGTTCGGTATCTCCATGCCCTTGGTCTACCTGGGCTACTACTTTGGCTTCCGCAAACAGCCGTATGATAACCCAGTACGCACCAATCAGATCCCTCGGCAGGTCCCAGAGCAGCGCTGGTACATGAACAAGTTTGTAGGGTGAGTGTTTAACCAATCTAACAATCTGCTCTTAATCTTTGGCCAGTTAGAGCTATGGCTGATGGTTAAATAATAGGGTTTGGACCTTTGAGTTGAGGCGTTATTTGCTTGATAAAATGTTTCCTTTTCTTTCCACTAGAATCCTGATGGCTGGGATCCTGCCATTTGGTGCCATGTTCATCGAGCTCTTCTTCATTTTCAGTGTGAGTACAACTGCTCTGCTCTAAATGTATTGAGATCAGTTCATGGCACCTCTTCTCATGACAACATCAAAATGTGTGTGTCACCACCTACAGGCCATCTGGGAGAATCAGTTCTATTACCTCTTTGGCTTCCTGTTCCTGGTCTTCATCATCTTAGTGGTCTCCTGCTCTCAGATCAGCATAGTCATGGTTTATTTCCAGCTGTGTGCAGAGGTAAGTTCAGCCTCCTGTCTGCTGTGCTTGCATGTGTGTAGCTCAGCATTGCCCTTGGTCAAACAGACTCACAATACGTAGTATGTTGTTCCTCTTTAACTACTTTAGTGTAGTTTGGCCATCTATCAGTTTGCAGGCCTGATTAATTAGGGATGTTGATTCTTATGTTTTTCACAGATCAAGTAGTCCTGTAATATAATCGTGTCCAGATTTGAGTAATTTCATCAAGACGTAAAAGCAAAACATGAAATACTTCATTAAAGTAGAACGTACGTCTAACATTTGTGTAGCTTGCTGCTGTCTTTTACTCACACACTCTCCTTTCAGGCTATCGGAGGTGCTCAGAATGATATTCTTTTCTGACTGTTAGCATTTATCAGAAAGTTTCTTTTTTTTTTTTTTTTTAGCTCCTCATCCGTGGCAATTCTTGGCTGCGTTTCTGCTGTGGAAGTTAACAGGAGCTTTTCTTTCCACTGCTGAAGGAAGATTTATATTGTCCATAGCAATAAAACATGTTACATAACCCTTCATAAACTCCTGTAGGTTAAACTGACTTCTTAAACACTTTTAGGGCAGACTAACTGTTAGATTAGACAACGGACACATACAAATCTATTACTTTTACCCACCCCTATATTAATATCTCTGTTGTGGATAAACATCCACAAATCCACTTAACCATGGAAACCGACAACTATCACTGGTTTCTATGATTTCTTTTTTTATGTGCAAACAGCATGTCTATTAGCTAAAAAATGTGACTTTATGTGGTGCAGATTGCCCAAAATGTAAACAATGATGTAAAGGTTAAAACCAGGACTCCATAGCAACATTGAACTTCCTGCTCGCTTGAATTCTAGGAACTGTATTTCCATAAATCAAAACATGTTTACCCAAAATTGAGGTAAGAAAAACAAGTACAACAGGAATTACCAAATCTGTTTTTTGTTTTTTAGACTGAGCAAAAAGCTGAAGTTTCAAAGGGTTAAAAGAGAGAACTAAAAAGACAAAGGATTCTGAAGGAGGATGTACACCTGTCGGATCAGTTTAATAACAAAAGGCATTACTTACAACTTGTAATCCATTGATTGACCATTCAGTTTAACATAGTATATTCAGTGTTTCCAGTGTGACGAAAGTCCTGCAGTATTTTATAAAACAAGTATTGATTGTTCCATTATGGTGAGTTAGAAACACCATAATCCAGCAGTAAACAGCCCCGGGCCCCGTTTCAGAAAGCGGGATTAGTGAAAATTCTGAGTATGTTAAGCCTGAGATGAGGGAAACTCTGGGTTTTCCGTTTCAGAGAGCGAGATCAGATAATCGCTAGATCAGTAACTCCAGCAACTCCTCGGGAGGAGGTTAGGTTCACAAGATAAGTTGGAAAACCGTCAGCTTCTCTCTGACTCCTCATTTCCTCATTCATTCTATCAAAGCACATATCTGGACACATTTACATCTTGTGACATCACAATAATGACTGTTTAATATGCAGGCTAACCTATAAAACTGATCAATGAACAGTAATCTTTCATATTGTAGTCGCACTGATTGGAACATTCATAGTTATGTGTTTTGACAACATTAATAAAATACGAAATGAGCAAGATTATATTAATGTAAAATAGACGTCTAAAACTTTAACCTATTGACACATTTTCCAGTCTGGTAAATGATGAATGAGCAACGCTGTATCGTAGCCTAATAATGTTAACGCATTGATTCTTCTTCCACTCCTGCGTTTTAGAGCCTATCAGGGTCCACGTTGGCAGCATTCATATTTCTAGCTCCAATTAAAATGGAGGCTCTGCCTTTATTTACCCGTTGCCATGGTGAATCGTAGTAGCAGAGCTCCATTGATGATGCCTTTTTTTTTCATCCCCACGCACGCGCTTCAATCAGGCTCAACATACTCAGAACTGATTGAACTTATTCTGATCAGCTGTTCTGGAACCGAAAATTCAGAGTTTCCCACCTCGGCATAAGCTCGGAGTTAAACCTGCTTTCTGAAACAGGGCTCTGCTGTTGCTACCTGATTCATCTATACACACACACACACACTAGACAGCCCAAACCCAGACCAAGTCAAGACCAAGACCAGAGTTTACCGAGACAAGACCAAGACTTTTAGGGGCTGAGAGCAGTCAAGACCAAGACCGAGGGAGGGCGAGACCGAGTCAAGACCAAGACCAGTTCCCTATATTGCATGGCACGCAATTAAATGTGGAACGAGATCTAGGTACTTCACAAATTGATCTGATTGATCCACATTCCCATTAAAACACCCACATACAAACACTAAGAGCATCGCAGGGAGGGGTGACAGAATTAGGGTTATTGGTTGCATTTGAAGCAATATGTTTTGCTTCCAATCAAAGTTACTATGTTAACAAATCAGATAATGCAGGAGCAATTTATTGATATTCCCAAAGTTATGGTCTTGCCTGGTCTTGAAATAAAATCCAGAGTCCTCAAAGACCAAAACGAGACCGAGTGCAAATGCGGTTGAGTCCGAGACGAGACCAAGACTATCAAAAAGTGGTCTTAAGACCAAAACCGGTCTCGAGTACTACAACATTAACACACACATTATGCTGTGTTTTCTCTGCTTCTCCTCTCTGTCAGGACTACCGGTGGTGGTGGAGGACTTTCCTGGTTTCAGGAGGCTCAGCGTTCTACGTTCTCATTTATGCCGTCTTCTATTTTGTCAACAAGGTAAACGCCCCGAGGCAGTTTGAGACATTTCAGATATGCACAACAAAGATTCAAGCTCACTGAATGGAAAAAATTAGGATCTGTGATATCAGGTTATTTAGATTTAGGTCTGAGACTTTAAATATTTGACAAAAAAACCTGCCTTGTGCCTGAAAGATGAGGCAATTTAACTGGCAGGATGAAAATCTGCTATCAAGTTGCATATACATAAAACACTTTTAACCTGGCACAAGTCGGAATTGAATGCTCTTAGATTAACTTGAAAGCTGCAACAGCACATACCATGCATACTGTTTGCCTTGTGCTGTTTTGCACAAAGAAAATGAAGTTAATTAGCAAGCCACAAAACACAGAATAAGTCAACATTAAGTTTTTAAAGAGATGCTTCTCATTGCAGGTCAGTTTATAGAACGTTTTTTTAGGATTTCCTGAGAAGTGGGGGTGAGCGCCCCTTGTGATCCCCTCAAAACAAGTTTTATGACTGACATATGGTTTTTCCTTAAAAAAGTTACCATGTCCCTTGTTTATTTTTAATTTATGAATATGCAAAGATTTTGTAATATTTTTATATTTAGAAGTAAGAAAAGAAAACAAATGTGGACAAATGGAGGGGTGAGTGTTCACTGATGGTGCATTCATGTGGTATCGGAATAATCTGAAGCTTTTTTCCCCTCCTTAAATCTTTATTGCAAAAAGAAAAAGAAATTGTACGTGGGACATGAAGAAGCATACAGAACTGTGATTCTGCACAGTGAAGCTCAAACATCAAACTGAAGTAACAGAAAGCAAAACACTGTAACAGGACAGGGTCTTGCTTTTAGAGGCAAAATAGGATTTAAAATCCGTCACTGGCGAAGCCTGTGATAGAACAGAACTTTCCTCATATCATTACTTTGCAATGAACCACTGTTCTCAGCAGTGACACCCCCCATCTCGCGCACCATTTCTTTAAAAATGTTATACATGAATAAAACCGTAACAGAGACATCTTTCTGAATAACAACAATCCATTACTTTGATGAAGCCAGCTATGAAATGTATTCCATGACTCTACCAGTGAACATTTCAAACATCTTCGCCTTTTGTTTTTTTTTTCTCAAATTCGTCTCTTGAAGTCCAACAGCTTTATGGAAGTGAATACTACGAGTACCCCTTTAAAAGAAGCAACAAATGGGATGGGAAATGGACAGCATATTGGCATATCGACATTAATTCCTCCTCTCTCTGCTTCTCCCCAGCTGGATATTGTGGAGTTCATCCCCTCCCTCTTGTATTTCGGCTATACGGCCCTGATGGTCCTGTCGTTCTGGCTGCTAACAGGCACGATTGGCTTCTACGCAGCCTACATGTTCATCAGGAAAATCTACGCTGCGGTCAAGATCGACTGAGTCGTCACTGTCGCTGCTGTTCTCGTTGTTATTGGTTTGTTTTTGTTTTGGGGTTCTTTTTGTTCACATTCTGTTTTTTAATGTATATATTTTTTATTCTTCATGTCCAACAAGCACTGACTTGTGTGTTGAGGGAACGAGAGGGTGGCTTTTACGGCGCAACAGCCCCACCCACTGGCCTCATGCGGAAGAACAGCAAGGTGCCAGAGCTAAACCAGCTGTTTCTCCCTTTCCTTCTCCCCCTCGCGTCTGTCCCCCCCTCCTTTTTCCAGGACAGACGCCCAGAGGGAATTCCCCTCTGATGGGACAGTTAATGTCTTCTGCTGTTTCACCTTTCACACACAACACAGTGGGCCAAAGCTTGTCAAACGATGGTTTCTGCACATTTTCGTTTTGTCTTTTCATTTGTGTTATGAGTCTAACTTAACTAGGTTTTTATTTTTGTCATCGCAGGATTTATCTCTGTCTTAATTTCTTTCAGTCGTCTTCTGGGAAGTTGTTTTCATCTGATTTCCTTACATAAATTCTGTCTTTACTCTTTCCATTGTCTGTTTTCAAATGTGACTTTGGTTTCATTTCAGAGACTTTGGAGATCAGGGAATGAGTCTAAATGTGGTTACGGTGTTAACTTTGTTGTGATGAACCGATGGATGGAAATTATGCTGGGAAGTTCTACATTGTAACAGAAGAAAGGTTAAATTAAATGTTCTATTATTTTTTACTCCAGTTTCCATGTCCTGGTGTGACCATGTTAACCACAACTGTAATCAAAATATTAGCTTCTCCTTCCAAAACAATGGCTCTCATATTAATGTCAAAATATTGGTTCATTTGCTCTAAATGATACAGAACAGCCCTAAATGGGACTATGAACCCGATGCCCTAAAGTAATGGACTGAAGCCACTGCAGATGGAGAAAAGGAAAGGCTACAGTCAACACAGAAATGACAAGGCGGAGCAACCTTGTGTATTTGGAAGTCTACAACACAAATTTGTGTTTGAAGCTTTTCCAGCAGAAACGTACAAAAAAAGTTTTTCCGCACATTAACCATGCCGTCAGTGTAGCCTTAGCAGTGCCGGATCCCTGCTGAACTATGCAGTACTGGAAAGAGAGTGCAAAATTGCTGTTTGTTTCAAAGGACCATTTTTGTTGAGAAATGTATGATACATTTTTGTGTATAATATAAAAAAAAAAGATTTTTGAAAGCCAGCAAGATCACCTCTGTGTTTCTACCAGTAGTGGTAGATATCATTTTGACAGTGCTTGGGTGTCATGGAATGAAGAGCATTGAAATGTAATCCGCAGTGTTCTTATGAGATCTGTACAGTCGATGTTTTTGTGTAGACTGATACACTTACTCTTGAATAACAGCTCACGTTTTTCCCTTTCTTTTTAATGACATTTTTAGGCTTACAAAAGTGTGGTTCTATTTGTGTTTCATCCAATGTTTTTGCTAAAAAAGGCATTTTGAACCTGATTAAAAATATTGCTTGACAAGCAACTGAAGCTAAGTGCGTCCCATAGACAACCAATGTATTTTACTGTAGCTAAATTACACAATATATATTAATTAAATGGCACAATAATCATAACATTAAAGCTGCCTGCCTCGGTCAGTCCAAAATCTGTCCCAGCCAACTGTTTCCCATCTTGATGCTGAGCTAACCAGTTGCTGGAGGTAGCTTCATATTTAGTGTCCATCTAACTCTCAGCAAGAGAGCAGTTGAGCGCATTTCCCAAAGTGACAAACTATTCCTTTAAAGGCAAGACATACAGATTGACCCTGACCCTGTTCTATATGTATGCTTCCCTGTGAAAGATATGTCCAGCAGAACACTGGTATATAGTTTCAGTAAAGTTAATGGTGGATGGTAGGGGTCAGATTTCAGCCCTAAGAGAATACTCTGAATACAAACAAGCAGCACAGACCTGAAAAGCTACATTTTCATTATGCATCATGTGCTCCTTCTAGACAAATAACTTTTAGGATGAATGGAAACTAAACTCATGGCATGCAGGCGGCACTTTGAGTCATCTGGGTAAATATTTATTGGATATCACAGTTACAATATGATTACCATCAAATTCTAGTGAAGAACTGATGTGCTTCACTTGATTGGTTTTTAATGGTTGGCGTTTTTTGCACAGAAGTGAAGGTGATGTGTTAGTGCAGGGCTGTACAGAGGAGGGACAGGTGCCTAGATCAACCATCATTCTCCTGGTGCAAAACGAATGAATGACTTGTCCTCCTGTGCCCTCTCCTTCCTTCATTATAATCAAGCCAACCCAACACTTGTTAAGCTATGAATGATCTGCTTGAGGAGCGAGTTACCCCTGCTACTTGCCACACGACAGGACTGCTCTGTTAAGCTCCAGACATTGCTGCCATTCAAATGAGTGTACTCATGTGCTGACCATTACTTTTTCATTTATTTCCACTCGAACAGACACTCAGATACCATCTCCTATTTACTGTACCACACTCTGCTCCCTGTATTATGTCAAAGAGTTCCTGAGTTGTGACACTCGGCTGCTGTCTTATGTAAGGACAGACAGACACTCCTCTGTGACTGTTGAAGTGCACATGCCAGGGGAGATTTTTTACAGCTAGACTTTTAAGAGGCCTGTGTCACACGTGCGTATGTATGATCGAGGGGTTTACAATGTAAATAAAAGAAAACAGCTTTGTATTTGTTGCGTTTTGCTGTTTGTGGCGCTCTCTGTAATGATCCTGTCATCGTTTTAGCCAAAAGCATGATGCTCATGATGACTTTCAACGGAACTTGTTTCTGTTAGTTTTCTCTTTTACAGAATGTCCAATTACAAAATGTACAGTGACAAAACAATAAAGTTAATGACAAGTTGAATATGAAAATCAGCTTCTATTGTGTTTTTAAAAAAATATTCTCAAGGAGGCACTACACTGATTTTTCAAATGTAGTGAGTTACAGATTACATCAGGGTTATCTCAGTTTGGGCTTGGAGACTTCAGCCATAGTGGCTGCATGGTTCTGGCAATGGTAAATGGACTTGTTTAGCACCTTTCTAGTCTTCCAACCACTCAAAGTGCTTTACACTACATGTCGCATTCAGACTTAAAGTTACGTTCACACACTTAGCAGAGTAAATATTTGGGGTTCAGTATGCCCAAGGACAAGCAGACTGGGGATCGAACCGCCAATCTTCCAACCCGTTCGTCCTCCTGAGCCACAGCCCCTACTGTCAGCCTATCAATTGATGAGTCGGTCAGTCCACCACTTTGGTCCAGACTGAAATATCTCAAAAGCTATTTTATGAATTGCCATAAAATTGTGGTATTCATGTTCTCCACAGAGGACTCTTTCCTCCAACACCATCATGACATGGTTGACATTTGTAGTTTGGAGTGAAATTTTTGGACAAACTACTGCTAACATGCAAAACTAAGACAGTGAATAGGGATACCTGCTAAACACCCCCATGTGGGCATGTCATCATGCTGATATTAGCATTTAGCGCAAAGCACTATTGTGCCTCAGTAGAGCCTTGCAGAGATGCTAGCGTAGCTGTAGACTCTGAACTTGCTGAACTGTGTGTACCTTTATTTAAATGTTTCTGTGCTGGATGTACAGCATCCTTTGGAGGCTGGCCATCAATGTGTCTTGCTCTGATTTTATAACTGATCAAGATTCCGCCATCTTGTAGAGTAAACTGTATAGGCTTTGTTTTTTACACATTCTAAATCATCCTGATGAAGGGCTGTGCCAAAACGTGTTGATGGAATAAAGAACATTCTTGTAGCCTTGCCCGAGATCTGACTTGATATTGGCACCTTCAGCTCTGTTAACAGGAAGCTTGTGTTACAAACTGGGGCATTTACCAGGCATTGTAGGTGATTGTATAGTTGCATTGTGGGAAGTGTAAGATCCAGCAATTTGGGTGGCTTGACCTACAAAAGGGACTAAAAGTTGACCTATAACACAGACTCTGACGCATCAATTTTGACCAGTCTTTTGTTAATGTCTCTCGCACAGTGCTACAGTGCTAGAGTACCTCTGTAAATGAGATGTCTGTTGTGTATGTGTGATCCACTCAAGGTGTTAATTCCTGCTTTGTCCCTCTGTGTTCCTGAAATGTTCAGTGTCAGGAAGGTTATGATCAAATCACAAAGACCTATTTAAAAGTTTTCCAGGTTCCTCTTACAAAACTAAAAAGAGTTTCTATTCTTGAGTTATGGCACAGTTGGCATCCCTTAAGTGTATGTGTGAGAGTCAGCTCAGTTGATGTAAGTATAGGTTAGCTCCATAGTACTATAATTAGGGCAGTCCTGACACTCAGCTATGCATGCAGGCTTACTGACGCAGCTCTCTGAGACATAATCCAGACCCTGGTCCACTAAGAGAGTTAGACACACAGTGGGACACAACCCACCAGGATGGCATTTCAAAGTACAGTGATTCACTGAAATTTATTTACTTTCTATATTCATTAAAATCAAATCTAAATATTCTCAGAATCATAGAGATTTGGTCTTTTACACATAATAATCAAATCCACTATTGACATATAGTACAAAAGTAATTAATTAATTAATTAAGCTACACATCTTACTACACATTCTGAGCATGCTTGTAATCATGTGTCCTGTCGTGGAGACTGCCTATGGGAGAATGAGAATAAAGCTTCAGCTGTGTAGTCTGGTCAAACCATTCTGGCTCTGTTTTAAGCACTCAAATGAGTCAAGACACAGACACATTTCCTAAACTGAATATGGACTTGAGGAATGAAAAAAAAATGACACAGGATGTTCATGGCAGCTCACATATCACTCCCCAAACAGTTGATGTAAAGCTGTTTCCGATAAAAACGAAAAAAAAGTTTGTTCAGTATTTTAAAAACACAGTGGACTAATATCACTAATGTGTACGCAGGGCCACAGCCAGGAGTCCCCCCCTTAGGATGAACTAACTTTGGTGACCCTCTACATTTCATCTAGCACCATCATCAAGTCAACATTTTAAAGTGTCCAGTACTTTGGTTTGTGACAAAATACCTGCAGAACCAATGACGTTCCCATCAGCCTCAACATGGTGGGTTTAGTGCTAATAGTAATAGTTTATTAGATAGCATGCTAACACGCTAAATTAAGATGGTTTCCAAACAGCATACCTGCTTACTGTGAGCGTGTTAGGATGTTGACGTTGTTGATATTTAGCTCAAAGGGCAGCTAGCATGGCTGCTGTAGACTGTAAGTCTTGTTCTGTCTGACAAAGAGTCAATCTATGTCTATGTTGTTGCAAGTCTTTGGTAGACAGAATCAGATTCTTTGCAAGTGTTGTTTCAATTAGGCAGTAGGGGAGACTGAGGTGATTTAAGCCTGTGGGGAAGTTGAGCCGCCCCTTGTTTCTCTGCAACCATAGACCAAATTGGTCATGTGAATACATGTTTGAAGAGTCATCCATTTTACTCACCCAGTGATGGAGAGAGGCTGGATGACACAAGTTTGTTAAAATGTCAGGGATGGAGTAATTTGAGCCAAAAGACCTGGGGGAAATTGAGTCAACTATTTTACTGTAATTTTACATTGCATTTAGATGCATTATGTGACATTATGCATTTTAGACCATAAACCATCATGCCATGCTTCTATAAATGGAAAACAGGCTTCAACTCCTATTGTGGGTTTGGACAGAGTAGTGGGAGAGGTACAAAAATGGGAAGTCCCTACATCAGGTGACACAGGACTTACAGGCTTACCCCTCATATGGGGCAAGTTGAGCCAAGAATCCACTTTTTTTGGAAAGCCATATATAGAAATATATATACATATTTTAGTTGTAGACCTTACAGTCATGTCCTCATTTTAAAGTCATCTCAAGTAAAACCTGGTTCAACTCACATCGCTCTTCCCTAATTGGAGGAAGAATTCATCTGAAAATCAACAACTAACTAAGCTCCGACTAAAATAACGGTTTCAGAACATTGTCTGTATTTTCTCCATAATAACTACCAGATGGCATTGTTCTCTAACAGGAACTTGCTACTGTGCTATTTCTTAACTGAGGTCGATGAAGGTCAAAGTTCAGAATGTCATTTCAAATCCCTCTCCATGCTGCCAAGAATACAATTTCAACGGGCCACTAATTAATTACTTGTAGAAAATGTCCACCACATTTCTAAAGGCCCCAAATTCCCAGAGAACAGAGAACATGATCACAGTGGCCTCCATAGCCAAATAGCTTAATCCATTTAACAGTTTGATTAATTGCTTTTATACTATTCTTCTGTTGTAGATGTTTACATTTACACAAAGAAAATGGAGCAAAAAATATTTTTAAATAAAAAAAAAGAATTCAAAGAGGGTATGAAACCGCTGGTTTGTCTTTTAATCATTTCAACATAACACATGACAACTCAAAGATACACTGTACTGTACAATAAGTCAATAGTTCTGTTGTTGTGTTCATCATCTCTTTGGATCAACCAATATACAAATCTGTCACTTTTACATTGCAGCAACTGATTGCATGTGAGATATGTAACAAAAAAAGCAAGACTTCTCATTTTCTTTCTTTCTCCAAAGCACATCGTTTATATAATTCTCCCTGTAGTTGATAAACTCCATGCTATATAAAATAGTGTAAGTGAATGCAAGTATTCTATTTTCGTTCACCTTCTTTATTCCAGAAGTGGCTGTAATAGCAAGTGATGACAATGCGCTATGTCACTAAACGAGATACACAAAGAGGTTGGAATGCAAGACTTACATTAAGCTAGAAATATATAAAACTACATGTGGATGTTGCCTGCATGAGACAGAACCCAGTTTCTTACTAAAAGCAACAAAAAAAGAGAGGGAGAGAGAGAGAGAGCATTATTAAAATCAAGTCAGTTTTTCTTTTAAACTGATGAACAAATTCCCTTAAAATGTTTGTGTTCTGCACCTAGTAGTAAAGAGGAAAAGGTGAGGATAAGTGCATCCCTAGTAGGTGCAGGTCGAGGTAATGGAGCCACAGCCAAGCCAAAGAACAGAACAACATCACTGTCAGAGGTCAGGGAGGATCAATTTTATGTCAAGTGTTTCAGAGTCGTGCTGGTTTGATATTAGCTTTTTGTTTCCACTCAGACTATAGAAGCCCATTCCTGACAGAAAAAGAAAAAACTGCTGGAAAGTTGTGCAACGGTAAATTACAAGTGTGAGATACTGTAGTAAGTAAAATTTATGATATACTAAGTAAATTTAAAAAGCAGAATCACAATGGGTTCAGTGTAGAGATGGGTCTAGCCTTGTGAGACCAAGTCTATTCTGACTTAAACATGTTGACTTAGTAAGTAATAATTTTGACAGTATCTGATAATTAAAAGTAAGTTTTAATTAACCATGAGTATTTCTTGCCTAAATTTTCCTGTTTTTTCTTTTCTTAGCCGCATTGGACTTTCATACACATCAGGGTACAGAGTTCAGAAACAGGGCCCATTTTTCCCAGAATGACACTATGAAGCATGACTGACCCAGTCCTGGGTAAATCGCTCTAAAAAAACGGCCCCTATGAGCTCAGGTCATAGAACAGGCGTGAGATCTGTTGTTGTCAGTGTTTTACAGCTACAAGTACAGTTAGCCACACTTCTGCATTCAAAAAGATGGTTTCACTTCTGTCTAAATATCTAAAAGTTGTTCTCTTTTTCAACAACTTAATGAGTTTATGTTTAATACAATTAATTTAAAAGCCAGTGATAGCCAATTGCCACCTGTAATTTGTACACACTATGGTACTATTCATAGAGTGAGTCATTATCAGCATCAAGATGTTCCTTTTGGCAGGGACAACAGGTTTAGCGACCATGGTTGTAAGCTTTAAGTGCTATATTTTGGGGTCACTCCTCACTTCATGTTCACTTCTTGTTCAGTTACGTGGGCTAAAAATGGCCTGCAGATGGGTCTCTGTTGCAACAGAGTTTCAATGGCAGGTTGTGGTCAGGTTGTGGCTTTCACACTCTACTGACAACGGTCTTGTTTCTCACTGCCTCTGAATAACAGACATGTTGTCGCTGTTCTTTTCAAGCACTTGGCTATAGAGTTTGATTAGATACATGTATGAGAGAGAAGGCAAAGCAGGTTACCCAAAAAACAAAAAGGTTTCAAACGAGAAGGGGCAGGGGGGGCTCTTATGTAGAAGGATATTAGTGAAAAGTCTATCAAAAATACTGTTATTCTTTTGGAGAAAAGAAATACACAAAGGTTGATAAAGTCTACACATCAAACTAATGGCACATACATATACAGGATCAATACAAAATTAAAAACATGAACATATAAGCTGAAATTTTTAAAGAAAAAAATACTCTTCTTTTTAAAGGTTGAAAGTGCTAGAATTCAGATTAGCTCACAGAAACCCAGGGAGGACAAACTTAATACATGCCAAAAGCTTTTCCTTAAAACCTTATTCCTTATAAGCCTTTTTCCTTATAAATGCTCAATTTGATTGCTACAAATCTGGCTTAAGCCAAGAGGGTTTTTCTTAAAAATTACCTTTTTATTTGAATCTTGTCTTTTTTTCAGTATTTCATGTAAATTCTCAGAAAGGTGCCGACAGCTGATTTTTTTTAGAATCAATAAAAAGTTTAATCATTTTAGTCATCAAAACACTGACTTTCCATGAGGGGGATGGGGGGGGGACTAATAAGTGTAAAATAGTTCCAAACTTGGATTGTAAAAATCTACAATTTTAGCAATGAAGTTGCAATTAAACAGTCAGACTGCGGGGAAGCTTTTTCTACATCAGTGCTTGCTGATTCTGAAATGCAGCTGCTGCTACTTTCCAAGAAGAATATTCACCTGTCGAACACACAGGAGCCATCAGCTGCTCATCGTCAGGGTTTCATACCCTACAGTATCAAAAATCGCTCCTAACACTTGTAGCATTTTGTAACAAGCAATTGTGCAAAAATGTAGTTTCTTCTCCCCAGGTTTTGGTAAGAAAAATAAAACAAATAAAATTGAGGTGATGTGTTGTGTTGTTTTTCGAGGTCCTGTTTTATACAAACAGAAAATAATATATCATATGATAACAAACAAAACAAATAAACGACTATTAGCAATATCCCAAGTTGTGCAGTCAGTCATGTGTCCCGCTGTGCTTTGAATGTCAAAGCCCGGGGATTCGGTGGCTGCATTCTTCCGGATATCGCCGTATTTTCAGACCCTTTTCCTTTAACTCTACAAAGCAGCTGAGAGAGGAGGAGGAGGAGTACAGAGGGGATGGGGCCCGAGGATGATGAACACTTTGTCGGTTCGGTTTGTGCATGTTTTCAGCTCGCTGTCCATCTTGCAAACAATTGAAATGTTCTAGTGGTCTACAGTTGTCATCCGTCAGCAACCATAGCTAAAAGCAGCAATATGTATTTTATTTTTTATTTTTACGTGCTATGTTTTTTCTTTTTTTCTTTGTTTTTACTCAACTATTAATGGTGGTTGGGGCTCGCCTATGGCATGACGACTGCTATAAGTAAAGTGAACGGGTCTTCTTCTATGACTGGAACGACATTTAAGCACAAAATGAACTGTCACAGATGATGCAGGAGCTCAGCCCTGTGTGAAGTTAAGGATGTGACGGTTGTGTTGGTCATGCCGCTGACAGAGCTTTAGAAAATGAGCACCTATTTCACTTTGAGGCTTAGGTTAACTTTGGGCTCAGGTTTTTATCGGCTGGTGGTGAACGGTTAGAAAGAATCTAAACTCCAAGACATCCAAAACCACTAAGGTCCTGGGAGCTCAGGTGGATCTTCAGCTGGGATTTCTTCACAGCACAGGGGTTACATATTCCACTGGATAAAGACCTAGGCATGACTTCATAGGCCATCCATGTCAGCATCCCTATGACACAATCTATCTAGCTCAAATTTGAATTGATAATTAAGCCACTAACAGCCTTCTATATATATTTCCCATCCACAGTTCTGATTCCACTATACTAACTCAGGTACATGTAAAGGTAAAGACTGGATATGACAGAGAAAGCTTAAGGGAAAAAGCTAATACTTCATCCATTTGTTTGATCAAAAATGCAAGATACACACAAATGTAAACCTGCCAGACACAAAACATCATCACTTAGTTTACCTAAAATACACCTTACTGAGATAAAAGCAACGATAATATTCATTTTTGAGATATTTCGTACACTGCAATAACATTCTTTAACACATTTTTCCTCATCTGTCACTGTAATTCTTATTTTTTGCCATTCACATATGTCAGGGTTCATCATTACCATGATGATGCATCTTTTTAAAAGACTGCCTAAAGATGTGTTTGTATTTTATTCCAAAAATAGATATTTTAGGTTTGTTGGGCAGCCAAGAAATAGCTGCAAATATGTATATATCATGGGAACTTTTAAAGATAACTGTTAGGAGGAAGACAGGTGAAGGAAGGAGAGTGAGAAGAAAGTCTCTGTCTCAGGCAGTGAAAACCTCTAGAAGTCACGAGGAAGGAGACAAAAGGTTTCCCAAAGAGATTCCTAAAGGTGAAGTGCCTTCTGCTGAAAAAAAGTGCTTCTCTTGAGGAACAGTAAAAACGCAAGCATGATATTACATCATTTTCAACCAACTCACACACTTTCACATTTCTTTCCTTTTTTGATTTTCTTTTAAAAAAATGTGTGTGACTGGTCTTTGTGTTTGGCAGCAAACAGATATCTTATCAGTTATATGACAAGAGTCTGTTTTTCATTTAGTGCGCTATATTCATTAAAACTGACCCGACTCTAGGAGCACATCAGTTACAGTTAAAATAATAATAGGGACATCCATTTATTTTTTTTTCTTGTTTGAAGAGCACTTTTTTTTAGAGGCAGGGGGTCGCTTTTGTGGCTCTAGCCTAGCCATCTAGAGGAGGATTTTAGAGTTAAGGTTCAATTGTTGACTCATTGTCTCTATTTCTTTCATTCCTTCACTGATCTCTCTCCTCTCCGTACTGATCATGACAGTTCAGGTTATTAGAGTAGGTGTTTCAAAACTCAAGACTTCTACCATGTTCTTACATTTGGAAAAAAAAAAATAAAACAAAATATCCACTTCAAACTATATTTTTTTTCTGGCTCACAACAAGACAGATAATCTTCACTAAAAATTATCTTTGATTTTTTTTTTTAATATTATTACTTTAGAAAGTATGCAGTACCATGCCTTTTGGCCTACTGATCCTGCCCTCTATACTACTAAATAGGGGATGGAAGGAGGATAACAGGGGAAGTAAATAAAAATAAAAAGATAAGAGTTAATACATTGTTATAACTATAGGATAGGGGGAAAAAGCCCAAATAAAAGCTGCTTCAACTTCTTTTCTCACCTTTTCCTTTTTGCTCAAAGGGGTTTAACTTCCTTTTAAGGCTCAATCAAAGGCTTTTGTGCACTTTCATTTAAGGCTTCTAAGTGTTCATTTGTGTATTTATTTATTCAAATTCTCAAACTTCTCCGATCAGGCCCTGTAATGAACCCCAGCCCAAAATATCCATGATGAGCTGAGCTGAGGCTGACGTGGAGGCCATCTTGACTGGGCGGGGCTGGGCCGAGGGCTGGCTCTCTCACTGGAAGGCCTGGTGGAAGCGAGGCAGTGTGGTGGTACTAAGGCTGGAGCTGAACACTGATGGGAGGGGGTGCAGGGGTCCGAGGCCTAGACCACCACTGGCGCTCTGCTGCTCCTGAGGTTGCGGTTGCAAAGAGGTAAGATGTGCCGTGCCGACTGCTGCAGAATGCGCCTCGGCAGCGTGCAGAGATGAGGAAGAGGAGATGGAAGACGAAGAGGTCGCAGATGAGGTGTAGCCCATCACCAGCCCTCCCGTGCTCATGGGGGCGCTATAGGGAGGCAGGTTGAGGGGCAGGAACCCCAGCAGGTGGGAGAAGTCCATGTTAGCAGCACACAGAGACTCAGCGATCACCGCAGGGCTCTTGGACAGGAGGGGATCCCCGCAAAGCTCATCCGCCAGGCCCGAGGTGGGCTCCAGTCCGTCCTTGGGGGACGAGGCAGCAGCGTGGGGCTCAGCAGAGGGAACCGGGCCTGGCGAGCCACTCTGCAGATCCATGAGGAAGCTCTCCATCTCCACTTTCAAGGGCTTGTCCAGCAGGTATGAGGTAGATCCCAGCTGGTATTTGGGGGCTTGCTGGGGCTGGTGCTGCTGCTGGGGAGCCGGAGGCTGGTGGTGTGGGGGCAGCGGAGGGGAATGATGGTGGTGGTGATGGTGGTGGTGATGGTGGTGGTGATGGGAGTGTGGATGAAGAGGTCCAGGGGATTCCATGTGACAGCCCATGCCCATAGCTGCAGACAAGGAACTGGGCATCAGGGACGGGTGTGGGTGACCCACCCCAGAATTAGACATGGCCTGGAGATGATGGGGGTTGTACATGCCCATCGGAAAAGGCGCCCCGCTGGGGAATGGTTTGCCCATCATTGGGTCTTTATTGGGACCCATTCCACACATCATGGGGCTGAGCTCCTCCTTCACAGAGCAAGGCGGTGACCCTGAGGCTAAAAGACCTAACATATCAGGAGGCTCCGTCTTGATCTTCAGCAGCTCCTGCGAGTGGCTCTTCTTCACGTGGCGTGTCAGATGGTCCTTCCTGCCAAAACGCTGGGCACAGTACTGGCACAGGAAGTCCTTTCGGCCTGTGTGGACCACCATGTGCCGTCTCACATCCTTCCGCGTATAGAAACGCCGGTCACAGTGGTCGCACGGGTGTTTTTTCTCCTTGGCGCCACCAGAAGACTTCCCAGAGTGGCTCTTGAGGTGCTCCAGGAGTATGGGTGTGCTCTCGTAGGTCTGCATGCAAACTTTACAGGTGAGATCCCCTGCTGTGGCAGAGTGCATGGCCACATGGCGCTTATATCCCAGCTTGGTGTTGTAGTGCTTCCCACACTCCTCACACTTGAAGGCCTCCTTGTTAGGGTCATGGGTCTGCAGGTGGTTCTTCAGGTGGTCTTTGCGGTGGAACATTTTCTCACAGAACGAGCACTGATGGGTCTTCTGTGGAGAGTGTGTGGCCATATGCCTGCAAGAAAACGACAGATTGTAAATGTTAGCGGGTGGTTTACGAGAAGTTACACAGTCCTTGTCATATAGTCATGTTTATTATACAGTCTGTCAGTCGGGTGCATGCTAAAGTGAGGCCTGAATTCCTTTCAGTCAAACCCCTTGTGTCCATATTTAAATAAGTGAGTCACTGTGGTTTACAGTGAGGACCCAAAATGGGTTTTGTAACCACTTCCTGTGATTCACTGGATTCCAAACATCCTAGTATGTTGATGAGTTTGAGACGAGGTCACTTAAACCTGCATTGACTGATTTTTTGGCCACTGCTGTAAACACAACATTGACATTTTATCACCTTACAGTATAAAGCTGATAATGTGAACATGTTATCAAACAGTTGCTTATTGACACATCCATCAGTTACAGAGCAACATAGCATTCATTCGGCTTCTTGGCTTGAAAATGCAATGATCATCAGAAAGTACAGATGGATGGATGAAAATAAATCCGATATTCACTCTCCTTTTAGCGCTGTTCTGAGTGTCCACCTGGGCAAGTAGTGGGTTTATCAGAGCTTCTTCACTGTGAACTGCTGTTGCAGGTCGCAAAACCAACACAAACAATGAGCTAAAAGATGATAAAGGTCTTCGTTTTATATCCTTTCCCTGGGGATTCTGAGAAAGCTAGGGAAGCCATGTATCATACTGTAATTAAAAGGAGGTGAATTGAGCAGTGTGATTAATGCTCAGTACCTGAAGAGTTTGTATTTGGAGCTGAAGGCCTTGGGACAGTGTGGCTGTGAGCAGCGGAAGGGTTTCTCTCCTGTATGACTCAAGGCGTGGAGCCGGAGCTTCTCCTGTGAGGCGAACAGGGCCCCGCACACCAAACACTCGTTCCCACTCCCTCTCCCTCCCTCTTCTCCTTCTTCTTCCCTCTCCCTCTCTTTCCCCCTCTCTCTCTCTCTTTCTCTTTCTGTCCTTGGCAGCGGGGCGGCGCTCCCAAACAGCTTGGCGGCAGTCCGTCGTCCCTCTTCCTCCAGCGTCAGTGCAGTAATATGTGTGTGTGAGGCATCGGCGGCAGCAGCTGCCATGGCAGCCCTAGAGTGCCGCTGCCATGAAAATTTACTTGCGGCTCCCCTGCCTCGCAGGCTCAACGTGGGAAGTTACAGGGGGGTTTGTCAAAAAAGAAGGTGACCAACAGCTCACAGGAAGGGCCAATGATCCAGCAGAAACATCAAGGTAAGCCAAAATCTGTGGTGAGATAGAAGGTACATGCTTTGAAGCTAACTGTTCCCAAGTTTGTGGCAACATTGAAGATGTTTTCTTATAAACCCTGATTTTTACCTGTAAAATCCTACTTGTCCTTCTTTCGTCTCACTTTCCTTCTCTCACTCTCTGCTTCAGTCGCTCCTCTTCTTCACTTGTTGTCTCCTCCTCACCCAGTCCCAACAGCTATGGTTGGCGGTGAGTGGGAAACACTGCTCTGCATTTTTGCTGTCCTGCAAAGAGAGAGCAAACATTACAAAAGTGACCCCAGAGTCCTTGTATTTTAAAGCTTTGACAAAATTGTAACAAAATGCATTAATGTAGACAACAACTCAGAATCCAAGCAAATGGAAAAAGGAAACCTTTCCAGCCTATAATTCAACAGGCTGAATCATAAAATCAGTCCTTTGCTAGTTCCTCTGAGCTCACTAGGGGGAGCTGAATGACAAGTCTGACTGACATGACAGAGACTACAAAGGATTACCAAAATATTGTTTTGTGAATGATGATTCGCAGTCAGTCACAGCACATTATTGTATAACCATACGTGAAGACTGAATGTAATTACACATCCTCATCATGTCAGATGACAGCACAGTGCTTTGTGTGTGTTAATGTGTATACATGTATGTACTTGTTATGAAACTGGATAAGGCTCCTGTAATCCTTGGAAAAACACAGAAATACACACAACCCCCAGGGTAGAGAGAGGGTTGTGGCGGGTGAGGGACGACAGGGGGAGGGCAGTGTTTACAACACAAACTCAGGCTTCCTAGTACTGTCAGTCAACCTGAACTCAACAACTTCTTGTCAACAGTGTAAAAAGTTGTGAAAAAAGAGGCAGCACAACTGCACTGAAACAGCTACTGACCTGCAGTTAAAAAATATTCCCGAGAGACTGCTGAACTCTCTCTCCCTGTCATCTCTGAATTCCCTTATTTACCCTCAGTGACCTGCGTGACCCCAGCGGGCTAACACACCAGCCAAGTCCAAGGTTGAGCGGACAAAACACTGATCACAATGTTAGCCATCCACCGAGTGTCAGTCACGTGAACCGAGAGTGCATATAAGTCCCGTAAACACATGTGGGCATATGTGACTTGGGAATACACACACACACACATGCACAGGTCTGCACATACATACACAACTCCAAATGTAATGGCATCCTTTCTGTGTGAGAGGTCAATGAGTTAAGAAAGACAGCAAGCATGCTACAATCAGCTCTGAGTGTTTTTACATTTACATGATTACACAGAAATGCCCAAACATGTATCCACAGGTTGGTACATGTGGCGAAACCACGTACATATGAGAGTTGTGTGTTTGTTCATGTAATTTCTTCTACACAAGACACACGTTAGCACATGCGTGCCTGTGTGCTCACGTATGTCTTAGTGTGTACATGTGCATACATGTGTGTTTGTTCTCATAATGTATGTGTGTTTACGGCGGTGGTTAAGAGGACCTGACAGCTGTAGCGTTGTGTGGTGGTCATCACCCAGCAGGGAGGGTGCAGGGGGGTGACACCCGTCCCATTGACCACCCTCAGGGAGCCCGGCTCTATTGTACAGCCTACCCACATCGCACATTCCTGGCCTGAACCATGCCGTGTCGCCCTGCCTCTCTCCTCCGCACACAACAGCACATACAACACACAGGGTTCTGGTCACACCGAATGCAACATCATGTACACACCCTCCCCCCAAGCCAGCATGCTCAAACACACTCACAAAGGCGCGCACATAGACAGGCAGATACAGTACAATGAAGAGAATCCACACCATCAAGTTATAGAAATAAACCAAATAGAGCTTGAACTCAAAGGACACACCATGACAGACCATGTAGAGCAGTAACTTCAAACATGGTCTCCCTCAGGCCTGAACAAGCCCAGGTGACTCATACTGACCAATGCAATACAATCATGCTTGCATTATGTATACATTACATTAAAACTCTCTTCAATTAAAATGTCATTCTACATTTCTGACTGTTACCACCCTATTACCAATGATTCAATTTGACCACCATTCATCAAGCAGGGATGCTCTTCTTCATATACAAACTTATGTTTTATGCTTGAGAGTAATGCTGATTACTGAAACACTCCACGTAAGTCCAAAGCAACTTTTGTCGTGGTACAGTAACATATATCATTTTTCATTTTAATTTTATTCTGGTGAAATACTGACATATCACTATATAATTCTGTGCTTAATTTGATAAGAAGCAAGCATGATCGAATCTCTGACCAATTTGGTGAGAATTATTTGCTAAATTAAGAGGAAATGTCCATGTTTACTAAAAATGTGACTTTTTTCACAGCAGATGTTTCGACTTGTAGTAACAGCACCTGCTTAACTAAGAACATTAATGGCTCTGTTCTAAGTGTCCCAGTAAGTCATGACATTGTGAAAGTGAGCCAACATGCACAGTACCAAGACCCTGAAACTGAAGCAGCTAAATGGAATTCAGCCATCATTAATTATATTATTTACACCTGTACTTTTCTACTGTGATGTATCAAAATGGTTTCTGTGAAAAAGATCTGTAGGCTACACTTCAGTGCAACAGACATCAATGTGATTTTTTTCTAGTTTTTTCTTCAACCTGAATACAAACATCATTTTACGTACTTTCTTATGATCACTGCAATTTTAATATTTCCTCTATATCTCCCACACCTGCTTTAAACCGCTATTTCCTCTCCCAAAATCTTGTAGCTGCAGTACAAATCCAATCATGATGAAGAAAGTTACTGAACTTGTCCTGCTAAAAGTTAACGTTAGCTTAGCGTAGCAGAGAAACAGTAACAACCCTTTCTTTTAAATCAAATATCACAATGTATTAAATTGTAGATATTGATTTACTACCCTGCGACCCTGTATGCAGGATAAGCGGTTAACGATGGATGGATGGATGGATCAGCCATTAATCAACACATTTCTTGTGTTTCTCAACAAACTCTTTTTGCCAAAGGAGAAGCATTAGGATCTTTCCCGCATGTCTCTCTGCAGTGCTACACACGCTGCTACATGTTCCTTATTATGTATCAATCAACCAATGAATATCCAGCTGAGGATTCTCTCATATGTTCCCACTCCACATGTATAAAACTCCTCAGTTCGCTCACTGTTTGTCCTCACTGTTGTGTTTGTACAGTAAATCCATCACCATCAGTCTGCGGCTACGATCAATTGTGAGCTCCAGATGCACTCATGTTCACTGGTCTCACAGAAACAATACTGGTCACTGGTAATATAATAACTAATGCACATACATATGTATACTATTTTACATGTTTTTTTGTATTTTCCTTTCACATGGGCATAATAGGGGTGTATTTCCCCGTATGATGAACGGTTTCTTGGCATTTTTCCCTGCTAATAAAGATTAATATAGTGTAGAATGGGGAAAATAATAAAATGATTCATGCTGTTGTCCATTTTTGTTTCAAAGGCCATTTGTTGTTTCACAGTTTTCATTAGGTTTAGCTAGAAAAATCTTTGTTCTTCTTATAAATCGTGTACAAATTCTACTAAATCTTAAATTTGGAATTAGATAGCCATTGTTGTAGGTACAAGAATGGAAGTTAATTATTGAAGCTCTGTGTGATTCAAACCCTTTCTCAACTTTCTGCATAACAAGTAGAAGTAGGCGCGTTCTTCTCCTCACCCCTATGAAGAGAGGAAGAAGACAGATTGACCACAGACACGACACACACTCAGGTGATACGTGACAAATACCTGCTTTTTGTTTCAGTGATGTTTTGCTCAATTGTATGAATAATTAAATCTGTCTAACTACTCCAAGTTCCAGGGATGGGACAGAATACATTTTCTGTGTACAGGAAATATGACATCTGTGTAAACTACCATCTATGCATGGAAGTCATTTCACTATTCAAAATCAGCAAAGTAGTAGCATATCCTTTTAAATTACAGGCCATATTGGGCATCCCCAGACAATAAACAACATACAAAGTGACAATGCTTCATTTCTAGATTACAGAAAAAAAGAACTAAAACACAGAGTTTCAGAGAGATTAAGATTGGGAGAAGAAGTACCAGTAATGTTACTTTATTATAGTCTAACTCTACGGGTCTTTGGACAGTTTGTCTGTCAAACCAAGCACATTTTAAGATATCAACGCAAACTTTTGATGAGCATTTTCGACTATGTTCTTAATTCCTCTAGTTTTTAGGAAACAAATTTACAGATCAATAATGAATATAATCATTGGTTGCAACGCTACATGTTAGTAATAGTTAACGATAACTACAAACGCACTATACAGGTATTAGGTCAGTGCACACACTGCTTCTTAAGCTGGGTTTTCCGCCAGCACAAACAGCCCAACTGCAGCCATTTCCAACCACTAATCACACTTCACCATCAGTGCGGTGATCACAAAGTAACAAACTGCAATGCTGCAGGATGGAACTTCATTCCAAAATGGCAGATGCCGCTACGACAAACACTGCACAACACATTCACATAGAACCTCTGCTTACTTCCCCTAATCAAAAACGTTGAAAGCAGAATTGAACCGCCACTTTCCAACCGCCCGGGTGTCTTTAGTTTCTGTCCTGGATGAAAGAGCTTCCACATTCCTTTCCTGAGGGGTCAGAGGTCATCCTCTGCGCTGCCTGCCTGCCCGCCCGCCATGGCTCCCGCATGCTGAGTGACTGGTATTAACCCCTTCGCTGCCTGCCGCAGCCATACTGAGTAACACGTGAGAAAGGTTTCAGGGTTTGTCAGATTCTTTGTGGTGCTGATGGCACGATGCAGGGCCAAACCAGGCCAGACCAGAGCAGGCTGGTAGCCTCTGCAGTCCTGTGGTCCACATATTAGGACGCTGCAGCTACACAAGCTGCTTTACAAAACTACACGAACAAACTAAATATAGAGAGTGAGTTCACCATCCGGAGCTTAGGTGACAACAGCCGTACTTGTGGGGAGAGGAGAAGGAGGGGGGGGGGGGGGGGGGTTGAAGTGCTCTGGGGAGGTGAACATGTCGCACAAACATTTGAAGTAAAAAATAAAAAGTGATTATTGATGACAGGCAAGTTGTCCGCAAGTAAATGCTAAAATGCAGACTTTGTTGCTTAATTTGAAAAGTACACATGTAACTACAAATGTTACACATGTTGTTATAAACAAAAATGACTAGTGCTTTCACGTGTGGCAGTTATTTCTTCTTTGTGAGCTCATGACTTTTTAGAGATAGGTTCTCAGATGTTCTCAGAAGTTCTCACAGGACAGCGATGCTACAAATGTTGATCTTACAGAATATGATGCATTGCTGTAGACTGAACCACCTAACAGAATATAAAGGAGTTAATTGAAATTAATCCAGAAAAACGTAATAAGTAATAATAGCCAAACACTGACAGGAAACATTTTACTGTATAATGAGTACTTTTACATTTTATTCTTTAAGTAGGTTTAGCTGATAATGCTTACATTATTTTTAATACAGGACTGCGACTTGTAATGGTGAGTATTTTTAGTGTGGTATTTGTTCTTTTCTTCTAAGTCAAAGGTCTAAATATTTTTTCCACCACTGGAAGCAGCAGAGTCAGAGTGAGAGAGTGAAGGAAGGGGGTCAGAAGTGAGGTAAACGAGAGAGGGATAAAGGATGATGAAAAAAGGAGGGAAAACGGGAGTCATTTGCAGCAGTGGAGTAAGGGGTCTTTGCACCAGTCAAGTGACTCCAGAGAGAGATGAGGGCTGGTGGTGGAGGAGGCGGGGGGGCAGGTCACGCTTTACTAACCACATTGAACAGGACTGGAAGCCAGAGAGGACAAATGCGGCATGGCCGAGATCAGCTCACTTCGGCGGTGTCAAAAAACATTTCCAGCTAATTTCTTTTTTGGAGTATTCAGAGAAAAGTTGGGACATCATGGAAACAGAAAGAAGAGATAGATGAGGATTACACAACTACTCAGCCAAACACAATGTAAATAATGAAGCAAATATATTCCTTGTAAATTTGCAAATGAAATAAATAAGCGTGCATTGCAGGGCTGCAACTGAAAGTTCTTTTCATAATCAACCAGATAATCGACCAAATTTCCAGCCCCCCCAAAATATTCAATCTACTGTAATGTGAGAGATAGGAAAGCAGCAAATTCTCACATTTGAGGTCCTGGAACCACAGCATCAAATGTTTTACATTTGTGATGCAAAATAACAAATAATGGATCAAAATAGTACACGAGTCATCTCCTTTTGATCGATTCACCGATTAATTGTTGCAGCTGTAGTGAATTGTTAACTACTCACAACATCAGGGTTACAGTACAGGTTCTGTTACTGTTTCATTTTATAACATTTTTACATTAAGCCGGTACAAAAACACAGTTGATTTTAAATAACCTGCATGTGTGTGTAGGGCTGAATAATGAATTGTTTATTAATTGTGATCACAATTTTGTACTTTTTTTGTACCAATTAAAAACTTCAATGGGTGTAAAGCGTTTAGTGAAGAGCAAAAATGATTTTTATCCATAACAGTTACAACAATAACAATTTTGATAAGCTATTTATCGTTTAGATCAATTACCAACCGAACATCAAAACTTTGTTGCTTCCAACTTCTCAAATGCGAGGATTTGCTACTTCTCTCTGTTTTATATCATATGTTAGTTCAGTTTTATAGACTGACTGATTAATCAAATCATCTAAAAATTCTAAAAAAAAAAAGCAGATTAATTGCTAATGAGAATAATTGTTAACTGCAGCTAATTTAGGCGACAGTTCTGGTGCATCAAATAAATGCATCAAAGGGAAATGATTTGAACCCCAAGTCACAGCTGCGACTGCAGGAAAGACTAACCTCCAAGTTAAAGATACAGGCTTTTCTATAAAGAGATCAAAGCATTTTAATAGATTGCTTGTTGTTATCATTTACAGTTACAATATGGATGCAACTGATTTGCAATGATTACATTATTTTCAATATCAATTCATTTGTAGATATTTTCACAGTAAATTGATTACTGATTTAGTCTGAAATGTCAGGGGGGGGGAAATGACCATCGCAATTTCTCAACGCCTCAGGCGACCTCTTCCTACTGCTTGTTTTGTTCTACCAGCAGTCCAAAATCCAAATATATTTAATCTACTGTGATACAAAACAGAGAAAGTCCTCACATGTGTAGAAGCACGTTGTTGCTGATGATTAATTTTCTGTCGAATTAATCAACTAATAAGTTTCCAATGTAAACAGGAATAATAGAGTGGATTCCTGCACGGTCTGTTATTATTCTGTGATTTCATGATTTAACATTTTAAAATTACTTGACAGAGAATTATCAGACAGCAGACAAGAGGGCAGAGTGAGACGTCTGTAGCAGTAACAACTCAAACCCCTCATCTATTTCAACAGTGTTCCCTAATCTCGCCATCCTTCCTCCCTCCTCCCCCACCTCCTCCCCCAGGTTTCAGTTCCTCTCCTGCTTGTGTTTTCTAACCCAGGGTGAAGCTCTACACATGGAGGGGAGAAAGAGGGGTGGAGGGTGAGAGGAAGAGTCCCCCCGCCAACCAGAGCTCTGCTCTGCCACGCTAAACCCTCACCCATCCCGACAGTTAGTCCCAGCCACGTCGGGCCGGGATGTGGCCATAAAACCAGCACCACTACCCTGGTGTCCTGGCTAAAGATAGCCCGGGCTGTGGTCTGGCAGTGGGGGAAGAAGGCAGGGCCCATCTAACTGTCACCAAGGAACACCTTCACTACTGCACTGTCAACTTCTCCTGATTTCACCCTGCTGTTATCAGCCAGTGAAAAAAGACGGAAATTTTCCTCAACTGTCAGTTTTTGCACTCATTTAAAAGCCGCATTTAAGTAATTATCTGACATTGGAGTGTACAGTTTCCTGCTGATTTAACACAATAGTCAACCTACAACCAGCTAACAAAACGTTTACTGATCTAAACACCTAGCTAGATAGATTTCTAGAAGAAAAAACTGTGTGTTGTTTGGAAAAATAAAATAAATGAATGAGATATGCTGCTGCATGGTTCTGTGAACATGTAGATTGTAACACAGCTCATTCCCAAGCTATTCTGGCAGTTTACAAACCAGTTTTGGCGGTCAGTGGCGATCTAAGATGAGAAACTCTAAAGATCAGACAGACCTGTGAGTATGCCTGAACACTATATCATGGACATCCCTGGATTACTAAGGTGAAATCTTTGTTTTGTAACACTGATTTATTTTTATTGTCCAAAATAGGTTACAGTGTAATATTCCCCAGAGAAAAAATCTTTTGCTCAGAATATTCTTTTCTTTAACTCTTGAGAAAACACTAACATCTCAATAGTATATCTTTTTGAGATCGCTCCAATCTGAATTGTTGCTCCTTAAACCCCTTAGAAGAAAAGGATGAGATGAAGAGAGATTGAGGTTTTGAGACTTAGGTGAGACAAATGGATACTGAATTGACATTACAATAGGATAAATGAAAGTAACAGATGAGATCTCATCATTGTATCTTTTTGAGATCATTAATGTCTTTCTTATTGCTCCTAAAAAGCAGTTGGGAGCTCTGGAGAGATGTTTGTGAGCTTGATTGTATTACATTGCTGTCTATGCTTCGAGAACTGTGCTGGAGGCCCTGAGCTGGATTCGAATCCCGCTCCTGCTGTTCAAAGGGCAACAACACTGGCCAACTAAAATTAGTAGCAAAGGACTGATTGTCTTTAAATAGAGCACAATTTTCCTTTATTTATAAGAGGAGAAATATCATATCCACAATTAAAGTCCACAAAATTCTACTCAAGTAAAAGGTATAAAAGTATTCCATAGTGAATGTACTGTAATGTAAAGTATCAAAAGTAAAAGTGCTTACTCTGTATGACAGATCCATGTTGTATCTCAGTTCTTGAATACAATAAGGATTTGAAATTAAGGGGAGTAAAAGTACAAACCCCCATAAAAAGAAAATACTCTACCTCAACATTTGATGTAAGTAAAGTACTTGAGTAAAATAACCCTAAGTGGGGTCACAAACACAAAACTGAGAAAAATCTTGGAGCTTTTTTCTGATCCACATTCTGGACTGAAATTACAGTTATTTAAGATACTGTAGATCTCATCCTTTGATTAGAGTAAGACAGAGATGAGTTATTTCCTCCTGAGGCCAATATGAGAAAACTGAGACATATTTGAGAAGAATCATGAGATCCCAGGAGTCATAGCTGAGTTTTCTTTGAGCTCTTTCTCTGATCTCATGGACCAATGTTCAGGAGACTTAAATTAGACTTTAGAGATTAGAAGATCAGTTAGAGATCTCTTGTTTTGATCAGAGTCAGACATAAATGAGATTTTATACGGTTGTTTCTCATGAGATGAATTTGAGAAGTGGGAGAAAAGGCCTTTGGTCTCACCTTGGTATTAAAAGCAGCTCATTTGTGTCATCTTGGATTTTGCTTTCCTATGGGTCATGACACTCTGTGGAGTGTCTGTTGATGTTTGGTAGAAAATAAATTATTAACATATTGTCTCTTGAAACAAAGGAACGTAGAAGAGCCTTGTGTGAAGCAGAATTTAAACAAAAGTTGCATTTAAGTTTAGGTACATTACCTTTAGCTACAGAAACAGGCCAATGTAAGAGTTTGCCTGAAGAGAAGAATGCTTTGTTTGTTTATGTGAGTTTGAAATTAGCGTCCATTTCATGTGTTATTGTTCATTATTTGATGACTTAAGGGCTACACAACGTAAATTTCTGATTAGTTCTTCTGCCTGAATGACTATAAAGAAGGCTAAATGCGAACTTCAGCATGCTTACATGCTCACAGCGACAATGCTAACATGCTGATGTTTAGCACATGTTTACCAGGTTTGCGTGGTATGGTGCAGGATAAATAGTCAAGGGATCACCAAAGTCATGAGGATTTATCCTTGAGTATCTGTGTCAAATTTCACAGCAATCCATCCGAATATTTAAAAAATGTCCACCTTATTGTGATGTACAGAAAAGAATCAGAGGATCACCAAAGTCAGTAGGATTTGTTCTCTGGGGACCAAGAATGTATGTAGAAAAACGACCAACAGCCATTCCTAGAGTCACATTGCCAAAGTCCTGTTTTAGGAAGTAACCTTTTTTTGTGGCAGAATTCATATATAGAACCTGGGAGGGGAGACAACGTTCCTTGTTTGCATTGTGATGTTATGCATCAGAAATGACAATGTTTTCACTACTGAGACAGGATGTTTTGTGTTTGATAAGTCCAGAGGGCTGTTTCGCAAAAGCAGAATTTAGAAATCCAGTATAAGAGAAAAGCTAGGCTTGACCTCGCGTGGCCAGTGCATCCTGGATTTCTTTGTTTCACAAAGGCCAAACCAGGCTCAGGAGGAGCGGCTATGTCAAGCCAGGTGTAAGTAATTCAGATAAATGCACGTCAACAGCTTTCTTCACGAGACCACACGGTCGATCACAGATTCATTGATGCTGAAATGGAAAAGACGTGTGCAGCATACTTTACACACAGTGAGTGACGGCGAATGAAGAAGGTTTACGATGAAAAAACATACTATTAAAAAAATAAAATAAAGTAACAAGGGCGCAGTATTAAAACAGTGAAAAAACCGACAGATAAAGTAACTAGCTAAACATATCACCGCTCTTAACTGAAACTGTCAAAATTATAATGTTACCAACGTTAATGTCACACATTAAAAGTGAGCAGTGGAAGTTAATATGCCACTCACCAAATGTATTAATTACAACCATTGCCTAATCAACATAATATCAATTCATTTCAATTGTAATTATGTAGCGCCAATTCACAACAAAATGTATCTCCTTTTATTGTATTTCGATATCTATAAGTTACCTATGTAGGCCTATATATATAAAACTGTGTTGAAAAGTGGTGGGGACATAAGGGCTTAGATTACGGGTGTAACGATACACTTGACTCACAAGATGTGATGATGCACAATTCTGTGTTCATGAGAACAAGACGAGAACAATATTTTCACACTATTTCTCAATGCTGAAATATCAGAGTGGGGAGTCTGAAGGTCTTCCCCAGACGTTTTTGAGCATTAAACACTTAATTTCCTGACTTCTGGAGAATTATTCTGCACCAATTTATGGTGGAAATGTCTTTATTTATATAAAAGGAAACACAACATGCTGGCAGGTGGCAATTCAAAATAAAAAATATATAATGCAGTAATCAGTAGCTTGTTCTTTTAGCTTAAGTTACTTTTTTGGACAATTTCTTCTATGAATACATTGCTTTGCATGTTTTCTTATTGTACAAATAATCCTTTCTTAAAGCATTTTCAGTTCTTTAACATAGAACAATATATGGTGCTCATAGAAATACTGTATCATATTTTTAACCGTGACCGTGAGGCTTATAGAATTAATAATAATATATTTAATAATATAATTTATATATAGGCCTCTATATATTTATAAATCCGAACAATATTCACCTAGAATATGTAACCAACAGAACATCTGGTGAAAAGGACTCTATGCTACTCCATTATAGCAAGTGGTCTCTGTGAAGTGCACCACAAAAACCTCAGTGGGTGCTTAACCAAAGACCTCATACAAGTATATTAAAATTAAGTTCAGACACAACAGTTAAAGCAAAAAGAATGAAGGAGACACACTTCCTGAATATGCTTCAGGGTGAACTGCAAACACTTCTTGGTATCTCCAAAGCAATGATGATCTACCAAGATTGTACAATCCGAGGTAATTAGCATCGACCGTCTATCTGTGGCACAACAGAGGAACATGTTGATAAGAGGATATCACTTGTTAATCTGTCTTAGGGCTGGACAATAAAACAATAACAATAATTAGCGCAATATAATTTTTTTCAATAACAATATAACAAATGTTCAATAAATATTCAATAAATGTTTGATTTTATTCACTTGAATCATAAACGAATTGGGACATAATTTTTTTTATTAAGATGTTTATTTTATTGAGGAAAAAGCTTTTCACTTTATTTTACTCATGCATATTTGTTGACAAAGACTTATCATAATTGTTTTGAATGTTCTACCTCAGATTTGTGAAATGATCCACCATTTGGCCTCAAGTGTTGACCATGAAGAAGAGTTTAAACCACAATTAACCATCAGGTTTCTTCAACTTTCACTCGGGAGCAAAATTCAGCCTTCAAGCTCAAAAGAAGTAACGATTTGATACTTGTTGTGATAATTGTCGATATCGAAAGATATGAAACTTTTTATCATGATAACATTTTTTGGCCATATCGTCCAGCCCTAATCTGTCTATCTGTTAAAGTCTCGACAAACAAATGTTTGTACTGTAAGACACAAACATGTCAACAGAGGACGATACAAAAGCACAGTATGACGGTAGCACGACTTCAGATATATTATAGATATAGATATATTAGAGACACATTAACTAGCACTACTTGTTAAACTTCTACTGATGTACCCATCCAGTGTGTATATGCGTTAGCGTGTGTGTGTGTGTATGCTATGTCTGCTGTGTTGAACTGCTGAGGAGGATGCAGGGGTCAGCCAGGTTGTTGGGGGTGACACTGAGTCCACGCTGCCTATTTGACACTGGGAATGCGTCAGTGAGACCGCAGGCCACACACTCTGGCATGCACACGGACACACACACACACTCACACACAGTTGCATAAACAAGTTCTTGTCTATACTTCCCAATTAAATGCAAAGCTCCAATCAAATCAAACATTTGAAAACATGCACACGTGGAAAAGCATGCATATACTAAAATACACACACAGGGAAACTTAAACCAAATTAAAAGCAACACATTCTCACATCTGAACGACAAAATAGGTTGTTTGCCAATGTATCCCAAAACAACTTATATAACCGTTGGCGAGTACCAGCGGCAGGTGTGTGGGACCTCTGTCGTCGTGGCAATAATACATGTGTGTATTATTATATGTGGTTAATAAATATTTCATGTCACAGGCTAGGCAACCATTTAACCAGCTGTTGCCTGTTGCTCTTCATCTGAGCACTACCTGCACTACTCTGTTAGTCTGTGTCATGATTCGATTCACTCTAGCTAGAGCATCTACTTTCCATAGTGTCTAACAACACCACGAGTGTGCAGGAGCTGACGGTGATTAAGCAGGTATTTAAATAAATAAAATGAAAAGTAACGTCTACTGGGAATTACATTCATATCTCAAATGTCTATCAACTCTTCCAGACCCTTTAAGCTTAGACGCTGTTTCCACGAATATGTCTGGTTTTATCCTTTTTTGAAAGGTAGAAAATTGTGCACAATAACTTCGGTTTTCACAAAAAGTCAGGATCATTTGAATTTCGATTTGACTTTAAAAGATGATAAACTCTTTAAAGAGGAAATATTGACAAATTATCTCAACTCTTTAATTCCTGCTGTTGACAATTAGCCAAAAATTCATCACATAAGTAAAAAAGGAACTCCCCGAAAGTACACGCACCAACTTCCTATTGCTTTACCTACTCAGTGTCCTTGTGTTGTAGTACTTGGTCTTAAGACCACTTTTTGATGGTCTTGGTCTCGTCTCGGACTCGACCGCATTTGTACTCGGCCTTGTCTCGGTCTCGGACATTGAGGACTCGGGATTTTATTTCAAGACCAGTCAAAACCATAACTTTGGGAATATCAATAAATTGATTTTGCATCGTCTTATTTATTTGTTGACATCCAAACTTTGATTGGATGTAAAACTTACTACTTCAAATGCAACAAATAACACTAATTAAAATGTGTTGTTACCGTTAACGACTGTCACCCCCCCCCTACTTACGTTGATTTCAACTCTTAGTGTTTGTATGTGGGTGTTTTAATGGGAATGTGGATCTTTGAGATCACTTCGAGAAGTACCTATGATCTCGTTCCACATTTTATTGTGTCATGTAATGTGGGGAACTGGTGTTGGTCTTGACTCGGTCTCGCCCTCCCTCGGTCTTGGTCTTGACTTGGTCTCAGCCCCTAAAAGTCTTGGACTTGTCTCGGTGTCAATAAACTCGACATGGTCTCGGTTTGGGCGGCCTTGACTTCAACACTACATTGTCCCCCATCTTGCATTTCTTTTGACCTCCTCCTTGCCAGTGGTTCTGTCTGTCTTCATCTTTTCAACCCTCCATCTCTCACTCCTTCTCTTCTTTCTGACCTGTATGCCAATTCAAACAACCAGAAATCAGCCCGCGCTCATTAGGAGCCTCATCTTTTCTCTTCTTCGTCTCCTGCTAGTGGCACCACAGGCGCGTTTGGGAGGCACCTATCAAAATAAGCAGCCTAGTTTCAAGTCTTCCAGTGTGTACATCTGCGTTTAAAGCTGGCGCACACTGCAATATATCTCCCACAAACATAAACTACATCAAAGTGTAATGTCAGGTTAGCAGCAAACTAGCATGATGATCGTTATCATCACAGCCACGACTGTCTTCATTATCATCATTATCATCTGTGCTTCTCCCGCTCCATGTTCTCGGTCTTTCTGTTGTCTCGCTCAGAGCCCAAGCTAGTGCCACCTGACAGAGAGAGAGAGACATCTGGGTAACACACATCCTTCCTTTAACGACGGTTGGGGTTTGAGGGAGACTAATTAGAAAATTAACTGGCTCCACAAACAAACACCATCTCTCTCTCTCTCTCCACGCTAATTTGCGAAGGAAGCAGTTGGGGGTGGTTGTACTTAGTCTCTTTCAGCGACCACCTCTCATCAGCACACTGGCCTGGTTATTGTCTGAAACATGATAGGAGGATGGATGAGCGTGCAGGTGTCAAAGTAATCAAAACAGATATACTCAATTGGAGTTCCTGCTCTCATCTCATTTACCATTTCTTCAGGCCAAATTTAAAAAATACATCCTCTTTGTCATGTTGCACTGATTCTTCTACACAAACACTATTTAATAAAGGCTTAAAGGTATTGGACACAGTTGTCACATTGAAACAGTTACATGTGACATATTCCTCACATATGAAAGTTCTCTTTATAAATTCATGTTATTTTGGACTCTTATTTGACACATTGACATTGATTTTACACTTATGCTTATTTAACATGTGGTCTTGTCTATGCAGCAATAAGTCAATAATTCACATTATTTCCAAAGCTCTTGCCAAGTCATATGTAAACCTGGAAACATGTTGTCACATATGAATTTAAAGTTTCTAATGTGATTTACCAAAACATAACATTTAAAACAAATCTGTCATCTATCACAAGTTCACATCCAAATGTGTAACTTTGGTCACATGTGAAAAGTTTCTTTCCGTGTGTACAGTTATCTTTTTAAGGGTGAATGTTACTGGGTAGAACTGAGATGCTTTTCTTAAGTTGAAGTAGCAATACAACATGTATTAAATACTAAAATAAGTAAGGTACAAAAGTAAAAAGCAAAGTACATTATTAGTAGTATTATCAGCATCTTAAATACTGCTGGGTTGTTTAATCTATAACAATGCATTGTATTTTATGAACTAATCATGTTTAATATGTAAAATTTGAATCTGTAAAGTAACTAATTACAATAACTTTCAGATACATTTTGAGGAGTAAAAAGTACAATTGCTGTGTAGTAGAAGTATAAAATAGCGTCTAATAGAAATACTCAATTAAAGTGCTAGTACCTCAGAAGTGTACTTAAGTACAGAACTTCACTTCATGAATGTTCTTTAGAAAACCTGTAGGCCTTGTTTTCATGTACATAATAATAACAGAGTATCTGTATGATGCTTACAGTAACACCAGTTACAGTTCACTTCATTCTCGTTATTGGTAAGCACTTCAAAACAAAACTGCTAAGTCAGAGTATTAGTACAGGATATACACATTTGCATGGCAGAGCTTTATCCAAATGTTGACACTAAACACACGGGCAGCATGACCAAGTGTACGCCGTGTGTGTGCATGTGTTTTTTGTGTGTGAAGGAGTCAGTGTGTGTGTATGCATGTGTTTGTGCGTGCGTGTGCAGAGGTGATTCTGGGGGAAGCCCTTCTGGCAGGGAGTCCTGGCCATGACACGGAGCTCCACAGCAGCCGGAGATGTGGGCACAGTGCCAGTGGGCGTCACGCCAATCGCCCTCCCCCTCGCTCTCACTCTCTCTCTCTCCACCATGTATAAAGAGCAGAGTCTTTGCGGACACAGCAAGCATGCACACTTTTACAACTACTGGCCTCCTCACTTATACAAATACACAAGCATATGATATTTACGGTATTAAATATGCATTATATGAGTCCAAAGTCAGAAAATAATTTCTTAAGAACATCGATTCACCAGACAACTGATGACAGCACCTAAATAATATTAACTATTAGTATTTACATAGTTTCATCAACTTACCAATGTGCAAAAAGGATATTATACGATATGTGTTAGCAAACAGTGGCTTATCTAAATATGGAACTGCAATACTTTAGTATTCAAGAAATTTCCCAGGTGTCAGCTGCATGATGGCTCCTTTAGATGCAACAGGCCCCCAAGACGCAAAGTCCCTCATTATCTTGATACTATAGTGGAGTTATCGCCCTTTTTCCAAAATAATTATGGAAAAGTCACAGCAAGTCAAACTAAAGTGTTGTCAAGTGAAGTTAATTCACTTCACTTGCAATTGAAGACCTTTTAATGAAGTTATCATTCATTTCTGGGTATTCCTTAAAGAAATCCACTCTTTTGTGGTGCCATCATAAGTGGTCAAGTCCAGGTTGAAGATTGAGCCGCAGTTTATCGTAATTGTTCTAGGGTTATACTAGGTGCACTTCTTTGGTGTTATTAAACTGTAATTACATCTATAGCCTGTCTAATCGCAGCCCGCACTTTTTCAGTGATTACTGTAAAAAAGGTAAGTGCCACGAGACAATGAAGTGACACAAAATGATAATCCAGCCTGATTATAGGTGATTAATAAGATATGATTCGGTCAGTCTGCATTCTGTTGCTGTTGAGGCTCTATTTAATGCCATAAGTTTTCATATTTGGGCTAATTTATACCTAAAGAGAGGTCTGAAGTCCAGAAGTCCCTTCCAGACAACCTTAAACACCTTTGACTTTATCTTTATCTCTTAAAGTAAAGCGAGGGACGCTTGTCCCTTCCTTTGAATAGTGAATCCCCTGATATTTTCAGTGTTTTACAAGTTTAATAATTTATGAGTGTAACACTGTGTATTTAATAATGTCTGACAGTATACGTGCATAGAAGGATAAGAACTTCAAAGCCTGTCAGTGGCAAAAAGAAGCACTTTTTGTGGACGTCATTTTGATTGTTGTTCACGTGTTGTCTGTAAAGCAGGGGGTCTTATATTTATATAGACGGAAAAGAATTGTAGCTTATTAAACTGGTTTTATTTTCTTTGAGTATAAGAGATGATGATAATGTGATCGTCGCAGGTGGAACAAGAGTGCATTTAATTTCTCTCTTGTGCATATGTGGCCTTTCTGTTAATCTGACAGTGTGCAAGGCAGATTACAGAGACAGAGCCTAGTTTTATTTTGTTGTGACTTTTATGTAAAAGTGACCAGTGTGCTCATTATGAGATTAACAGACATGAAATCACATTTACATGACGAGGTGATTGTCTGAAAGGGTCTATGTTATTTTCTAAGGTCATTAGACTGCTGAACAGTAACAAAATGATTCAGTGAGTGTTTTACAGCTATAAAATCAACGTATCTACGAAAGACTCACACACACAGAGACAGGCACACAGTGATTATTTAGTTGCTCTGAGTAAAATACATGCAGCCTACGGTCTGAGCCCGTCCATCCAGCCGCCGGGACTCTAACACTTTTGTTTCCCTGGGCTGCCACTGGCTCTCTCTGATTCAGATGGGGTCAGCAACAAACAATCTCTAAGTTTGGCAACGTCAGCTCAGCTTAAAACAACAGGCATTGTTAAACAGGCTTTTGTTTACAGAAATCTACATGTTTCAATAGATCCCACAGCCTTTTACAGTTTTTTTCTTTCCTTACCCTGCTCATTCTACTGCTAATTTTCCTGTTTTGCTTCTTGTTTGCTGAGTGCCCCCAACTCCAACCCAACTCCCTCTTTATCCATTCTCCATGTGTATTTTTAAAGGATGTTCTGGGTAATGGAAGGGAAAAGGAGGAAAGCAGTGTGTGTGTGTGTGTGGGGGGGGGGTGCGGGGAGGATGGGTTAAAGGTAGAGACTTGTAAAAATAACATTCTTGCATAAACAGGGCCTTGAAAAATAGGCAGTGGGCAGCTTGCATTCCTTGAATTTTTTTGAAACTTGATCACGTTCTGAGAATCGGAGGCTGTAGGCACCTTCAGGCAGATGACAGCCATACGACGAGGAAGCGCAGGGGGAGGGGGGGGGGGGGGGGGGGGGCATAACAACATAGCAAGATTTAGATGAAAAGAGAAGAGAAAGCAACCAGCTGACAGGAACAGAGATAGAAAAAGATAGAGAAGGGCAGATAACACAGATGTTCGATGTACACTACATGCTGGGTATTTCAGTTGGAAACAGCAGTGTGCATTAAGGAGAAAAATCAGCTCTTGCCTCAGTCTTTTTTTGTTACTTCTGAAAGAAAAACTTACAATATACAGCAAAAAAATGACTTTAACTTCAAGGCCACAGATTCACCAGCCTGACTGAATCATATTAAAACAAGCACAGCTTCGCCCCTTTTTACCTTAACCTGTTCTGGTTCTGCAGTGACAAGGAGAGAGTCTCTTCTCTCCGGTGTCTGAGCTCACAGATGAGTCTTTGTATTGAAGCAGAACAGTGCGTATTGGGTGACAGATCAGAGGTGGGCCGTTCAGTCTGGGACACAAGAGAAGGGGAAGCTTCAAAATTATTTCCTACAGTAGGTGTATAATACAAATTGGTGAAGCAATTGTACAGGCATCTATTAGGGCTTTAACTAATGACTATAGCATGATGTTTTCATCATGTGTCAATTACTGTCCACACTTGTGACATGCTAATGTTCAGCATGTCTGCTTAAAAAAGACTGAAATTATTGACTGATGGTCAAAATGGTTAATTTTCTATTAGTCAACTAATAAATGAATGAACTGACTGTTTCAGCTATGGATGCACCAGTCGGATGATGTGACCAGTGATCCACATTAAATCCACTTTCTATGTCAATGTCATTGTAAAATTCTGTGTTTCAGCTTTCTGTTACATTAAGTGTCAGTGAGTTGCCAACTCAGTGTTTAGCGCCTCAGCAGCCCTGGCCTCATGTTACCTTACATAAAAAATGATCCAAATGAGTTCCACATAGTGTGTACAGCGTACAGATTTTACATGTGGGAGCAATTTGTATCTGAAGCTGCTCACAGTTGAGGTATCGGAGTAGTAGTAATTATAGTATCTATTGATGAGTCGTAGACCTCTATAAATCAACATCAAAGTCTGAGACAATAAAAATATATTTTGTAGACATCTGATTTGTGTCATAAGTTGTATATAATTCCATTGTGACTAATAAATAAAGCTAAGCTAAGCTAAAATGGCTTGAACCAGTAGTAGTTATTGGTATATTTCAAAACTTAGAGCGTTGCAGAGTCAACACAATGAAAAATGTTACTGTTAAAAACTCTGCTAATATTTGGATAGTACTGCACGCAGCTATGCAAGCAGTATTACTCTAAGAAGGGCAATGATGGTCTATCTGTCGATCCACCACTTTGGTACAGACTGAAATATCTCAACAACTATTGCATGGGTTTTTTTATTATTTATTTACGGTCCCCAGAAAATAAATCCAATTCAGTGATCCCCTGACGTGTCCAAGACTTTGGTTTATGACCAAATACCTGCAAACTAATGACACCCCCATCAGCCTCAGCTGTACATTGTATTTGTGTTAATTAGCAAATGTAAGCATGTTAACGCGCTAAACTAAGATGATGAATATAGAAAACGCTATACCTGACGGACTTCGGTGTGTTAGCATTTCCTCTGTTAGCACGTTAATGTTAGCATTTAGCTCAAAGCACCACTCACAGCCTCACAGAGCAGACGAACAAGTGCTCTACGACAACCATTCCAAATCACAAAAATGCCATGATTTTTCTTGATATTTCAATTTCACATTTTTTAAAACTAGTTTTTTTTTAACTAGTTTTAATACTTTTTGACTGCTAGTCAGAAATACCAGGGCATATCTTAAATAATCATTTCAATCACCATCATGCCAGTTTCAATTGGATGTGTCAAATCCATGTTTTATGCAGTTATAAGTTGGTAAAACATTTTTGTGAAACTGATAGCACAAAGCAATTTGCATTCTCCAATATTATCAATCTGACATAGAATATTCTACAGTCCAATATAAACAGCAATTGTAAGCTAAGACAAACCTTGACAGGTGTAACACATCTACTGAAGTAAGAAAGAAAGAAAGACGGGTGTTTTGTTGGGAGCTGACAGGGAGTCCATGCAGAAAGAGTGTTGAGCTCAGGAGTTATTCATTAACACATTTTAACACAGCACTTTCCTTCTCCTTTCTTCCAGCCCCCAGAGATAAAAACACACACTCATTTGAATGACTGGGATGCCAGAGGGTGGTCTTCCACCTCACTACCTTTCCAACACTTAAAATGTGTGTGTGACATGAGAGTGTGGTTGAGCGTTGGTCTGTGCATGGTTGTGTGCGGGTGGGGGAATGTAAGGAGCTCTGTTAGAAGCTCTGTCTTCCTCTGAGAAAGGTTTAGGTTTCAGTTGGAGGGTAAAATAGTTAACAGATTGCCCAGCATGTGTACCACAGCTCCTTACTGCACGCCCATCCTCGGCCCCTCTGTGCCTACTGATACCGCTCCTTGTCAGGACAAAACCTACCAACTTAACTACTCCACATGCAGGGAGTATTACCCTGCAAACCACAGTAGCACTAAATATCAGATTAACCACTGATAAATTAGTACATGTATTGATTGAGGTCTCGGTGGCCATGCTGCCATCTAGCTGAGAATGAAGGGAGATCAACCGGCCAGCTTCACGTCCTCAGCTAAGCAGCAGGTGAACAACTTCATGTCATGCTAATTTGTGTTTTGCATTAAACTTTGTAGATAAATGTCTAAATATGCAGAATCATGTCTATAATACAGAGGTTCTCAACCTAGGGGTCAGGCCCCCTCAAGGGTTCCCAAGATAGGGGTCCCAAGTTATTACAGAGGCTTTACTAAGTCTGTCGCAAATTACTGTCAGGAGCCCAAAATTTTGCTGCATATTTTTATTCTGGTGGGGTGTTTGCTGAGAATTCAGATGAACCCAGTAAGTTCATCTGATTAGCGTGCTGCTACATAAGATCTAATATTAAAATATAGTAGTATGATGGTACATTAACTCATTTAGCTGACGCTTTCATCCAAAGCCCCTTACAATTGATATTTATGTCAGAGGTCGCATGTCTCTGAAGCAACTAGGGGTTAAGTGTCTTGCTCAGGGACACATTGGTGGACGTTACAGTGGGGAGTTCAACACCAAAGGCATGTGTCTTATCCACTGCTCCATCACCACCCCATGGTGATAAAGATAAATAAAACATTTTACTGCTGATCTTGGAAGTTTCGGTTGAAAAGAAATGTAGTGTGTATGCACATGAGAAAGGCTGTATGTGAGGATATATTAAACATAATGCACACTCTGTGGAAACAAATTTCCCTTTTGGGGACAATAAAATCGATCTATTAGTTAAATACCCTGAGGTTGTCAGCTCAACAAAAGGATCAGTGATTGAATGAGTTGGGAGATTGGGAGATTTCTAGTAACACTTTTAAACTTAATAATTAATTATTTTAAATGAATGGCCCACTTAATAAATATTACTGGCTGCTTCAATCATATCACACTGTATTGTGCCTTGTGTGAAAAATAGCAGGTTGTAGCGTTGCGGCTCTGTTTCCCACTGGTGCTGAACTCGGCTGTAAAGTAACTTTATAACGGATCTTTCAATTTACGTTTCTCTCCCTCTCTCAGTCTGTCTCTCTCACTCACTGTCTCTCTCCTTCAGTATGTGTCAGTTAAAACAGTGTTGCACATTTCACACCTGCTTTTTACAGTTTCCCCTGGTCAGTCTGCGGTAATAAATCAGGTGCAGCAGGTACTGGTATGAATTTCTTCTGTGCTGTCCTTCAGTTAATAAGGACAAATGATAACTGATTGTTTAACGCCTCTAAAAGGCACCCAAAATCCAATCATGTTTTTTATAAAAATTTGTTTGTCTTTTTTTTTTTCTTGTCTTTTTTCACTTCTTCAGACCTCAAAAATTGTTCAAATAATCTGAGAAAGCTCTTTGGTCGAACTGCTGAAAACCCATGTTCACACAAATGTGTGAGGGGTTAAATATTGCTTGGTTTTAATTGAGTAACCAGGAAAGTGAAATTTGATTTGGTATCTGGTGATCTTTCTCAATTTTGAAACTTTAGAAAACTTAATTATTTTACAGTTTTGTCTGTCAGTTTCTTACATGTCTTCCCATGTTGCCCCAGTGTCCTGGGAGCAGCGGGTGGACCCACAGAGCTGAGGGCACTTTGACTTAATAGATATGTACAGACACACACATGCACACAGATAGCTGCTACTGAAAGTCACTCTTCGGCCAAATGAGACCATCCAACCAAACCAGCAGAGTGAACAGGAGGCCGATGATGTGATCGGATTGGCTAGGCCACACTGGGGCGGGGGAGACGGGAGGACGAATAGGGAGGGTAGGGGAGGAGAGGGGGGTGAGTAGCAGGGAGCGAAGCAGCGTCACGTGACCGAGTCCAGCAGAGAGTGTTATAATAGGCCCCCTCTCGGAGTAGAGAGGCAGAGGCTGGATGTGAACCAAAATCCCTCTACCACACACAGGCTGGCCATTGTTGGCTATTCACTGGACTCCATCTCGGGGCACTTTATCATTCAATTAGGACAGCTTTCACACCGCACACCACAGAAAAGAGGCCTTCAATCAAACTGAAAACTTCACACTGGCCCTGGAGGGGATGCAAAAAGGGGACTCGCAGTTGTCACCCCACTTTAATTTTTCCAACTTGTTGTTGTTGTTCAACGAGACTTTGAGCGGAGAGATGGAGAACGAGAGAGCGAGAGACAGAGAGAGAGAGAGGGAGAGAATAGTTTGGGTGATGTGAGGAAAGAGGAGGAGAGAGGAGGAAGTCCCTATGAGTACCATTACATGTTCGGTGTGTTTATGAAGCTGATGGAATGCATTTGAGTGGGTGAGGGGTTTAATTTGGTAAGTGGTCGTGGAGGAAAGAAAGCGAAAGCGAGTGAAGAGAAGGGGGAAAATTCAAAGCTCCGAGAAGAGAATGGCACAGAGGAGTATACTTGAGGAAATAATGAGAAGGAGAAGTATGCTTGAGAAGGGGGGGGGGGGGGGGGGGGGGGGGGGGGGGGGGGCTGTGTGGGGGGGCTCAGCAACTGATCAAAACACAACATTAAGAGTGAGAGCCAAAGGAGGAGAGGAATGGAGTAAGCAGGTTGATAAAAACAAGTTAGGGAGGAAGAAAACCAGGGAAGCTAACAGGTGATGAAGGACAGAAGAAGAGTGCGAGCATCCTGCCGGTAGTTATTTTGGTTAGAACAGAAGTGATGCATGCAAAAACTTCCTGGAAACAGAGAAGAAGAAAAACAGAAACTGGGTAAAGATTTCTGACATCAAAATGTATCCCTCCTACTTAGCAATCATAAACAGTATATAAACATTTATTAATTGGTTAATAATGCAATTTACTGTAGGTATTTGCAGATATTAGGACTTTTGAAAGTGTTCATTAATGTATTTGTCAACAACCAGAACTGTGAAGCATCTATAACTGCTAAACAGATAATGAATTATTGACATTATATAACATAATTGTAATTATCATGTAACTATTACATATATTATATATGTATGTATATGTATATATTTTGTTATCTATTTTAAAAAGTAAATATAAGAATTTTAATTATTAGTTAATATCTACTAATTTTTAAATATGTCTTTCCTCTCATGGCAACTAATCAACGCCAACTCCACCACAGGTCCTGGCATAGGCCTTATCCAATAAGCTAACAGAGCCCTCCTACATATTTTCACATTTTATATAAATTTTTAAACTCACCAGTGAAATATTCATTCAACATATAAACACATTCCTGGTGCTTCACAAGAAGCTTGATTTAGTTGTTTATATTCTGTTTATAAATGCTAAACACCAGGGTTGAGGTAAACAGATGTTTACAGAAATATACAATATATATTTGAGGATTATTAGGTAGGGCAGGTTTTGAGGAAAATTATTTTTTTAATCTACTATCCATAATTTAGATATTTACGAATTTCTATTGTCATAATGACAGCACGCATCTGCAGCAGTCAATGAACCTTTTAAGACATCTGTAGTAATGTCACAAGTCCTGTCAATCAAGTCATAACACATACTAGATAATAATTAACAGCAGTAACTGTATTTGTAACTTAATTTCTATTTCTAACTTAATACAATGACCCTTTTCATATCTACAACTACATTTTTACTTGTCAGAATGATAATTCAATGTATCTAAAAGACACTAGGACAGGTCATGAAGGTAAATGAGAACATCTCTCAATCCAAATCTGTGTGGAGAAAGTTCCTTATGGCACATTTATGCCTTTTTTGTAAATGAAAACTTGCAATTAAGTGCAAAAGTCATGATTGTTAATAGTGACTGTGAGTAGTGGTGGTACTGTATGTTGTAATATTTCTGGACAGGCTGAAGTGTCTCATATCACAGTTAATTTTCTGACACTGGACCCTACACTGTCTCACACTCCCAACTTCACCAAACAATAATTACTAAGGATGAACAAAATGTCACTTTTGGATCCTCCTTAGACCACGAAGTGTTCACTGCAAGGCTGACTTTGTATTAATGCGCCGCCATCTTACATCCATGTAGTATAGAATGTAAGTCCATCTACTCAAGAAGTACTGTCATTAAGTACAGTTTCAAGGTACTTTCACTTTACTTGAGTATTACCATTTCCTGCAACTTCTCGACTTCACTACATTTTAAAGGGAAATATTGTACTTTTTACTGCACCACACAACTACTTTGATATATTATTATTGTTGATTAAACCACCAAATAAGTACTTTAAATTAGCTACGCCTTGGCCAGCATCAACATTAAAATGCTGCGTGTAGCAAATAAACGATATATAATAATTGACTTTATCATACTTTATACTTTATCATGAGTACAGGAATGCAGGACTTTTTACTGCAGCATTTCTACTTTTAATTAATTAAAGCATCTGAAATATTCTTCCACCCCTGCATACATTAAAGACAGGCCATTGGTTTAAACTACACGTTGTAGCTGGACTGTAACAAGAAACCAACCATACACACAGTAATGGCAGACACGTTTACCAAAACATCTACATTTACATCTTTTTGCATCTAGAGACTAACTCCTTTAAATTATCAGTGTGATGGTTCTGTTCTCTATATTTAAACTTGAAGGCACACAGATCCTGATCCTGCTTTTTCTCTATTCTCACATTACTTAGGACAAATCTCAGGTCGCAGCCAGTCAATCATTTATTTATTCCTGCTCATACACTACGAGTAACTCTCAGTCAGTGAACACTCGCATGAGCTGTGGAGAAATTTCTTTTGTCTACCAAGGGAGTTGGAAGTTTTGCTTGGCATTATTTAGTGAGTAGGGGATTGTTGAGCAGGGCGGGGTGGCGGAGGCGTTATTAAAAATCACTTCAGAGGGAGGACGAGGGAATGTGTCATCAGACACCGCGGCTGCATTCTGCTTTCTCCTACTTTTTCCCTCCTCCCGTCTTCCTCACTCCTGAGTATGAATCAGGAGCAGAGCAATCATCTGTCACTACTAATGTAGCTGTGTGTGTGTGTGTGTGTGTGTGTGTGTGTGAGAGAGAGAGAGAGCGAGAAAGAGAGAGAGAGTGAGTCAGGAGCTATTCTGTCTATCTCTCTCTCGCTGTATGGATCCGGTTTCTTCCCATTCGCTGACTCACTAATCGGCATCTCTAGACTGGGTTGGACAGACCGGTTCCATATTCCAGATATTACTGTGTCACTAACACACACACACACACATATCTCTGTACTGAGTCACGTGTTGAATCTCAACAACACTTTGGCATGCATCACTCCTTTCCCTGCATGTGCACACTGGACTGTCTAGCAGTGGTGCATTTCTCAGCTACAGCGCATGATACCAGCGCACCACAATACTTCCACTTTGGCTCATATCACAGCTTATCATATGAACAGATAATAATAGGAATTTTAGTTTGTGTCTGCCTTTAGCTCTTTTCCTGCTCACTTTATGCAAATCTTTCCCAAACAGGAAATCACAACACACCGGCTTGACGGTCAAAATCTGGATACAATTTAGTAGTTGCAGAAGAGGCTGAAAAGACTTGGATTAAAGCAACAGGTAAACTTGATAGTTGAGGTTCTGCCTATTTGATAAATACATCTGTGGCCACTGTTTTGAATGAGCGACTTTAGAGTACAGATGCTTTTAGGAAACCCAGTTCTTGGTAATAATTCGCTATCAATAGAAGACAAGTTCGAAACTGTCCCCTGCTTAGCTCCAAATGCTAGTAAGATTAATTTACAGTGGAAAGAATCCGTAAAGGCCATCTACCGCCCGGTCAGACAACCATTTTTGATGGAAATAATTAATGATTAATGACTATTTTCATTACAGACTCACCTGCAGGTGCTTTTCTTTTTATAAATAATTTTTTTAGTATATGAAATGTTAGAAATAATGACACGTGCTGTATCCAAATGAATAGTCTAAAGTTTTTCAACAATTGTTTTTTTCAACCTTGAAAATATGTTTTACAGTATTAAATTAGCAAATGTTGGAAATGCAAATCATCCTGTCTGAGAAGCTACAACCACCACATTTGGTATTTTGATGACTGAATTCAACAGTTAATGGATCAAAATCTAAAGCAATTAATTTTCTAGGGATTGGCCAATAAATTAACTGCTTCTTTTTTAGCCCTAAAATAATTAAATATCTCTGTTACACACATACATTACAGCTGAAATCATGAATCCCTTTGTTTGTTGTCAGAAAATTAATCAGAAGCAATTTTAATAATAAACAAATCATTCGTTATTATCTAATGAAAAATGTCAGAACTTCAGTGGTTGCAGCTTCTTACTTGTTTTTTTTTATGTTTGTTTGTTTTTTGTGATTGTAAACTGAATATCTTTTGGACTGTTGTTCAGACCAAAAATTTAATATTTAAACTTTAGGAAACTTGATAATGATGTTTTTTTTTTTTTTTTTTACATATTTTTGATATTTTATAAACAAAAATTATTCATCAATGAATCAAGAAAATAATCAGCAGATTTATCGATAACGAAAACTGTCATTAGTTGCAGCCTTAGCCACCACATAGTGCTTTGCTATGCTTTGACCATCAGTCAGTGACACAGGCCCCTCACTGGCTGCCTGATAATCTGGCTCTAACAAATCGAAAGAGTGCTGAAACAGTTAGTCAATTAATCAAATGATAAAAAAATAAATCCTCAACATTTGGACAATTAATAAATGATTTAAGTAATTTTTTAAGCAAAAATCCCAAATGTTTTGCTGCTTTTCAAATGTAAGATAACATCAAATATCTTTGGCTTTTGGACCATTGGTCAGACAAAACAAGCAATCTGAACGTCACTGTGGCGTGCTCAGGTAACTAGTGAATGGTGTTTTTCCACATTTTATTGACGGATCAATCAAAAATGAAAATAATAGTCAATCGCAGCCCTAAAACACACATAAAGTAATGAAGCTGTAACTTACAAAAGCATAGAAATACTTTCAAATGTATTTATTTTTTACACAAAATGGAACATAAACCCGAATCCTGTTTTCTATTTTTATAATTCAGCAGATCTACCTTAGAAGTATCCTATAAAACATCCAACAGTCTGCTACACAGTTGTTGCAGAAAGACAAACCAAATACTGAAACGAAAAACCTTTAATTTAACAGACATCAGTCTCTCTAACCGCAAGAAAACAAAAAGCCCATGCGACTTCTCCGAACAGATCCACCATGCAAGCAATACGTGGTGATATGAATACCCTTTAAAGCCTAGATTTGCAAGAACCATGAAGAGTCATCGTCAGAGCAAATTGTTCAAAATCCTGACTTTTTTCTAAGATTCAGTCCAGCATGATGACAGACCAGCGAATGTTTCATTTGGTGGGTCTGCAGACACCTGAGCAGTTGGTCCAGTATTGTTCTACTACTTTTTAAATAGCTTAGGCAAATTCAACATGCCAAACAGCTCTATTAGTCAGTTCAAACAGATGTTCCATTTTAAAATGTCTTAATTTTCCCTTGGACCTGGACCTGAAAGAACCTGAAGGACTTCAGAATGATTTATGTGGACAAGGGGAGGTCATTTCCCGATATAGTAAATGAGGATTTATAGCTACATATGCAAACATAAAAGTCTGAAAATTGCTCCTCCTTTGCCTGCATTCTTTAATTTATAACTATTACTGGCAGAGATTAAACGCCAGTTCTCGACAGTGGCACCATTATTGACACCACAGTCCATTTAGCTGTGGTTCTGGAACTTTCAATCTAATCACACAATCTTCATCAACAGATGGAGTTTGCCCACTTTGTCATGGAATTGACATCGCTAAACCCCTCCCCAATTAAAGATTGTCCAATTATTGGTTAGTGAGGTTTAACTATGCCTGACAGGTTTTGCATTTCTCACCTTGTTGAATCCGTGTGCATGGGAAACACACTCGGTCCTTGCCTTTTCAAAACCAAAAACACAAGGGCAAAATGTGAGGAATGAATTAAACAGTACGTGTTCATCTGCTCTAACATAAGCTGTATGTGTTGTTAGCATGTCTGGCTAATTAGCCTACTATCTAGGAGTTACAAGTTACACTGCAATACACTACATGGATCCACTGGTGAGGGTGCAGACTTTTTGTGACATGCAGCTTTAGCCTGAGTCTTTTAGCCCACTATTAAGAATGTAGCCATCAAGAGAAAATTAAAGATGCTTTCACAAGTTTCTTGTTTTAAACCAACCAACTCAACTGACTCGTGGAGCAGCAAAACAATGGTGACCAGCTAGAAGGGAGAAGCCTGCTTTTGTCTTTGTCCTCTTTCTGACTCTGCCACTGTCATAGTGAACTGCATATCTGACGTACGAGACTGGACCCTTTGACAGTCCTAGCAGCAGTATCTAAAGGGGGTGTGGGCTTCATGAACTGTCAACTTCTGTTTCCAGATCAAGAATTTAAACCAACATGGAGCTGAAAAAATATTCAGCATCTACGGAAGGACAACTGGGCAAACGCTTGATGATCATGTGAAATGATAAAAAGCTCCAAAACAGCTACTAAATGGACAGTGAGAGTGTTTTGGCAATTGCTGAGGTATTACAGAGGATCAGCGAGCTGAGGTGTAAACTGCACGTTTGCAACACATGTAATTAAAACCACCAAACGACCTCTGTGACATGACACGCTGCCTTCTCACCTCACCAAGCTCAACCTGAAAAGTTTTAAATGCTGTAAAATATCACCAAATTAGCAAATCCTGTTGGCGCTTTTACTGAAAGTCATTTCTGTTTCCTACTTGTGTTTATTTCCAGCAGTCCCTGTGTGACTTAACCTGCAGTGGATCATCTTTGAAACCAACAGGCTTTCCTCTATTCCCAAGTCAGCCAGAGCCTAAGGTTAAGTACAAGTCTATCAGTGTCTGAGAGACGACCCCCTAAACCAACGCTGTGTTTACTGCAGAGAGAGAAAAGCCTATTAATAAATCTGTTGCAGACAGCCTGGCGGAAGTAGCCTGAGGGCTGTAAACTTAGTCTGGGACAGAAGGATGGATGAAGGGTAAAACAGAAAGGGATGGATGGACAGAGTGCGAGAGAGCAAAGGAGATGACGAAGGAGAGAAGAAAAGAGAGGAAGGAAAGAAATTAAGATACATGGAAATGGAGAAAGGAGGGAGGGAGGGTAAAGACTGCGTAGGGAGGCGGGGAGGGAGGGTAAAGGGTGTGTGTGTGTGTGTGTTGTGTGGTGTAAACCATGGGTGCTGGTTGATGGATGGATCTAGGTTCTGAAAAGCCACAGCTGCCCCGCTCTTCCTAGAAAAAGATCCACAAGGAAAAGTGGCAGTATGCGGTTCAAGCATCTAGCATCCTCTTACTATTTCTGACCGGCATACTGCAGGACCCGTCAGAATGTGTGCTGGTCCAGAAAGCCTCTGCGATAGTGTGAGTGAATGAGCGCATGTGTGCTTGTATTATTAACTTTGAGCCTATGCATTATAAAAATGAAAACGTGAAGGTTCTTTTTTTACTTTAATTAGCCTTGTAAATATCTGTGTGTATGTGAATGCGTGTGTGTGTGTGTGTGTGTGTGTGTGTGTGTGTGTGTGTGTGCTGCACTGCACATTCGAATGTCTGTTTCCAATCAGTCTATTACACAGCAAAGCATCATTCTTCTCTCTGTCACGGCTGCCAACTAAACGTAGTAAATGTGTATTGGGCTGTATTTACTATAAATAAGGTAAAAGCGGTATGAGGTTTTTTGCATGTTTTTGCACCCAGTAGAACTTATTACAAATAAAAACCCTGTTACTTTAATATGAAAGACTGATATGAAAATAAGTGCACTTCATGTATCAAGTACAGGGACCAACTATCATGTAAAAGATGGAAAGAAAAACTTTGTTGCCTTTAATCTCCCCTCTGTACAGTTTGAGTACTTCAAGGAATGTTTGCTTAACACTGTGGCCATAAGTGGTAATTACGAGTTGCAGTTCATTTAAAAATGTATCAGTAGCACAAGTATAGGAGAGTCATTACTGACAGAAACAATCGCCACCCTCATGCTATGTTTTTACTGAGCCTTTAACCTCACCTGACAGCTAAGCAAAATCCACCCGTTGATGAATACCATGAGATGCAGGTCAAACAGCTAGTACTGTAGCAACAGAACTAGTAATGAATCTTCACTCATGGAAATCGTATTGTGGTTCAATAGCCCTGCTGTAAATGGGAAAGACAAATCACTAAGGTAATGCTCATTTTTGCACTTGGGTAATGCTTGTGAGATTCTGAAACATCCTCACCACTCAGCTGAGCACGAGATATGCAGGGATGGATATCTGACCCGCACCATGAGCTGTTTTTTTTTTTTTTTATCTCTCTCCATATTTTTTGTTCATATCTTTCTTCTTCTTCTGGCTTACTTCTCTGACACTTCAAAACTTTTCATTCCCGACATACAGTATATCCAGCATCTCTCTCCTCCTCTCCAGCCAGCCCTCTCTCAAAGTGACCAGCAGCTCCTGTGTGAAACCTCATGTATCACAAATAAATAGATCTTTCCCTGCTTGTCCAGTGGCACTGAACACACCATGCTTGTAAACACATGCACATGTGACTACATAAGCGCACACACACGCACACACACAAACACCATATCTCAGGCTCTCAGCTTGCCCTATTTTTTCTCCCGCTGTCCTGAGAAAATAACAAATAGCACAATCTTATTGCAGCCCTTCAGCAAAAAACATCCATTCTAGCATGAACCCAATGTCCGTTGTTCCCTCACCCATCTCCTTTGCACCCCCACCCTCCCACCGCATCCCATCCTTGCCTCTAGAAGGTGAAGAAGTACAAAGAAAGGGATCAGAGCTTTTCCGATTCTTCCCTGGTTATTAACTACCATTTGTCCCCTCAGAGGGCTGTCCCTCCCATTAACCCAACTGATGCTCTTTTCTCATGGAAATCAGCCTGCTGTTGCTGCTGCCGCCGCCGTCTCTGCTGCCACTACCACCGCTGCCCGCTGCCCGCAGAGGTGCAAGGAATTGTGGGGGATTTTCAGAGGAGAAGACCTCCCTCCAGCTCAAAAACAACTCCTTCTCTCTTCTCTCTCTCTCTCTCTCTCCCTCTCTCTCTCTCTCTGTGCTCACACCCTGAGTTCAGGCGCGCACACACACACACACACACACACACACACACACATGCACGAGCACATCTACCATCTCAAAAACAGGCATGTGTGCGAGCTCTCACACATTCACTCAGTCACAAAGGCAAACATGAAACGTGCTGCCTCCAACCACAGGGGCATGGAAGTAATGTAAGGCAATGCATGGGAGTTAATGAGAAGAAGCTGGCTCCATCGACCCTGCAGAAAATATTGTGGAGAGCAGAGCAGCTAGAATGCTTCAACACCAGAATAACTGGAATTGTCCGGAGTTTATGGCTCTGAAAAAAATATTTTGAAGTAGGAGGGGCCGCTAACAGATAAAAAAAAAGTTTGCAAGCTGATTCCAGGACTGTTTAGCACTTGCTTACAACATTTTTGTTCAAATGTTGTTAATTAGCTCATATATTTATTGTTTAATATTTGAAATGTTCTTTAATGGTATTTTTCAAAACTTAGGAAAACATGTGGATATGGATTTATGTTCAGACAGTTCACAAATTCACCTCTGATCTTCGATAGAACTATTATAAATCCAATTACACAGGCTACATACATCTGTCACAGCATCTAAAACAGGTGCACCAGAACACCAACCACCTCACTTAATGTTGTAGCTGTGTCTCTGCTAAAGCCCATGGAGCAGATCTATAGCCAACAAGCTTGTTACAGTGACATCAACACATGGGTCTCAACTTGCTGGCAGCAACAAAGGCATTGTCTCGTGACAAACTTGCTTCCATTTCCTTATTATGTAGCTGGAGGCCTTGATGGAACATGCTTGTCTCAGACCTGCTGCAGCGCTGAAGTGGAGGGAAACCCCCACCTCAACTTATTTCACCAGACTATTGATCTGCAACTTTGACATTAATCTTTTTGAGGTAGCGAGACACTTTTAAGGCTTTCAGCCCTGTATGTATTCATGCATTTCATTAATGTTGCAGCCTCATTATAATTTACCTCCTTTTTATTTACCACTAAATTGCCACTTTTTAAGATAGATAATTACAGTAAATCATTGTGTCTTTATAGAGCATGTATGTCATTCAAACTAGGCAAAGAACTTCATTTTTTTTAATATTCTGCACTTACTGTCTCACATTAACACAGTTAAACTGTTAATGGAACAAAAAGTCATGTCAATGTTGGATGTCCTCTTGCAGGAGGATATTTGTGCCATGAGAAACCTATTAGTCCAGTAGGTGGAATCTATAGCTTATTTTGGTCTGTTGATTGGAGAAAACATGCTATTTGAAGACATTAACCTGGCCTTAAGGCAATGAAAACAGCTTTGACATTTCGCAGACAATTCGAATCCAGAAAATAATCATCAGATTAATCGTTAATGAAATCATCATCACTTGCGGCCCTAGTGAAATCTCCCGTATTTGGCTGTGGAGAACTACATACAGTACATGTGTAACTCCTTTACAACCACAGGATGTCCACTTATAGACTTAGAGCTTATAGCTGATGTAATGAGAACACCTTAACATTATGACGTGCTTTCTAGGTGCGAGCTCACATGTTCACAAGGAAAGGAAACAACAGAAATCTTGTGATACATGACGTTCACCGCAGTGACAATAACAAATCGATGATAAATATCCCAGGATTCACAGTGAAAGCATGCACAAATAGCACAATGCAATAAGCTGATTGTAAACTCATTATCAGTCCCTACAGCTGCAGAATATTAGTTAGGCCAACCTTTTGTTACTTGAACAGTAGTTTTTGTGTATTTCAACACTCCTGGTTGACATATAAATGTGTCAAAAGTAGCAGCCTGCAGCCAAGTCAGCTATCAATAACAAGTGCATAAACTGTTCCCCCACATTCTGACCCCAACCCCCCCTTTAGTAGGGTCTTGGTTGTTATTTACCCGCTTCCAAGGAAAAGCACACACTCTCTCACACTGACACACATGCAGGCAGGAGACACAAAACATCCGATCAGCGACAAACATGACATAAGCCATGTAGCCTACAGTAGATAACTAGGCTATATCAAGGGGCCAACAACGACTTCAAGGTTGTAGAGGATTCCTGAATACCAGGTAGAAAACTCCTGATTTAAAGAATGTAACAGTATGCACACACAGAAAACAGGCTTCCACATTACAGCAACTTTTTTTCTCCTCTCGCAAACTAACACACACCACGGGACGTTCCCTGCGTCTCGCTCTCCTCTGCAGTGGCATGCCACACTTGATAAGTATTCGGAAATTGCTTAAAACTCACCAGATCACCGAAAACTTGCAAAGAACATCAAACGTCTACAACGACGGGCCGCAGGACAAAGTGCACCGTGTTTAACAACTTCACAGATTCGCATTTGCAACATATTTATCGACCAAAGGAAAGACTCGAGAGGCAGAGCAGGCGATCGCGTAATTAGAAATTAAATACCCAGATCCTTCCACGCTGCCGCAAAAATAAGCAAAATCACGCAAAAGTCCGATTACGCGAAAGTAACACCACATTTATTTAAAAAAAAAATCAAGTGTCGCGCACGTCGATGTGTCTGTCAGCGTGAGTTGATAAAAGCTGTAAAGTTGTTTAAAAGGCACACTTGCACACATCAGGACGTGCAGCCACATTATGAAGCCTTACTGGGGGAAAAAACGAGCAGTTTACTCACCAAAAAGTTTCCAGCACCGCATTAGTCAATTTCACACGGAGCCCCGGTAACCTTCCATCCCGGACCGGACCAGAAAACCACCGTGGGAGAGCCCACGCCGCCGCTCCCCGCTCCTTTCTCCCCTCGATGTGTTGTTTTAATATTTTTTCCGATTTTTTTCCAATAATTTTTCTATATTCGGGGCCTGAGAGTGCGTCTGGCTCCCCTCAGGCTGCAGCGGAGTTATGGGGCGGTAAGCATTGTGGGAGTGTGACGTCAGGCCACTTTCACAAACTTTTTTTTTTTTCAACCAGCGGCAGCTTACTGGTTTTTCAGCAGCCCTGCAGCCAGTCCTCCCAGTCAACAGCAATTGATTCAGTTATTACACAGCAGCGCAGCTTATACATTCTCTATATTGGGCTTATAACAAAACATTTATATTTTTAAAAATAATTGAAAAAACTCATAATCTCCTGTAACGGAGCCCAGGTTTGACATATGACTAATTATCATCTAATATTTGGATGAATGTCATATTGTTGCCTACAGTTAAAGTTTAACACCATCTACTATTTAAAAATATTGAAAAGTTACAAATAACTGTTAAGGATTAGTGCAGTTCTTAAATATTTCCTAAAAGTTTTAAAAACCCAAGGACTGCTTTAGTTGATCATTTGGGACTTATTTGGTTTATTAGGCTTTGTATTGGCACCCCTTGTCTCTGAAACCAACAGGCTATGCATCATTTTCAGTCATCACATGATCTCATGTTAGCTTCTACATGAACAAAGAATTTTCTTTTTTTTCAATATAAGTATATTTTTTTTAATTATTTTTTTTAGCTTCTTACCGCCCATTTTGAATGAAACTGCACAAAAGTAAAGTGTACTTAAATCAGGAATGAGTGCTTTCCAATGAATGATTGCGAGTCATCTCAACTTTACAGACTTTGCAGAAAACAGAAAAGTGTGATAATATCAACAAAATAGGCTACATATCTTTTATCACCATAAGTGAAAAGTTTTCTTAAATTTATTTTGGTTAGGCTACGTTAACATTGCTCTTGTGCCCATTAATCTAAAAGAAGTGGGGGGAGGGGGAATAAACTAATGTCAATCGTTAAATTATAAAAAAAAAAAAAAAAAAAAAAACAGGTCTAAAAAAACAGGTCACACAACATAGAACATACTTGAATCAGGCATTCTGCAATTTCATATTTCTTTTTTTTTTTCCTGTTAAAGAGTCAACAAGTGACAACATGGTGGAAGAAAACAAGCCCATCAGCAGGAATGGGTTTGTCCCGGGTCCCCACGTGTTAAAGGCTACCGGTTGTGCTGGTGGTGGTCCCGTTTCTCCCACCTTGTGTTTTTTTGGGAGGGTGAAAGAATTACTTCCAGGGCACATCAACTCGTTTCCTCATCACCCTAACCCCCCACCGCCTCCTCCCAGCCCCTCCACGGGCTTCCACCAGCCCCACCAAGCCCGCAGGGTAAATGTGTTTGTGCAGAGAGAGTGAGTATGGGGGGTGGGGGAGCTCGAGTCTTCAATAATGCTGCTTTCAAGTGCTGGCCGTCTGCTCATTTATTGTATTTATAGAAAAATACTTTTGTCTGTGTATTTAAGTAGCCTTCAATTGAATATAACAGTTCAATGAACACTAACAAAAGCTTGTTGATTTATTTTACAAATGATCTGAAACATGTCTGAAGGCCTGCTTTATGTTGGAGTGCCGGTATGCTACTCGATATTTTAATTAAATTATTAATTTAATTAATTAAATGATTAAAAATGGCTACTTTAGCGGCTGTATGATCAATAAATAAAAAAACTACAGCATCATAGAGAACTCCAGCTGTATTTATTCATATTTTGTTTGGCAATCAGTCGCTCCCCGACAATTCCGACATTTCCGACCGAACATGAAAGCATCAAAAGCCTTTTGGCATGGTCAATACAGAGGAGCGGGGTAGAAAATGCCAGTTGTGCAGGGGAAACAAACCTACAATGGGCTTACCTGTTGCTGCAGTGGTGAAAAAAAGTTTGTAGAAATGAAGAGGAGGTTTTATTTTCAAGTGTTGCAAAAGTGCAGATGAAAGCGCGAAGAGACGCAACATCTTCCAGAGGTCGGACTTTTATCTGAGGGGTAGGCTACTGTGAAGTCACAGTCCCGTTAAATACAAAATAAGTGGGAGAAAAACGGGACTACTTTCAAACTTTATTTAGTCGAGTGCTGGAGATGTTTAGGTAGGTATTTAAGCGACATAAATTCAGAACATGTCCACGTTAAGACCACGATGTTGTTTAGTTTTAGGCTTAAAAAAGTCAATTACGTTTTTGTCTTCAAGCAAGCATTTATTTTTTTTAAAGCAGCCCACGCCAAAAAATAATAATAACTGAACATTTAACTAAAAGAAGTTTAAAAAAGGCAATTAGGCAGGGTTTTCTCCACAATGGATGAAATGTTTTCTCATAAACATTGTTTTATAAAAAATGTATTAATAAAACATGGTGGCTTATTCAAATAAATCAGATGTTTATATGTAAAGTAAACATTAAAGGCAAATTCTTAAGGTTGTGAATCATTCATTATTCATGCATTATTAAGACAATGAAATAATTGTTAAGAATATAATATTTAAACTAATAAAGTTCAGATTAAATAATAGGCACATGTTAGAATGTTAAAATCATTTCAGTATGATGCTATTTTCAAAAAAGAATCAATCATTACACATTCTAATAAATTACATCCAAATATGAGGCTTTAAACATTACATGAACACACTCTAGAACAGGAAAGACTCAAATATTTGATCAAGTGCAATCATTTCATTTGTTGTAGAATTAGGGTTAAACTTTTATACACTTATTACACATGATTCTTGGTAAAGTCTCTCTTATTATCCAACAATCCCTGAAAACTAAGTATATTTAAACTCTTACAGGCTTGACATTATAAACTAGCTGTAAAGGAAATGAACAATTTTAAAGTGTCCAAATCTTACAAAACCAAAGACTGTGTGTTAAATGAAGACATTTAGAGAATGTCCAAAGAAGGAGATGAAGGCAGTTACCTGATACACTTTGGTTAGGTTTGGGTTTTGTCCATATGGCCATGTGGTACAGGAAGTAAGTTGTACATAAGGTTTTATATCAGCCTGATGAGAAAATTGAAAAAGAATCCACTCTGTTCAGTTTTGGTCTGTTACAGCCTGATATTGCATTATTAGTGTCATTAACAGAGTTATACAAATGCCATTGAAATGATCTGTGGTGATAAGAATGGTTTTAATGTTATGTTAAGAATGGAAAAAATATGTTTTACTAGGAAATCCTCCCTCTTTAGATTGGCTGTCTGATGCAGTAGTTTGGGGTTTTTTTTTCTCTTGCAGCTTTTCATGTGAGGATGCTGTAAAACAAACAAAAACTGGACAAGAATAGATGATAGAGAAACAGAAGGTTAAAGATGGATGAGGTGAAGCGATTTCCCAGCATGAAGAGGGAGACTTCTTTCATTATGCCATTGTTTGTTTATTTGGATTACAGTGTGGTTGGTTCAACCGCAGTCAGGTTGATTGCAGTTGCGTGGTGGTCTGTTATTTAGAGCTGTGGAGTGATTTTTAACTATCTTATGAAACGCCACATCATGCCGTGGCACTGGCTTCCTCTGATTCCTCTCTGTTGGTCTCTCTCATCTCTCCAGACCGTCTAGGAAACCTCTCACATGCAGAACCGCCCTGTAAGCAGGGGCAGCCTCCAGATCAGCCTCTCCCCTGCATGTCTCTGGCTACCACACACCTAATCAGTCCTGATTAGATGCACTGTAAGAGACGAGGAAGCCAGCCTTTCAGAAGTTATGATGACAGAAGAAAGCGATGGGCTCCCTTAAATAAAACCTTCATGAGCAGAAACATCTGTGTCTGTTTATAGCGTCTGTATAACAGTAGTCAGATCTCCAACTGTTCCTCTGGTGTCATCCCAATTTACCTCTTTTTCTTTTAACATGCCTTACTTCGCAGCTCTTGTTATAATCACACACACGCAAGCTTCCAAACAAATACACACACATGCACTTATCAATTATTGGCGAGCACTCTCAGCCCCATCCACACAAACCTAAGTCCAAAATCTAATCCAAAATCAGCATCAGTGAACACAACAGCAATTAGTAAGGGGGACAATTTGTTCACATCTGGAGTGTATTTCCTTGCCACCAGAATACCCAGCAATCACTTCTTTCAGGGTCCTGGTGTGGTGGGAAATGACTATGTGTTTTTTATGTGTTTTGTTTAAAACAGATGGGCGGTTTACATTAGCGGAGATGGGCGATAAACAGCTTAGAAAGGATGGGGGAAACCGCCGGGACACAAAGAGAGAGACACCGCCGTCACTGCACAGACATGGCACTGACGCCTTTTGTGAACATCCATTATTTTCTCACTCAGTTTTGTTTTGGCCAGAATTTCTTCAATTACAGTTGTGTTATTCTAGTATGTTATAATGACCCCGGGTCTCAGTGTGAGATTAAATGTATCCTCCTTGGTTCATGGGCTGAAAAGGTTTAAGAATCTCAGGCTGTAATTATTTTCCAGCTTCTTTGTAGTTTGGTTTTTGTTCATTTTCCAGCATAATTCAACCATAAATGTCCAGAGAAACAGCTAACATCCAGCTAACATCCAAGTATGTGAGGTGTGACTGAAATACACCTCTCACACCCTAAAAGTCAATGTGATTATTGCTCAAAACACAAATGTTACACAACATGCAAATACCTGCCAAGATGAGGTCGAGCACAGTGGTGCTGCAGAGAAAGATAGCTTACGATTACATCCTGTGCATGTGATGAAACCACTGAGCATCTGGTGTGTGAACATTTCTGGGTAGCATGGAGAAAAAGGTGGGGAAGTCTATCTCAGCTGGGACCGACTTTTCTGTGAGGAGGTGGAGTATCAGGTCGCAGACAGCCGGCACCAGCAGTCTGCAGCAGGTTGATAAGGTAGACGGGTGGAACACAGAGTGTCCTGTCCAGCTACACGTTCACGTCATGAAGGCACGTCGCTGCCAAAGGGGGATCCTAGCAGAGTGGAAAAACTAAAAGTAAAAACAAGAATTCTGTCAATAGAGTTTTGTTACTGTTGGCTGTTTTTCCAAACACCTCTAATACTAAATAAATCTTCAGAGCCACAACCTTTACAATCGATAGTTATTACTCTTACTGTTCTGCTAATTTTATCCATGTCACAAATTAAGGCACGTCACTGCCAAAGATTGGACCTGAGAAGAAAACCTAAATATAGGGATTTTTTCAATAAAATTTTATTAGTACTGATTAGTTTTCTCAACACGTTTAAATCCAAATAAATCTCCCCATTAAAAAGTTAAAAGTTTGTTATCTATTTGTTACTTTTCATATTTAGTTTGTATTCACTTCACTAAGGCACAAAGCTGCCAAACAGTAGGTCTTAGCTGGGAGGGAAAATAAAAATAACAAAAGCATTAGAATCAGCTATTTTCTGAACACCCCTACTTTTTTTTAACACGTTATGCAAAAGGTTACATTAGGTTTTTATCTATGAGACGGCGGAGCTGAGAGGATACAGACATTTTGTCAATAGAGTTATCTAAAATAATCTTCACAGCCAAATTGTGTTTTGTTAGTTTAATTTTAAATGCAGTTTTTATCCATGTTACTAAGGGATGATGCTGCCAGAGGGGGATCCTAGAAAAACTAAAACTTTTTAGTTTTGGTAAGCTTTCCTATACCACTAAATCTAAATAAAAACTTTCAGCCAAAATTAGTTTTGTGACTTTTCTGTTTCTGTTTTATATTCAGTATCATCACTAAGGCACACTGTCAACCAAAGGGGATCCTAGCTGAGAGGAAAACAAAAACTTAAAAACTGAAACCAAAACAAGTTACTTTTTTGTTAGTTTCATGTCTGATTGAGTTTTTAGTACTTTCAGGACAGAAAATCTTTACTGATCTTTATTTTGTTCTAAAGAACTAATTGGTGGAAAAACTGAAGTTTAGATGGATTTAACACTAACTTAGTTGTAAATAGGTCTCTGCATGCTGAATCTGGGAAATTACACCAGTCACAGCCTTCAGCTGAATTGAAAGCCAGGTTGTCAGTAACAACACAGAAAGGTCAACAGGAGGCGGGTTGTTTGAGGTTGACTACCTTATTTCCCTCTTCTGAAAGGCCACAGGCAGACTGTTAGAAAGAGGCAGAGGTTAAGCTAGAGAGGGCGGGGAAACTTGAGTGACATATATTCATTTGTATGTTATTATGAAATGCAAACGCCACCTTCTTCCTCTGCAGCTTCTCAAAGCAATGTGTCTGAGGAACTTATATATTCAAAACGGGAAATGAGATTGTTAGAGCACAGGACAGTGAGTCAGATATATAGTTAAATAACAAAATGTACAAACTCAATGTACAATCCATATATTAAATAAATGCACCAGTTGTTTATTTATATGATAATTTACTATTACTAGATCCTGCTCTGTATATGCAATAAATACCCAAAAGAATGGGAAGTATTTAGTAAAATAAGGCGTACAGTTTATGTTTCATTTGGTTGTTGTGATCCATGACATTTGTTCACCTGAAGGAAGTCTCTCCTTCTCTGTCTTTTTCTCATACTCTGTGAGTTGTGGTTCTTCGCATTGTTATCATTGCTGTCATCTCTAACAATGAAAAACAGTGTGTGTTCAAGGGATGGGGGAGGAGCAGACACAGAGAACAACACAGGAAAAGAGGGAAAGAACAGCCAGCTGTCGAGCATCAGAGAAAAGAAAAACGAGAGTGATTGAATACAAAGAGAGAATCCGATCGACTAGGCCGGCTGAACTGGACGATGTGGAAGGATTAAGTATCCTTTACAGCAAAGGCCCGAATAGAAAACATCTTAAACTGCTCATTGTAAAGAAAAAGAGTCATGGATTTTGGTTTAAAGACAGAAAAATTAAAATGTCCACAGCCTTTATAAAGCGCCCTATTTACTTTTTGCGTATTTTGGCCACATGTGTTATTTGTTAGATCATAATAATCTATCATCGCCCCTTGAATTGCATACATTCAGTTCAGCATAATAATGAACAACAAACCATATGCAGATCATATCAGTTGTATCACTCAGCCTCTCAACAGCAAGATAATGATCTCTTTAATGTGACATATTTAAGCAATTATCAGTCAATTCATTCAAACAAGGCAGGTTGGCAGAGAGTCCACAGATTTAAAAGACAGTAACAAAGGTTTGAGACCGCACCCAGGCCACATGTTGCCATGCACTGGGTTTGGGCATGTTGAGCACACATGTGAACATCTAATGAAAAACCTCCAATGACAGAGATCTGGGAATGCTGCTTCATCTGAGTCTTTATCATTGGACATAGCACTGATTGGCTCCGTCTGATTTCCACCAGGGAATATCCAAGCAGGAAGATATAATGTAATTTTTTCTGTTTTTGCAGTGTGAATGTTCAGAAGAGAATAAGAAGACAATAAGATATTTCGCTAAATCAGTGATTGTGTTTTACTTTCTGTAAAGTTGTGATTTTCTTCCAAACCTTAAAAATGTTGGCAACAAGTGCTGTCATTAGTCATTTTTAAAAAGTTAGTTTAACATTTCAAGTGAATGTTGTTCCTGTAACATCAGATTGAACTATTAGTTTCAACTAGTGTTTGGGTGGCATTGGCGCATTTTTTTAGGCTTTGAGCTGTCAAGTCCGCTGAATGAGTATTAATGTATATACAATGCTTTCAACGCTTTAATTAAATGCTTTCAGATGTCTCAATTGTGAGGAACGCTAATAACTGGAAAGGTTAAAAGCGCTGTTTTTCTTCTGTCCAGTTGCAGAAAATAAATGAACACCTTATGTTAGGAGGAAAAAAAAACCTGTGTATGCGTATTCTCACATCCTCATTTTGCAAGAGCTGTGTCAAGTTTTCAACGGTTAATGCCTCAGTTAGGATTCAAACTTTTCACACTTGATGACTTACATCATGTTATTATTAGATTGTCTTTCCTAATCAGTAGTGCCTTTCTAGTTACCTTACGTTTTGTATTTTTTATTTCCTACATACTATTACCTCTAAATGTCAGACTGTTGCTGCAGTGTTTGCAGAGTGTCTCTATATTGTATGATTATTACAGTTGTTTTGTTCATGGTTATCTACATCTACATACTATGGTTATCTACACCTTATCTACATCTTACTATCTATCTCACTTATCTAAGTGACAGCTTTAAGACCCTAAATAAGCTTATACACTGAACAACGGAGTTGACTAACAGTTTTGGTATTTAAATATTCCTCTTTGTGTTTTGTCTGTGCTCTCACTTGTTTAAAGTGGATCTGGCTGAGTAAGGAAAAGGTGATGTCACACATTTCTTTCCAACAATCAGAATTTAGCTATATTTGAATAAAAAAATGTATGACAGTTGTGGGGTTGTTTGCTTATATCAGCCTGCTTCCAGACCAGTAGTTCGTATAGATCTGGTGCTGTGCCCACTGACCACCGAGAAACAATTGACCAATCAGAGTGTGGTACGCAGGATAGTTAGCTAAAATGAGATTGACAACAAGTTAATAACATGTGAAACTAATTTTTTGGGGGATGATATTCAATATTTTAGAGAGAGAAAATAAAGCTTGAAAACAAGTTTTCAGGGGCTTTAAAGACAAGCCTGGTCATGTGTTCAGGAAATTATTCCTAGAGCATAATTCTCCTGTAGTTGTACAGTTATTATGTACTGAAAAACCTGAAAAATAGCCTACTGTGGAATGAAGACGGAGAGGGAGATACATTAACGTTAGGCTACAGTAAGAGGGAGTAGGAGCAGAAAGCTGAACAAAAAAGGTGAATAATTAATACTAAATAGGCTAAAGCACTTTTTAGTACATTTTAATGCTTAAACACATGCCACACTCACTTGACTCTTCCCACCTCCGGTACAGTAGGCGGAAGCACACCTTTTCGATGCTTCAATAAACCCAAAGAAGAAGAAGCAGAGGAAAAGCCGGTGCATTCTGGGATATGAAATGGAACACAATGGCGGTGAAACGACGAGCATGCAATACTCTCACAGTCACATGTTTACTTTTATCACTTCTGCTGCACACTTGTCGGACCTTTGCTGAGGATTTGAAGTGGGATGACAATGGCTACGTGTTGTACTGCCCGTGCATGGGTAACTCACTCTTTGCAGCTCGTGCTTTTGCATAATGTTGTATGAAAAGAAGAGAGCTAGCGATTCCAAAACTTTAGTTTATATCGACAGAGTCGCATGTCGCCTGAATAGGAGCCCACACCTGTGTTGAACCAGTTCGACAGACTGTTCTTAATTCATGACCTTTTATGTCAATAACATTTCAACCTCTAGAACATCAGAGAAGATGAAACAGTAGCTAGTTAGCAGCTAACTTGAGTGTAGTGGAATACGAACTAGTTACTTCACTAGTGTTTGCAAGTCACTTATTAAATAATAACGTTAGTGCTTGATATATATGATATTTGGAAGTACCCAACATTTCCCTCCAGTCATTCAAGTTTCCATTTTCCTGTCACAAGCAGCATTATAAAGGTTACTGTTGAAAATGGGAGTGTAAGTGCCCAATGTTATTGTCCCAGGCCGTTTTGGAAACCAGGCAGACCACTTCCTGGGATCTCTGGCCTTTGCAAAGATGTTGAACCGAACCCTGGCAGTCCCTCCCTGGATTGTGTATCGCCACCACACACCCCCTTACACCAATGTAAGTACAGTCAGTGAGGTGTGACCAACTGTCACTGACAACCTGCGACTGACTGCGATCACAAATGTCACTGTTCCTAAGATAGAGTGAGCACTTGTTACTGCAGCCAAGTCACATAAGTCACTAAAACAAAATAAGGTAAGGAAACAAACTACAAAATAAATAATAACTAAAATATGAAATGAAAACATCATATTACTGCAAATATGTATCAAGTTTACACAGTACAATGATACTGTCCATTAGATTAGGTTAGATTCATCTTTACTGTCATTGCACAGACTACTGAGACAACAAAATCTAAACACATGCACATCAATTTCTAAAGCTGTATAGTGAGGTTCAGGATTGTTCGTGGATGATATTAAACAGAATTAACTGCACTGGAAACACTGGTAATGTATGAATGATGTATCTAGTCTATATATATATATATATACACATAGATGGTTCTCTTGGGGGGGTGAAAAGTTCAAAAGCAAAACAGACAGTATTGGAAAAATTTAAATATAATGTTATGAATGAATGTAATAATGTATATATAAGTCCAGGTGACCATAGGAGCCCCCTGTCTTCACAGAGAGGGGGCTCTTTGAACAAAGTGATGGCTCCATGTATATACTGATTCTGGCACTGGTGTAAATAATAACATCAGTGAGCCAATCCTGTGAATAAGCCTGTATGAGTGCCATATGTAGGACTGTGTCAAGGCTTCTGAGGTTGTCTGCCACTCCTCCATACCCTTAAACTTATTTTAAGCCTTTAACAACTGGGTTAAGAAGTCGGAAGGTATCGAGACTGTCTAAGACATAAGACTGGTGTTTTCATGAGATCTGTTGACAATAACAAAAATATAAAAATCGCCTTCTTTCCCTTTTAATCCTGGAAAAAAAAAATCCTGGAAGTGCTGTTTGATTCAATGGTTTTCTATTCTTTTCAGGTTCATGTACCCTACAGTGAGTTCTTCCAGCTGGAGGCCTTGTCTGCTTATCACCGTGTGGTCAGTTTGGAGGACTTCATGGAGGAGCTGGCTCCCAAATACTGGCCCTCAGGACAGAGGAAAGCATACTGCTTCGAGACTGCTGCACAGCGGAGTGCAGACAAGAAATCCTGTCCTATGAAGGTGGGAGTCCAGTGGAGTAGATTATTTGACTAATGAGTGTCAGCTAGCTACAACAAAGTATGATTATCTGATTAGATTGGTTGCTGCTCGCAGATAGTCCACTAATGTATCATTGCTCTTTCCTGGAACGGTGGAAATAGTAAGTAATGGTGAAAGTAAAGAAGCATTAAATGTGTTTAAGCACTCTACATTGCTCGACCACCTCGGCAATAAATGACGTTGACTGCGAGTGGAAAGGGTGAAGGTGAAATGCTGCCCTCTGGCGCCCCATAAACTTCCAAATATGAGCTACAATCTCAGAATTATAACGCTGCTGTTACTGTTTCATTGTTCTGACACTGACGGCTGGTTCCGATTTACTTTCAGGATGGAAACCCGTTTGGTCCATTTTGGGATAATGTCGGTGTGGAATTCGACAAGTCTGTCTTGTTTGGTGGCATTTCTTTCAGTGCCTACCACCAACCTCAGTGGATGAAGAAGTGGGTACATGTTAGACCAGCCTCACTGTGCCGTAGACACATTTAGGATGAACAAAGATGACATAAAAACTACCGTGTCCTCAGAAGGAACATTGTTAGCCTTAAACATTATGAATAACTAATGAGGTTTCCATTTGCCATAGATTTTTAATGGCACAGGTAGTACCTCCTCTGAAGCTGATAACAGGCAGATTCTCCTCATGCTTCCCCTGTTGGAATAGGTTCCCTCCCTCAGAGCACCCTGTGCTGGCACTGCCTGGGGCTCCTGCCCAGTTCCCAGTGATAGAAGAGCATGTGGGCCTGCAGCGCTACATGGTGTGGTCAGACAAGATGGTAAAGGAGGGAGAAGAGCACATTGCTGCCCTGCTGACCAGGCCATACGTTGGCATTCACCTGAGGATTGGCATTGACTGGGTGAGGTGCTTCACAACGTATGAACGAGGGTTTGGACAAACATGGGTTGTCTTCTCTCTCTTTGTGTTTTTCATTGTCTCCTTCACTCGGGTGCTCACGTACAGACATGTTTGTTCACACATAGATATCATGGACAGTCACATTTCGGTTTCTACCAGCGAATGAAGTCCGCTCAGTTCACGCCTGTATACCAGCATTTTACCAAGCACCACGGTTTTTTACATCTAAATCTAAACCAACAGTCCATCTCCCTGTACATTCGGACTTCCTGTACGTGTCTCTCAGCTCCAGACTCATTTAAAAACACATCACAAATATATTGTTTCTATTTTTAAAAAGGCTCAGTAATTTCCTAAAACAGATGACCACTAGTTTGTTTTTATGAATCGTTAATCAAGCAGGAGGAATTAGTGCATTTGTTTGTTGAGTATTTGGGGCAGCAGTGTATGTGTGTGACTGAGTCAGAAAAAAACTACAGTGGTGATGAGGGAACATGTCACCCAGTTTTAGTGTTTTTAGTTTCTGGATATATTTGTTGACAATAAGATGTATCCTTTAATCACAATTCAGAACCATGGTTGAGTTTGGGTGACATTTGTACCTTTACAGTCAGTACTAGGTTGCTTCTTATCCCCTTCATCATCTGGTCACATCTAAATCTGTTTTTTAATCCACCCTTGCAGCAAAATGCCTGCAAAATGCTGAAGAGTGGCGACGCAGGGCCTCACTTTATGGCTTCTCCTCAGTGTGTTGGCTACAACCGCCAGACAGCTTTGCCTCTCACCATGAACATGTGCCTTCCTGACCTGGCAGAGATACGCAGAGCTGTCAAGCTGTGGGTGAAGAAGACCTCTGCACGCTCTGTCTACATTGCCACTGACTCAGAATCCCACAGTAGGGATATTGAAAAGCTTTTCAAGGGCAAGGTGGGTTTGTAAAGCTTCTGTAATGCAATTACAAGCATGTCATAAGAAACTTCTGCTTCACATTTGGCTCCTTTTGCTTCTGTCATGTGTGACTTAAAATGTAACTTGAACCAACAAGCTACATTTTGACTGTAGCACAATTTGGAAAACAGGTTTTGTCACAATTCTTTACATAGTTTACAGACACACTTTAATATGTCTTAACCCACAGTCAGAATCCAGCCCTTCTTGTATTGTGTACATATTATTGTCTGATAAGGACATTTTACTGGCCAGGATATGCATTTTTCACCAGGCATTTTTACAATACACTTGGTTACTGTTATGGTAACCAAAATGGTATTCCAATCTGTTTTTCAGGTGAAAGTGGTGAGTCTTCAGCCAGACTCGGCCCAAATGGACCTGTACATCTTAGGTCGAGCTGATCACTTTATTGGAAACTGCGTCTCCTCCTTCTCTGCCTTTGTGAAGAGAGAACGGGACGTCCATGGCCTTCCGTCCTCCTATTTTGGCATGGACAAGCCAGGGAAACAAAACAAAGAAGAACTCTGAGCACTCGGTTCACGTGGTCCTCCTCTGGGCGCTAATGCTGGATGACTGTCATGAGGAGGCGAGAGAGCATGTGAAGGCAGAGAATATTTATATATGAAATGATGGTTCATAGTGTGTAAAGACTGGTTTTAGAATGGGTTTTAATCTATGAGAAAGTAGGAAGGCCCTATAACATAGGATTTAGCAGGTCAGTAGAGTAATGTCTGAAATATTATGGACATGGACAGCTGCTGCCAAGAAACACTGTTTTTCACTGTTCCCTGTTCACTGTCAAGATAGCTTTTGTTCAGTATACTTAAGCTGGTAACATTTCTTTTAGCTACTGCCATAGTCTGTAGCAGCAACCATGTTTTGCAGTTCAGACATATTAGAGGGACCTCGTGTGACCTCAGTGAACTCTGGAAAAGACTGACTGCAGTGTCAGCAATCATGGTCTCCCTCTTCTTTCCCTCCCTACCTTGCCATCCCTCCATGTCTTCCCAGCTTGCTCTTTCCTTTCCTCTCTGCTCTCCATTCCAAGAAGAGCACAGTAACCGATCCTCCTGTACATACTAATTATAGGAAAGAAAAAGGAGACGAGTCTTTCCACCTCTCAATTTACCAGGACCAAAAGCTGATGAAATGTGTGGAACCCTGAGTGTTTTGGGGACAGTATTATTATTCAGTGAATGTGAACACATGTTTCAGGGATGTTTTTAGGGGAGAGAAAAGAGTTGATTTGCACTGGATGAATTGATTAAATGCATGTGTGTGAAGTGTACAAAGCAGAGAGTGCAATGATTTTGAACTTAAATGTTTTCTATAATGTTTTTCACCAATAAAGTGATGCACACTAATTTTTAAAGAACCAACAGCCTCGGTCTGTTTATCTTCCCCACTGGAAGCTTAGCACTGAGTCCAGATGAATCAGCTGATATGCTAAGCTATGCGTGACTTGGTTGCCAGATATGGGCAAGGAGACTTTTAATTAGTATTCTTCATAATGCACGTGGGCTTGCAACCTGGTTATTCACAGTTGAATAAATGTATATTTCTCGCGATTCTATATTTAAGTACAATACATATACTCACTCAGAATGACAGTATCTATATGGGTTAGTATGTTTCTAGCATAGACTATATGGTTTTTACCTTTTTATATACAGTGTATGGTTTTTACTCGTACTTCTTTCGGGGGATGTTGTGGCCGAATCTGGCAACCGTGTATCCCGGACCGTTGAGCAGCGGCTAATGGCTGACTGGGAGTTCAGGATTAGCAAACGTTCCCCACTGGTAAATATGTAAAGACGTTTCTGTGTGGCTGGTGGAAAGTTGTGTTTGTGTTTCGTGGGTTTTACGTGTCTAAAGTATTTTTTAGGAGTAAATTAGGGCGATATGTTGTGTTAATGTTTGCCCTCGCTACTACTAGCCAGGTAACGTTAATGCTACCAGACTTGTGTAGCTGAGGTTACCAGTGTGTTTGTCGTTGCTAGGCCGGTCTTGTGGTCTCCTTGCGGGCTGCACTTTGCATACGCTAACGTTGGTTAGCTGACCCGCTACTTTCACGAATCGTTGCTAACAATAATTGAGCAACTACCGTAAAACCGGACGGTTTATCAACATGCTACTGCGGGTAGAGTGCCACAACGGCTGTCACTTAGTAACCTTAAATTCCAGCGTTGATGATCGTTTATGGTTGCTGGTTAATGGGCTAAATTTAGTTAGGTAACGTTAGCTAAACTGAGGCAGTGGCACCGGTGTATTACCTAAGAGCTAACTTAACGTTACAGCAGCTAAATTCTGCCTTTCATCGCTGTCAAGTAACGTTATGGAGGGGTTATTAATTTCGATCAACTAAGTTACATTTCACCTCGTCAGTTCTCAGGCGTGCTGTTCTGGTTTTGTGACATCTGGAAAAATCTTATTACGCTCAACTAGCTTAAGTTGTCAAGATCAAGAGAGGTGAACTGCAGTACAGGTGTCAGTGTAAGGATAGCTATATGGTTGCTAAAGTACAGGGTGGTTAAATTAGTCTTACAGGTTGTATTTTAAAAATGTGCGTAACGTTAGTGCATTTACCATCAAGATGATGATGATAATAATAATTACTTTTTTTTAATTAATTAAAACTTAAATTTATATGGCACCTTTCATGAAACCCAAGGACACTTTATAGAATTGACTATATGTGACACAACAACAAATTTTTTGAGAAAAGCTACTGCTTTGGGAGTTTCCAGGCTGTGGAGAACAGATGGTGTTTGAGGAGTGTTTTAAACATGTCCAGGGATGAAGCATTGCGGATATATGCAGGACAAGATTTTGAGTCACCATGACAATTGCCATTGCAGGTTTGTCCTAATCACTGAATGTGTTTTCTCAGCAGGTTCTGATGTGGGCATTTGTATTGGTAAACAGTTGAAACTGCACTTGGAAGACAGAGCATAGAAAGTGCCAAACCGAGTTGGTTGGCAGCAGCTCTGCAACATGTCCAAGAGCAAGAGCTCCGAGTCGGTCAAGGTGGTGGTCCGCTGTCGCCCTATGAATGAAAAAGAGCGGGCAGCCAAGTTTGAAAGGGTGGTCTCTGTTGATGTCAAATTGGGCCAAATTATTGTCAGGAACCCCAGAGAGGCCTCAGCCAATGAACTCCCCAAAGTCTTCACTTATGATTCTGTCTACGACTCAAACTCCAAACAGATAGATCTGTATGATGAAACCTTCAGGCCCCTGGTGGATTCAGTTCTTCTTGGCTTCAATGGGACCATTTTTGCCTATGGGCAGACGGGTACAGGGAAAACGTACACTATGGAGGGGGTGAGAAATGATCCAGAGAGGAGAGGGGTGATCCCAAACTCCTTTGAGCACATCTTCACTCACATTTCACGGTCCCAGAATCAGCAATACCTGGTGAGAGCATCATATCTAGAAATTTACCAAGAGGAGATCAGAGACTTGCTCTCTAAGGACCAGTCACGTCGTCTCGAGCTTAGAGAGAGGCCTGACACGGGTGTGTACGTCAAAGACCTTTCATCATTTGTCACCAAGAGTGTGCGGGAGATCGAACATGTCATGAATGTGGGCAACCAGAATCGTTCAGTGGGGGCTACTAACATGAATGAACACAGCTCCCGTTCTCACGCCATCTTTGTCATCACCGTCGAGTGCAGTGAGTTGGGTGTGGATGGGGAGAATCATATCAGAGTAGGCAAACTGAACCTGGTAGATTTAGCTGGTAGTGAAAGACAGACCAAGACTGGTGCTCAGGGTGAGAGGCTTAAAGAGGCCACTAAGATCAATCTGTCACTTTCTGCCCTGGGGAATGTCATATCAGCTCTGGTGGATGGCAGAAGCAGCCACATCCCCTACAGGGATTCAAAACTCACTCGTCTGCTGCAGGACTCTCTGGGGGGAAATGCCCGCACCGTCATGGTTGCCAACATCGGCCCGGCATCCTACAATTTGGAGGAGACCTTGACAACGCTGCGCTACTCCAACAGGGCTAAGAACATCAAGAATAAACCACGTATCAACGAGGACCCCAAGGACGCCCTGCTCAGGGAGTTTCAGGAGGAGATTGCAAGGCTGAAGGCACAGCTGCAAAAACGCTCAGGAAAGAAGAAAAAGAGGAGGCAGAGGAGGAGGGCCGGGGAAGGGAGCGACGGTGAGGATCTGGATGAAGAAGAGACAGAGGACGATGAGGAAGATGTGGAAGACAAAGGGGATTACTGGCGGGAGCAGCAGGAGAAGCTGGAGAGAGAGAGAAAGGCTATCATGGATGATCACAGTCTGGTGGCTGAGGAGAAAGTTCGGCTGCTTAAAGAGAAGGAGAAGAAAATGGAAGATTTGAAGAGGGAGAGGGAGGCCGGCGAGATGCTCTCAGCCAAAGTGAAGGTAAGCAGATTTTGTTTCATTGTATTCCACATTGTTTGTCCTCAAATGACCTCACACAAGGTAGTGGATCTTCTCATTTGTAAATAGACCAGTTGCGACTGCTTTTCCCTCCCATTCGCCTTGAAGTGGTTTCATTGTCCCCCCCCCCCCCCCCCCCTTTCCATTCAGGCGATGGAGAGTAAGCTCCTGGTAGGGGGAAAGAACATTGTGGATCACACCAATGAGCAACAGAAAATGCTGGAGCTGAAGAGGCAGGAAATCGCTGAACAGGTATACCACACATCTGAAACTTGAATCCAATCTTAATTAGAGAACTTGTTTGAAGGTCACAAGGAATCAAAATGTGATCACAGGTTACAGGAAAGTTGTTTTTAATTTAGGGTGGGTGAGATCGATTCCCGCCACTTGGCGAGTGTCAGGTGCAGACTACAAGACTTCTGTCACAATTTTACTGACAGGATAGTTCAGAGACAATGTTTTCATTCCTTTGTGAGCTGTCCCAGATGCAATGACCGGTTTAAACCTGCTTTTTTGATTGATTTTACTGTAGTCCAAAACCAGGGTCACTTTACAATAGCGCAGCGCACAGCCACTAATTATAATATGAATGCAATACAAGTCATTAAATGAGCTAAATGAAAGGGGGATTGAGGGACATAATAAGACGAATGAAAGACAGAATATAGAGAAGAGGGTGGAATCAGGCTTTTAGTTTTCAGTTCTCTATGTGAGTGTACTTCAAGTCTGATGTAACTGAGATTTCCTTGAATTAAGGGTTAAATCACTTTTCTCTTCTCCACTGCAACCTTCCTTGTGGCTTGGGTAAATCTCATCTGTGCTATTTATACGCCTATTGTTTTGTATGATACAAAGACAATGTGTGTCTGGGAGAGAATGCATAACATCTTCCGTCTGCCCTATAGACTTCTCGTGTTGGATTAATGTTGTAATAAGTACACCAGGTGCCGTTCTTTAAACATTGCATAACTATTCCAGGCTAATATACAGTTTCAAGCTAAAATACTCCTGTTATCATCAGCTAGTTTTGTATGCAGTTGAAATATATAGATTATTTTTTTTAAGCATGGAGGAAGCCATTTTTAAGGTCGCATATTATTATTATTATTATTATTATTATTATTATTATTATTATTATCATGTCCCCAGTGTATCTAAAAACCCCCAATCTATGAAAAAATCCATCCTCTCATTCTCCAGCTCAGTCTTTCAGTCAAAGTGTGTGCTGGATGGATGGATGGTCGGTCTTGTATTCAGTACTTGGCTTGAGCCAACGCATAAACCGTCACTAACTTTTTAAAATAATAAAACATTATTATTGATAGATGTATTCTGGAGTCTTTTATATCCCTGTATACCCGGAGTCACTATCTTCATTATTAGCCATCATTCTCCACAGTCTTCCACTTTATATTGCGGCCCTTGTTGTTTCCCTATAATGCATTGTTTTTTAATGATGGCCATTTTGCTTTACATTATCCCTTACTTGACTGATTGTCAAGTTTGTGTACCACATGACAACCTCACTTTCAATCAGTGACACCTTTTTAACCTCGTTACACCTGGAGTAAATGTTTGTGTTTTATTCCAGAAACGGCGAGAGCGAGAGATGCAGCAGCAGGTGGAGAGTCGTGACGAGGAGACTCTGGAGCTGAAGGAGACCTACAGCTCTCTGCAGCAGGAGGTTGACATCAAAACCAAGAAGCTAAAAAAGGTATCCGCTGCATCCTTTGATGGTCTGAGTTAGGGTTGGGCGATGTCTACCATGAAACATTGGGATGTATGATGTCATCGGGTGTCCGCGCGCGGGGGTCTTATGTGCAGTCATCTTATGTGCATGTGTTCTCGCACAGACTTCACTCGGTAAAGAAATGGTAGACTAATAACTTACGTTACAAGTCGCGGTGGATATTTTACGCACGGACCAGGTAAAGCAGCAGTGAACACACAGAGTGCAGATGTTGGCTTCAGTTGTTTGATTGGCTGCGTCATTAATAAGCCGACATGCAGCTCAGCTGCTGCCGTGATAATGGATCTATACGGAAATATACGGAGTTCTCAATCTTTTAGGCGACTTTATAAAACACACTGCTGATGGAGAAAATGAAGCAGACGGGGGAGAGAGAGGCGGGGCAAGCCGGGGTGTTTACCTGGGGTGTAGGTGTGTCTGAGTGTGGGGAGAAGAGAATTCCGAGGCAGGTGCAAAGCATACTTAAAAGCAATAATAAGAATGTCCGTGGTCATTAAAAGCTGCTTTCACAGGGTGGTACAATGTGAAAATTTGAGATTTTACAATCACAATGGCTGGCTCAATGTTGTGATGTCTGTCAGCCATCGCCGATGGACGATGGCATCGTCTATCGGCCCGACCCTAGTCTGAGTAATGACTGTCCTCCATCCACGCTGGCACAAGACACTGTTTTCTGCATCTGTTTCCAGTCCTGGCATCTGTAACCAATATATATTGTTTATACATAAAAATACACCCCTAGCATAATAAGTGTTTTGATCATTTTTAAAGGATAGGTACAATGTGATGACTATTTATTTTTGGAAGTGTAAAGTTGTTTCAAATCAGGTAAGAATACACTATTTGCTTTGTCTACTTGGATAGTCCATTATTACTTATGATAGTGAGGTGTCTAAGCCAAATTCTAAGGCTGAATGTTCTTTAAAAGACAGCCTGGTTTCCTCTCTTCTTCTCTGTCCTCTAGCTGTTTGCCAAGCTGCAGGCAGTGAAGGCAGAAATCCATGACATCCAGGAGGCACACATCGAGGAACGCCAGGAGCTGGAACAGACCCAGAATGAGCTCACCAGGGACCTCAAACTCAAGTATGGAACCTGCATGTCGTACTGTTGGCATTGATCAATATTATATCTATTATGAACACCATCTGCCTTGGCAGAGGAAGGGGCATTTACTGTAATTATGTCCAAACTGAATCTGATTTCGTGCTGTCACACCCTGACACTTTTTTCTTTTATACAAAGGGAATGCATTAAACTCAAAGCCTTGATTTTATAACATAAAGCTTAAATAATGCATAAGAAGGTTGTACTGTTGCATTCTTAGGATTATTGGACCTTCTGTTCAGCCACATTCATCTTACATACTAGATATTATGTGTAATTATTCTTTAATGTGAAACTAATGTAAAAAGTATATTGTTTCTAAACCACAGCCTCGAACCAGTACGCTTTCTGCTTTAGTGAAATAAATAACTCCGCAGGTATTGATATGTTATGTGTTTCTATTTATTTGGAGTCATCTGAACATTTTTGTGTCGCTGTCATTTCTCTGCTTGGCTGTTTGTCTGTTACTGCCTCTGTCTAATTGCTTGTTTGTTCATCTTACAGGCATCTAATCATCGAGAACTTCATTCCGTTAGAGGAGAAGAACAAAATAGTCAACAGGGCTTACTTTGATGAGGAGGATGAATACTGGAAAACGAAGCCCATCACACGTATAGAGGAGTAAGTTACTGAATAATAATAACTTACTTTTTTTGCACATTGTTCATCAAGTTAAAAGTGAGAAGAGCAGACATGTTCTGTAAAAGCCTTTAGAATAAGAATATCTATGGGTTTAAATAAGATGCTTATGGGTGAAGTGTAGTATTATTTGTAGCAGTATTGTTTAATGTATGATTGTAATGTTATGTGTAATAGATGAGGGCCAGCAGGGGAATCTCAACCTGCACTGTTTGTCCTATGTACTCTCTAAATGTATGCAAGGCCATCCCCTGCCAGCAGGCTAGGTGGAGGGCAAAATTGTGTGTAGAGATGGGAGACAATGGAAAGGGGATGCCCCAATCTGATCTGTTGGATCAGTATTGACGCAGATATTGACCATATTACATAGGTCAGTGGTCAGTTTTCAGCTCTGCTCCACTCATTTGCTGTGGTAAGCTACGGTTAACAGGACGCCTCTCCCTGCATGTGCTTCACAGCAAATGCTTTTTAATATCAATATCAGTTAGCTAAGATTTGCTCCATGTAGTTTTTCTAAAACTAGATTTAGGAAGATTTAGTTTTTCTTGGGAGATCATTTTGAATTGGACATTGTTTTTATTATAGCTGCTTTTATTACCTTATTTGTATCACGGAGACAAAAAGTCAGGTTGGTGCATCCCTGATTTTTGAGCTATAAAAGTGCCTGTTCATGGTTGTTGATATATTCAGTTCCAAATTTAAGTGTCTAAAGGCTCACTCAGGAAATCTTTGTTATTTTGTCTGGGTGGACACTGCAAGAAATTGTCTGTCTCGAGTATTAAGTCTGAAAGCGGCATTTACATGAATTTATAAAATACTCAATAACAGTGTTGCGTGTTATTTCCTCTGTAATAACAGTTCATTGCTTTTATTGTATGACACATTAAGACAGGTTCAAACAGCTACCCAGTTTTCCCATGATGCATGACCTATGCACTGTCTCACTCTGTGTCTGCTTCAGTGACCACCAGATGATGACCAGGCCTTTGTCTGCGGTCGGCTACAGGAGGCCTCTCAGTCACCATGCTCGCATGGCCATGATGATGAGGCCTGACATGAGATACAAAGTAAGCTGCACATCCTCCTCACCTTTGTCAATAATGAATGTATTCATCACATACATTTACTGATTACTCCCAGTGGATTGAGTTTAGATTCACTGAGGACACGTAAAACAATCAATTGTAATTGATAGTAATTTTCCAAGTTACCAACATGCAATATTTTATATAGTATATTATAATTATATATGCATTTTATATGCTATTCTTCACCCTACGATATGTTCTCCTTCATTGTTAACACATAAACATGAACCTGGATTGACTTATTTGTCTCTGATGAGTGTCCTTCTGTTGTGTTCAACACAGGCTGAAAACATCATGATGCTGGACATGGACCTGCCGGCTCGGACCACTAAGGAGTATCAGGAGCCGGTTATCGCCCCAAAGGTGGCGGCAGCTCTGGAGGACGCTCTTAGGGATGAGGATGAGATCCAGGTAGATGCCTCAGGCTTTCACAGCAGCTTGGGACCAACCCCACCCGCCAGCGCAACTGGCAGCCTCAAGAAACCAAAGTCTGGGTAAGGCAACCTCTAAATCTCTGTGTAGCTCCCCTTCAGCTGTCAAGACCACACATTATATTCATTTTGAAGTGGCATACACGTGGTTAGGCTGGTGCTTGCATTATTTACATTTGGTCGGGAAGAAAAGATCATTTAAAACATAAATAAAATGAAAACACAAATTCAACCTTAGAATGTGGGAGGCTCTTTACCTTTTGCTGTCATTCCTACAATCTGTTTAACCCTTTCATTGCTTTCTGTCACTCAGTCGACCAAGAACGGGCAAGAAGTCGAGCACTCCAACCTCTCCGTTCAGCCCCTCCAGTCCAGGATCCTCACTTTACCCACAGTCCCGTGGCCTGGTGCCCAAGTGACAGCTTCTGTCACCACCAACCTGTCTTGTGCACCTTGCCACTTTGAGACTCAAGTTTGAGAGACTGGGTTTAGTTTTGTGTGAGTAATTCTTTGTCAAGATGACAGAAAAAAACATTAAGACTAATGCTGCTTTGTAGGTTTTAACTGTAACCACACCACTACGAACTGTTGTCATGAGCTCGTCATCTTGCATATTTGATTTGGAAACCCTCATCCTGAGAGTGAGTCAGGACAGCAGCCACGCATGAAGCCTCACATCACTCTACACTGCTGTTACCTTTCCCTACACTTGGCTAAATGCCATGTTCTTAATGTACAGAAAAAAACGAAAGTGTGCTCAGAATCCCCCTTGATGGACTGCAGTATCCTTTATGCACTTCTTCCTATCGTCTCAAGTCTGTTGTAGTTCTCTCTCTTACTGTAAGTGTGAACATTGGGGGAGGGGGGGGAGGGGGTTGACGTAAAGACACATGGACTTGTCAGTAACCGGGCGGGTGTGTGTGTATGTGTTTGTCAGTGTGTTCTTGTGTGTGTGTGTGTGTGTGAGCATGTGTGTCTTAACGTTGTTGGAATATTGAACTTTTCAATTTGTCAAACTGTGTTGTTTCTTTCCATTGTTGTAGTTCTGATCATGGTAGAACGGAGCTGCGTGTGTTTTTTTTTTATGTTTTAAAGGAATATTTAAACATTTTGGGAAATATGCTTATGTGCTTTGTTGCAGAGAGGTAGATGAGAAAATCAACACCACTCTCATGTGGTAGTGCTTAATATGACACTAGAGGCAATCAGCTTATCTTAGCAATGCAATGCTGCCAGTCAAGAAATTGTTCCAGCATGCAACTCTCCGTTTCTACGTTTCTGTTTGTGTACTGATTAAACAAATAAGATACAGTTTGTTAATTATTAATTGGTAGGTGGATGGACTGAGTTGGGTTATTACTAACCCTTGCTTCCAGTCTTTATGCTAAACTAAGGTAATCACCTGCCGGCTCTGGTTTCATATTTAGCGTACAGACATTAGAGTAACAGTGCATCTCCTAAAATGTTGAACTATTCCTTTAACTCTGTATGATTGTAAACACACAGGGCAGAAAGTAAAGCACACCACAGGCTTGGCCTCTGTCACAAGGTGCTGTAATCAGTAGATGCTGTTCTTCCTGGGGCATACGAGATGGAGATGGGGAACGATGGGAGAAAGCTCAACACAAACACCCACTACATGACATTGCAGTTGGCCACTAGACATCCTAGCAGGAGATCAATACTATCCAAACCCTGGGTCATTTCAAAGTTACTATCCTGGAATGTGCCTCAGATTTATCAGGGTTCCAAGGTGCCTTAGCCTTTGTCCTTAATCTCTGCTTCTTAGTTTGAAGTGTGCATGCACATTCTTCTTGGCCAGGGTTTTTTCATCACTACATCTCCTCATTCATTCCAGCATCAGGGAATTGTTATTAGCATGGTCCTGACATTCCTGTCAGAATGGGTTGTGCTCTTTATATGGAGAGGCAGAGCATTTGGACACAGCATTTAACCACCCCCAGGTTTCTGGGTAGGGGCCACAGGAAGGCACGCAGAGGGTGACTTATACCCCTCTGTTTGTTTTATTTTTACCTCATCTACCTTTGTATTGGTCCTTGTGGTCATTGGAAAGAACTGATTGGTCTAACAGAACACTAAAACCCCAGGGGAGTGCTGAGCTCTTCATAGTACTGGAGTCGAAAAACGGAGTCAAAACACTATGGATTTGAGTGGATCTGAATCCACAAACCATTCCATTTGTATGCATACAGATGAATAATGTGCAGTTTTAACCTTCACGGTTCAGCCCACCTCTCTGCTGCTCTCTGTTCCCCATACTCCTAACTGTGAGGAGTGTCCTGTCCGCTCGCTGCTACTGTGTAGGGTTTTACAACCCACTGTGACATTTCAACAGGCCTGGGTCAAATGGCAAATGAAACCCTCTCAAATACTTGTCATGTGTGCAGTTGATTGTATGTTTAAGAGCCATCAGCCATCAACCTGTCTCAGTTGTTTAAAGGGTCTGCTGTTTGACCCATGCCTGCATACCTTATGTATTTAGATATGTAACAATGATTATAGACTTCTTGATAGGCAATCCTCAGTCACTTTTACAGATATATATAAAAAAAAGAAAACTACAAAAATGGGTTTCCATGTTGAAAAAAAATTAACTTATTATAACCTTTCATTTTATATACAGATGTAGATAGATACTTTTTTATTCAGTTTTATTTCTTTAAAATAGATTATTTTATTTTTTGAGCTTTGTAATTTTATGTTGAAATGTTTTATTTTTTTGCATCATACATGTGCTATGTGTCTTCTTTTGTATTCGGCAAGGTACAGGCTTTTTGTGTGTGCGTGTACACTTCAACATGCTTTAGTCGATAAGTTCTCCACATGGAAGATGAAGGTGAAACAGTTGCATATCTTTAATTTGGGGAAGTGTGGAGACTGCTTATAGAAAGAAGTGGGAGCTTAATTCCCGTCACAGTAGAGTATTTACACGTTCACTGTACATTTAACTTCATAAACATAATCTTTAGAATAAGGCTTAACTGATGTAACTAACATTGCTATGCTGTATTCCTGCCGCATGATTGTACCACGCTTGACTAATACGTTTGGTTGTGTGAGTATTTGTCATTCATAGGATTTTGGTAAGCAAAATGTGAATGTCTTAATTTAATTCAATACCTTTGCATCTGTATCCCATAGCTACATCACTGGATCCAAACTCCATATCTAAGACTTTAATGACCAACTTTTATGTGCTGGTATTGTTTTTATAGCCAAATGAGGATTATGCTGGTGCACTTCTGTCTGTGGCTGGCTATGTCTTTTACCTGTTTAGTTTCTTTTGATTATTAAAGACCATTCAATGAAAACAAGATGTCTGCATGTCCTGTCTCTGTACTGAAGAATGTGTGTGATAATGTTTTACCCTTCATTCCCCAAGTGTTCGGTAGAGCATATTTTGATTTGAGAAATTAGTGAGTTTAATTTAGCTTAAACAAACTAAGCTAATCTCTGGCTCTCTGTTGAAGAACGTCAGGCCCCGAACAATTCCCAGGGTGCACTGCAGATCTCAGAACCAGACCTTGGTTTCCTTGTCAAGCCCCATGACTTGTGGCTGGTGGAGATTTCATAATAAATATATATATATATATATAGCCTGGGGGATGGTCCATTCATACTCAGATCACAGAACCAACCCAAGATACAAGGGAGCTTTGTCCTGCCATGTATCTGTTGAGAGAAGAAGGCCTAATAGTTTTGACTAACTTCTCAGTTAATTATAATTTTTAACCTCAGCTAGAAACTCTCACACCAAAATGAGGATTTCAGTAAAAAAGAAGCCTCAGACATTATCTCCCTTTTGTATTAGTATGCAGAAAAGGTCTGACTCTGCGAAGGAACCTCTCCATGAACTCAATGAATATGAATTTGCTGGATTTCATATGTGGTGCTGATTTGTTTTATTTTATTTTTTCCCATTTAAAGCAACTTGTAACATTATTTGAAAAGGTGTTAAATAAATAAAGTGTATCATTATTATTATTATTCAAAACCTGCGTCATTTAGTCCGTTTGAGTCAGACTAATTGTTTTCCATTATGGTACTATTAATTTGGACAGATCACACAGCAATTACACTTTTACACTAGTGGACCAAACAAACACAGTAAGAATCTTTAGAGGAATTATAGGTTTCAAAACCCCCTTTGTGTATCACCAGTGTTTGGTAAAGACTCACATTTAAAATCTTAAACACTGACACTTTTACAGCACTAACACTGAGAACAGCAGCTGCTGTCTCATCTAATCAAATTATTTCATTTGCAACTTGTTTTGTATAATGGACTTTATTAACAGCAGTCAATAATATAGCTCAAAAACAACAAGCAAGTCATTCTCACCAAAACTTAATGTTAGTGCAAAAAAAACCCCATCATGATCCTATACATTCGGAAGAAAATCACAGCTGCACAACGACCAAACATGAATGGTACTCATGTTGAATAAAGGAATGGTGTCGATACAGTACTCCAAGGCAGATCCAGCAGTAGTTGAAATGGACAATCGGCCAAACACTGAAGCATGACATTACACTCAGGAATCACAGGGATGTGAGTCTCCTGGCCTGATAAGGACCTGCTTTGTATACACAATCCTCCCATTCAATCTTGGATATATTACCAATATAAGAAGCACACATTCAAATCCTTCTTCTATTACTGTGATCACATCCATAATTTATCTAATTAACTGTATCTAGTGATGTAGGGCTCTTCTGCAAAGATCACTTTGCTACTCATCACAGACATTCTTCAGATACAAACTGGGAGAAATCTAATGTTTAACATGATTAAAAACTAATACATATTTAACCACAAGTCTCATTTCAGTGGTAGTGGAGCAGTTTCTGAAATGGAAAAACCGCATTTGTCTTCAGATGAGTGACTTGCCGTTGATCTGCCGTTTCCTCTCGAGAATCGAGTCCATGCAACTTAAGTTTGGCACAGAAGGGAGCAGAAAGTTTGGTACAAAAGCAAAAAATACAAAGGAATAATGCCCCATCTAACAAGTAACTACATCAGGAAAATGTGATAAAGATACTTCTTCTATTTATCAAAGTATCTTTGCATTTTTTTATGATTCACAAAACAAAACATATAACAATTCCATATGCACACACCACTTCAAGTCTCACAAAATTCAAAAATCTAAATATTACAAGAAAAAAAACAAAAAAAACGAGAGCACAGTGAGAGAAAACCTGCACACTGTCAATAATCAAAAACATTAGTTATGTGTTTTTATCATGCTGGTTTATTTATGTAAATTGGAATATTAGTAAGTATGTGATCTTTTATGGTCATTCTCTTTAAGTTAAGAGAATACAATGGGATGTAGAGAAAAACAGTGAGACTGCCCTTTGGATACACAAGAACAACAATGTAAGGATTTAGGCCAGTTTCATCTTCGTCAGCAGACAAAGACAGACTTTAACTCATACAATGACACATACAATTAAACATATGCATAGAAAAAGCGAAAATTCAGGCTCCTGTTAAATCAACTTTTCTACTATAAATGCTTGAAATAATGGTCAACCCTTGGCCTTGGAAAAGCAGATAATTTAAGTTAAATTATCTAATGGACTGAGGGCTCAAGACAAAGCTCCTCTTTTATTTGGAACTCAGTGGAAATGAATACAACCGCCTACTCGCTGTAGCTACAACATCATTAAATATGTATAATAATATATGGTGAAAGAGAAAATACAACTCTCACATCACTGAATCTTTGAAAGCACATCTTCTTCACTCACAAAGCTGAGCTTTGGCCAACTCTGTCTTCTTTTCTAAAACGTCACCGTCCCCATTAGATGATAATACACACCACCTCATGTGGACAAACCCGCATTCACACGACTTATACAATCACTGTATAACCTCGAACGTGGGGCACAGCTGCAATTAGTGGGTAGAAAAGAGGTGGAAAGCCCTGTGGCTCTCTCTGCTTGTTGCTACAGTGTCTGAACTCTGTTGCCGTGTCTAGTCTGCCACTGTAGACTTACCTTCTCAACACCACTATGTTGCCTTTCCAAGCTGTGGATACTCAGGCAACTGTGGACTGTTTAGCTGTTTTTAGGAAATGCTCGATTAGCATGTTAGTTATACAGAGCTGCAGAGCTGTAGCGCAAATTGATAAACTGCAGATGTATTATGTACCAATATCTATTTCTTTGCACCACAAAAGGTGACACAAAGTTTATCAGTGACTGTTTGGTTGTCCGAAATATTGGCATGAATGGTTTGCATTCCCAAAGTAGCATAACCCCCCCCTCCCTCCCTCCCCTCCACTGGACAAATTGAACTGACTCTTTAGAGTGTCAGGAAATGAATCAAGTAAACAACAGTGGGAGGCAGGGCGAAAAAGAGGGAGTAGGAAAGAGAATGGATGATGAAGAGGATGAGAACAGGTGAGAGAGAGATGTTGGAGCTGGGGGTCGGTAAGGTAGGTGGCATGTTGTCCTGCCTTGTACAGGTGGTGGTGGGGTTGTAACAACCTCTGCTGGGGGTTGTTGCTTTCAGCTCCGGGACTCAGGACCTGGCTTCATCTTCATTTCTCTCTGTAGTACAGCAGGTACATCTTCAGAGGCTCGGGCAGCGGCAGGCCCAGTATCCTCTCTCTAAGCACGTTCACGGCTGGCTGGGGCCGGAGCAGCTCCCCGGTCTCCTTCTCCTCCTCCTCTTCCTCCTGCTCTTCCTCTTCGTCCTCTTCCTCCACCGTCTCCTCCTCTTCCACCACCCCTCCTGCTCCTCTCCCCGCCCTCCTGCTCCCTCTCATCTGCCGCCTCGCCTCCCTCTCTCCTGCCTCCTCCTCGTCCTCCGCTCTCCCTCCCTGGTTGTTGTTGCTGTCCAGAGGAGCGGGGCCGATACCACTGCTGGCCACCACCTGACGGGTGGCCAGGACTAGGGCGTTGCAGTGGCGCCGGTGGACGCGTCGGCGTTTGAAGCGAGGGCCGTACTTATGGAGCCCGGCCACCGCCAGACCCCTGCCCACGCTGAACGAGGAACCTCGGCCACGTGACTGGCTGTCTCCTGCATTTGTGGTCACTCTGAGGGTGTGGCGGATGCAGATACGAGCCAGCTCCTGTAACGTCCGTACTTCATACTTGGCTGCAAAATTGAGAACCACGAGAAAACAGGACGGAAAATAGGAAGGCGAGAGAGAGAGACAACAAAAGTGAATAATTAGATACGTACTATATGTGTCAAAATTCACATTTGAATAAAAGCTATAGGAGACAATATCACACTTACGTAGTGGGACAGTCTTGGGTTTGCCATTTGTGCTGTGTTTAGGCAGCACCAGAGGAGCGAAGGACACAGAGATGATCTTTTTGGTCTCCCAGCTGTTCGACCCCGTCCGGGTGATCTTGGTCAACTGCAGGAAATACAGCACAAGATGATTAAATTCAGTAACTTCAACAGGCTGCTTTCTATTTATAGTTCCAACTGTCCAAGAAGTGTGTACAATGTGTGTGTACAATGTGTGTTATTGTACTATAATAAACCAATTCGTCCCAAGAAATGTTTCAAAAGCAGATATTCAACATTGCAAAAGCTGTATTGAGATTATCAAAACTACATTCAGATACAAGGTATCTAGAGATCAAGGTATCTAGAGATAGTAGAGATACAAGGTTCTGCATATACATTATAACAAAGCCACTAAGATAGCAACCTTTCCAGACACTCACTAAGACAAGAAGGTGACAGTAATATCAAAGAATATGCAGTAAAATTGTACTTTAACCCCCCCCCTTTTAGAATTAATAAGCAGTATAAACATTTATTAATTGGTTTATAACTCACTATATTGTAGTTGTAAGCAGATAAGGGAATTTTAAGTGTTTATTAGAGCACAGTATTTGTCAACAGTCAGAACTTAGTAGAAGTATTAGTAGAAAGTAGAAACTGTTTTTATGGATCAAAAATCATTCCTATACAAATGCTGTTATTAATTTGCTAACAGTAATTAAGTAGTTCCTTTTGGCTCTGCACCGGAACAGCGACAAGCTGTGGATTAGTAGCCTATTTGCATTACTGACGTTACTGTATTTGTAAACAGCACAATACTGTTTTAGGTTACCTAATTTGAACTTTAGAAAGTTATATTTTATATGCAGTACTGTACAGCCATATACTGTATTCAAATAATACGAAGTACAGTCATTTAATTTCTAGCTGTATTGTATTTTGAAACAGTCAATAAAAGTCTTTATATTCATGTAATAAATATACAAATGTTAATTAGATGGTAATCTGCATGAGAAATAAAGAAAAAAAGTGGTTATAATGATCATCCACTTATACATCAATTGGACCCAGACAGACGTGATCACTATATAAGGTACAAGGAAATATCTATCTATACAAGGTTTCCACTGTATTATTATAACTGTGTTTTACTATACTGTCATTGATTATTTATAAACTAGCCTCCTCTTATGGGAGCTCACAGAAGGAATTATAGTTGTTGTCAAATGCATAAATAATTAACATGCACATCTGCTTGCAACTACATTATTGTGTGGCAAGTCATTAAATAAATCCAAATAAGGTTAAAATCAAGGCAACTGGACTTGGTAGAAGATACTCAAAAACATTTTGTTTGTTGTTTTCATCCAAAAGGCTTCTTCAGTTCTGACAGGCAGAGAATCCCAGCTATTTAACCTCTGTGGGGTCATGTTATTTATTAAATGTTTATATACTGCCTGTAAATGCTAAATCGAGGGACTTAAAGTGTTGCTGCAGATTTTAACTATTGTGCACAAACCTTTTCCTCCAGCGGCATCACCAGGATGCCCCCCACCTTGAGCAGGTTCTTCATGTAATCCTCGTGCTCCTTCTGCACCCCGGCGCCGCAGTACACCCTGTGATACTGACGGCTCTCTGGAGGAATCTCCAGGCAGTTACCCACAACGAAGGACGGCTCACAGAACTCAAATCTGAAGAGAGTCACAGGAGCGATGAAAAACAATGTACACAAGAGTGAAAGATGTGAAAACAATAAAAATGTCACAGAACGTTTGGAAACCTACTTGTCAAAGCTGTCGCTGGTTTTGATGAAGGAGTCGAGTTTCTGGTAGGCATACTCAATCACATCTGCATGTAACTCTATTCCATGATTCACTCCAAATGGTCCTGGAACATATCACAGTTTTAAATGAACCACATTTACATGAACACAAAGTCTTTAAGGTGTGCTAACGAGTGTCTACAAGATTTTCCCAAAGCTCCACTTAAAATGAAGGGAGACTTTGGAATAGTTTACCTCTCACTCTTCATCCAATTTAATCAACATTTTTCTCTCACTGTGCTTTTCTTGACTGACTGCTTTTCTAATGATATTTCTGTTTTGGATCTATTTGATATTCTTGTGTTTCTTACTAGCGTGCCTGTTTAATATTTAACGCTGAATGTTTTTCAATGAGAAGCACACAAAGGTGGGGTATGCGAGTCTGGAAAAAGCTAATTCAACACACTTTTTGTTAAATCTCCTCACTGTCTGCTAGCTGTCCATTCTGTGCCCGCTGGAAAATAAATAAATGGGAAACAAACAAAGTGGCTCAGACCGAGGCATGAAAACAGATGCGGAGGTTGCTGTTTCTGCTTGACAGGTGGGTAACATTAGTGTTTTTAGGTTGTTGTGATGTTAGCTATAGTAGCAGAAGAGACAGAGTAAGCACTGCTGCACACAAAACTTTAATTATCATCCCCTGGCATCAGGATTCGTGACAGGAAAGCTACTTTTGTTAAAAAGGGCCAGAGGCTGCACAAATCCATTCTCATGAATACTGTATTTTACAGACATTTTCCTATCTGGAGAAGGTGTGCTGGCTCTGGGACATCTCGTCCTCTCTGCATGTTAGCTTCACAACTGTAGCAACAGTTTGCTAACCCTAGTTCACACACTACTTCACTGTAGTTTTGTAAAAACATTCTTAACAACTGACTTGCTAGTTTGTATTCTGTTGTATTTTGGATGCTGGGTTTGTGTGTTTGCATGTCGTTTGTTTGATGGCGGAGCTTCTGAACGAGCACCGAAGGGATGGGTGCATTTGTTTGCCTGTCGAGTTCAAATATCAACAAGCTATGTCCAGAATCACATGCCCCACCTTTAATAACCCCTATTTAGAAAAGTGCTCTATGAATAAATCTGTATGAATAAATCTTTACTTAATTACTTATTAACATAGTCTCTTTTTTTGCTTGAAATGTCAATGTAACCATGGAATGCATATTATTGATTTATTCAGTAAACCAACTCAAGTAGAACAGATTATATGAATGTAGAATATGTACAGCGCTGATTTTCTCTCTAAGCTCTGATCTCGTGGTCCCCACAAGGAAACACTGATCTCAGCACAGCAGGGTGTTATAGAATATTTCTTAGGTTTTTTTAATTGATGTAACAGGGAAATGTAAGACAGGTCTAGCTTGGAGTCATTAGCTGACCCCACAAGTGTTCACTGACCTTCCAGCTCTAGTTATTTCTCTCATGTATCTGTCCTTGTTAGGGAGATGACAGACTGATAAGGCAGAGACAGAAGCTCAGGCATCAGGCTAGCAGATATCGCTGTTCTCTGGGAATCTTACAAGGTTGAGTCCTACAAGAATGTTGTAGAACTTTCTATCTCAACAGATTAGAGTACAACTCATGGATAGTAATAGATTCCAATATGATGAAGCATTGGAGTCTAAACATCAGATAGATTTTTTGTTCTAGGTTAAGGCCAGCTAAAGATGACCTGATGGAGAAACCTACAGGAACTATAGGGGGAAGACAGAAACATTTGGTGTTGGCATTCGATGTGTTCACATGTTGTATGCTGGCACTGTATCTCCTCGGCCGGGCTCAATAAAACATGTTATGTTAAGTCTTCATCAGTCTCCGAATCTTGTTCACACCTGAACCTGGCTCACAATATTTCTTCAACACAGGGAGCGACGATACTGTAAGTACGGGGAAATGAACTGGACCTTAGTTGATTGCTGGTGACAAACTGTGAAATACTACTCTGCAACTGTAAAAATATAAAGCATCTAATGAAAACCTGCTCCTCCTTTAGTGAATTGTCCAATCACACCAAAGTATAACGTGTATCAGTTCACCAGAGCGTACCTCTGACCTTCACGCTGCGACATGTTTACACTGAGATTCCAGAACAATAATAAAGGAGCTGCATACTCAATTACTGCAGCTATCCACATACCCAGTATGAGGCCGACCATGGTGCTGAGGTAGCCGGTCCCACTGCCAAGGTTGAGGAAGGAGAGGCCTGGATGGAGATCCAAAGCCTCCATCACCTCAGAGTAGATACATGGAGCAGACAGGTGGATGTTTCCATGCCGCCATGCCAAGTCCTAATAACAACAATGGTAGAGATTAACCACCTTTTCTTATACCCACAAATCTTTCAGCCTGTGTAACTCTACAACTACCGGTATGTCCTTAAAAACACGACAAATATCCAGTGATTATTATTCTCATCCAGCAGCGTTTTACTCCAAAACACTGTCATCATGTATGCTGTGAGTTGCTTTGGACCCTGTTTGGGTGATTTCACAGACTTTTGTTTTCCTCACCTTGTAAGCGTTGTCCCGGTATTCATCCAGGTAATAGTCGGCCCTGTCGATGGCTCGAAAAGCCCGCTCCACTAGGTCTGATCGGATGTAGTAAGCTTCCTTCAGGTTGTCAATCAAGTCGTCATTGTCCTCACCGGCACTCACAGCTCCACCCATCTTGACTGAAGGCAAAGAAAAACAGGTGATTAACTAATAAAGACAACAATTATGGGATAAAAGCACATCTACAGTAAGCACTGCTGCACACAAAACTTTGATTATCATCCCCTGGCATCAGGATTAATGACAGGAAAGCTACTTTTGTTAAAAAGGGCCACAGGCTGCACAAATCCATTCTCATGAATACTGTATTTTACAGACATTTTCCTAAAACGATCATTCTTGTTTTGCTTTTTTTTTTTTTTTCTTCAGTTTCAGCTGATGGAAGATTTCAAGAACTTCAGACTTAATAATAAAAATCATACTGTCTATGTTCATGAACAATATAAAAAAAGGTAGAAGGCTGAAGCTTCATACCTCAGCAGTAAAACTCCCACAACTCCATTAGTCAAAATATGTCTCTGATGCAAGCGTCTGAAATGCCGTTTTTGTTGTACAAAACAAGCAACAAGAAGACATCACCTCTGAGAAATTAGAATTTTCCTATTTTGTTTGGACATTTCAATGACTAAATGATAAATTGATTCATTGAGAAAGTAAACATCAGACTATTTGACATTAAAAACAATCGGTAGTTGCAGCCCTAAAAATCCTCCATCACCCATAACATTAATAAAGAATTATGTTGTTTTTAAGTCATTCATTATGTGATTATACTACACTGTACACTACAAAAATGTGACAGTCACAACCTCTCAGCACATGTCTAATATGACAACGCAAACTAGTGGTTATTGATTCAAAATGCATCCAACGCTGAGCTCTTTCGTGCCTAAATGAAGCTTTCGGCAGCAGAATACAACTGTAGGTGTGAATGCTGCTGCAGTGGTTCAGGGTGGTGTTAAAAACAACACCAGAGGGCAATGCCAAAAGGACAAGAGATCACAGGGTGCACTGGCTGCCAAATGCTGGCCACAGCCATGAGGCCATAAAAGAACAAAGGGCCATGTGCATTTAAATTTTACTGGACCTCTTGCTTTTCATGCCACCTGAGTTGAGTCGACATGATGCTGTCGGGTGCGGAATTAATAAAGGAACAAACAGCAGCTCAAAATGAATATCCATGTTCAGGGAAGAGGATCCAGAATGAGATGTTGCTCCTGTGAATATCATAAACTTCTACTTTATGATTCGTTAGCACAGGTGACCACAGGGGGGCACTGTAACCCCGTCTGTAACACACTAAGTGGTTTAGTAGGCTAGTAGGGTACACACTTCCTGCAAAACGCTGCCATTTGAGCTTCGCAATTCATTCGCTGATTAAATGAATAAGCTATCACTTGCATTCTTACGTTCGCATGTTGTTTAAGGAGGGTCAAACGTCACGCCACGACCTGTAACGACCTGCAGGTTTTTGTTTTCCCCGCATTGAGCCACAGCCTGCACGTTGTTGCGGCTGCCATTTGCGCCACTCGGGTGATCCAGATTCGAATAAACTCGAATATTCAAGCTCTCTGGTCTAACTATCGAGTGGTATAAACAACAGAGACGAAGCATTACACGAAGAACAGACTGTCACGCAGCTGCAAGGTCAACACAGGCAGAAAAAACCGCATTCTCTTCGTCGCTGGAAAAGAAGAAAGATCGAGACAAGAGCTAACGTTAACTGCTGGCGGTGTGGAAACGAGCCGCTGGCTCTCCCCGCCGCCTCCACGATGAACCCTGATGAAGCTCAGGTTATACCTTGTGAAAATGCCGACTGATATGATCTGCTTAGCGGGTTTCCTTGTGTCCAGGCTTTTGTTGTTGGAGGGATCCAGTCACAAACACACCACTGCTGGATGTAAACATTCGGCCAGCTGACGCTCTGACGTCAGACGTAATTTACGCCAGACGAGGGCCCGAAGAGGATGGCCTATATAAAGTCTGTGCTTACAGAGATATTGCATGTCTTAGTTTTAATTGAATTAGCCCTGTTAGTGACTGTGTTGCTGTACTGGGCCCATGCATTAAACCGATGTCCTACCATAGGCTTACTTAAGTAAAGACATTCTGACACCTTACAGTATGAAAAAGCAGAGCTGCATGTAACATTATTGATGGCTGAATTTAATTTAGCTGCTTCAGTTTCAGGCACGCAGGCCACTGTTTCATGGACATTCGATTGGTGCTGTGACAAGTCCAAATGTCCGCAGGGGAAAAGGCCTGTTGACCAGGCTACTTGAAAAATCCACTGAAACAAATGTTTCAGCTATTAAGGCTGTTTTTTTGTGTTGGATTGCATTGTATACTATATAACAATGTACATGGTTTTCTGGTCACTCGTAAATCTAGCTCACAGAAATGGTATACTTTTTATAAAACATTGTGATAATTGTCATAATATTTGTAATAATAATCTTTACTCTGTACCAAGGCCACAGCCACGTTTCTGGCACTGTCTTTACACTTTGTACTGTTTTTACGGTGTGTTTCCTGACTCTACATTTGCTGTTAAATTAATCAAAGACATGGTTTAAGAAATATGCTAGCACAAAACTGACATAGTGAAAGCTGAATAAAACACTGAAACAGAGCATCTCTTTGGGGGATTTAGCTTTCTGACATGTTGTCAACTTTATTCTGTCGGTACAAATATTCTCACCACTGGCTTACCTGCCTGCATGCCTTTAAAGATTATCATATCCTGTTTGGAAACAACAGTGATCAATATTCTCAAACCACAACATCATATAAATCTTGAGAAAATAAATAATTTCACACAACATTAATGTCTTTGTTACATTCAAAGTGGATCATTTGTGATTTATTAAATAAATCTGTCCAGCAAAATTTAACTGCCACCCAAAATGACATTTCCATTTATCAAGACGGTCTAAGGAACTGTGTGAGTGTGACAGGCAAGACTTTATGTTTGTTTATGTAATTTCTTGTTGAGGTGTACTCACAGTAACTCAATAATACAGTTTAATATCCTCCACAGCAAACTGAATAAACCCATGTCATACAAACACCAGTCAATTCACAGGTTCCTTATTGTCGGTATTCACTTTTCAGGTATAGTATGTCCCTTATACAAAGAACAGCCTTATATGTAAAGTAACTACAATGTAAGACAAACAAATAAAAAAAAGTACAGTAAAACAAATGATACATACCATTTTACACATGTTTACAAATTAAATCCCATCAATCACCTAATTGGCTATCCAAACCCCTCTGTCTGTCTGGACACAGCATTTAATCTGATATTTGCTGTGATGCTTCCTCTGTCTCAGGATCCACCTCTCCCTCGGACCAAACACATCACACCTTTCACATGTCTTACATCGTATATATGTGTATGAGCTGTTGGCCCTCTCCACTGTCAGACTGGTCCATATTCAGAAACTGTGAACGCTAATTAAAACTTTAGATTCTGAGGAGTTGCACTCGTGAATTAAGATATGTCATTAGATGCACTAAAATTTGAGGATTAACATGTTAAATAACACAGATGAAACATGACAGTTAGCTTTAATATTTATACATGAGGATTTAGACAATAAATTAGGATTTAGATTTTTATTTATTATTATATTTAGATGTAATGCATTTTGACAACCAAGACTAAACGTTTGTTTCACTGGGTCAGTGGAAGATATTTATACTTTTGGATTCTGTCTGAAAGCAAACACTGCTGTGACAAAATGAACTCAGAGATCAGAGAATGTCACACAGTGTTTAATGAATAATGATTATCACTATTAACAGCTGCAGAGAAACACAAAGTACCTATGATGATACTCATAGTTCGTGAGTCCACACAACATGTTGATTAACTAAATGTTCCACTAGATGCCAGTGCTGTTCAACATAAAAACTACATGTAACTGCACGTTAACAGCACACGAAGTCCCCCATTTTGTTTACCAGTTGGGAAGACAGTGTGTGTCATGTGCCTGCTTGACCATGCATACTGTGTGTTAATGCATATGACACTGGTGTTACTGCAATGAAAAACTGATCATCTGTCTCTCTCATAACACAAACACATAGACATTTGTCTTAGTATACTTGTGAGGACATTCACTGACATAATGCATTCCCTTGCCCCTTAAACCTAACCATAATCATCACAAGTAAATGTCTAACTGTTCTAACCGTAACCGTCTTAACCCTTAAACAGTCCTTCCCAGACTGAGGACAGGGCAAAATATCTTCACTCTCAAGTTTTAAAACTCAAATCGGTCCTCACAAAGGTAGACGTACACACAGATTCAACATAGTCATACTTGTCTATGATTCTTTATTTTTGTTTTTCATAGAGAACATTTAAAATGGTTCATACCCCCACAATAACTGACATCACTTCTCTGGTTTATAACACTGACACAGGAACAGGGGAACATGTACACAAGTACACAAACACACAGTCACAAATTCGGCCCATCTACAGTGTTTTACTTCCCAAATTAAAAAATTTAAATAAAAAAAAAAAACATGAGACCCCGAGGACACACAGCCAAGGCCTGTCCCACTTTACAAAACGTTGCAGTAGCAAAGGAACGACCACATCTACAAAAGTAACAAAAATGACCATACAATCTATCGTTGTGGAAGTGCTTGTAATTTTGGATGTTTTGTACTTTTTTAAAAGGATATCAATATCAATGCCTAGAAAATCACCAGTAAAAATAGCTCATCTCTGTAAAAATGTGCTAGCAGGACAACCCTTGGCTGTGGATTTTTTTGTCTTTGTCACAAACTTTTTTTTATTCATTTTTTTTTTTTTTGCCATTTTCAACTTGTCTTCAATACAACAACAATAACACTGTTTCTTCTTAATACAAATATGTACAGAGACTTCCACTTGTTTCAAAATAATGCCCTGCACACACTGATGCATTATCTAGGGATGATGATAATGATGATGTTCTTCAGATTCCTTCACAGAAACTGTCCATGCAGTTTGGTACCTGAATCGACAGAATGAGATCACAGTTTCTTTAGCCTAACAAAAGTTTGTTGTTTTGAATCTGTCACAAAATGGTCTCCACCTGCATGGAAAAGACACATTTACACCCCCACCCCCCCACCCCAAGGTCCCATGGATAACAGATCTATATCCAGACCAAACGTTTTCCACAGTATTTGAACCAGGTTTGCCAAGTGTAAACACACCATATCTTGAAATGAGCGGAGTGAGAAAGGCACACATGATAAGACCACACAGTTTGTAACTTCCGCAGGGAGGGGGGTGGGGGTGGGGGGGTGGTAGGGGGCTTTTGGTTTTGCTCAGCTTGATGAAAAGTGCCACTCAACTAGACATTTCTTTCTCATGAGTCAATTTCTATGTGGTGTGTGCGTCAAAGTGGGACCATTCTGCTCTTGACAACCACGCGTCTGTACCTAACATGAAACCGGGATGCAGAGGTGTGCCTCCCCCCCTCTTCAACACACAGCTGGAGTTTGGTCTGGGCTGGCTTCCCTGAAAGTGTCATCATGTTAAATACATTTTCATTCCAGATTCTTTAGGGAAACTGGGCCCTGACCAGTTTGTTTTTTTAAATTTCCTTTGCTATTTAGAATGATAAAACTCCTCACTCCATCACTCAATACTTTTATGTAAATAAGAAAACATACAGTGCGTGGGTGCAGAACCAACCGTAGGCTGCATTTGCTTTCTCAGCTGACATTTTTTGAAAATGCTATGCTTTCATGGCCTCAGTGTTATTAATTTACATACCTCAGTAGACAATTTCATCAAGCAGTTTAAAAGGGGTCATGCCATATCAAATAAGTTAGGAGAATATTCACAGTCTAAACACTCTTGGGTAGTATTCTCGTGCATTTCAAGAGAGGAAGAATATGCTACTTTGTTAACCAAATGCATTAAAACTATCTTTCATGAGGAAAGGTTACACAAGACATGAAGAAGGGGTTTGGGGGGGGGGGGGGTTTAAAAGTCATAAGAAGCTTTGACATTCTCTTGAGTGATGGACACATATTTATGCAACAAACGCCTCCTCCTTAAACAAGGGGGAGATTGTGTAGCCTGGCAAATCAATTTCCCACTCCCACACACTCATCTCATTTCACACGAGGCCTTGATCCAGCCGCTGCTATCGCCTCTAGCCTCAGCTGACTGGCTGACCTATGGCATTGCTCTGTTCTGCTTTAGCAGCTCTCCACGGTCACCTGAGAACCAAACTCTGCTTCCTGTCAATCTCTTTTGGTTTTTGTTTAGAAAAGAAAGTACTGCTTCCTTCTATGCATTTTGGAGCTTTGACAGCACGGGCTGAACCCCATGAACCTAAGAGATGTCTGCATCTGACATAACGTACGGGTTGTTTTTGTATGTGAACTGCAACAAACAGATGTGACAATGCTTTGTAATGCGCCCTCCAGTGGGGGTGAATACTTTCTATTGCTCGTGATCTATTGGGGTCCTTACAAGTCGAGACTCAAATGCTGGCATTTTCAACGATTATTCAGAAAGTGCACAAAGGAGTTTCATTCTACATTGGCTAAAAGCACATTTACAACATGCCTTTGACATCAGAGTTACACAAAGGTATCATACTGTACACCACAGTAGCTGCGACAGATCACTCAAAGGCAGGTTACACTAAAGTCTCCTACTTGCTCATTTCAACATTAGAGAGGATGGGCTCATTGCGAGCAGGCCTGACCAGTAACAATACAATAACTGCACAATGTCGCCAAACACTATGTGCAGAACATTATTCAGAGGCGTCATTTTTTTTATACTATACATGAACTCACATGACACTTAGGAACAAAGAGCCAACCATCTAGTTTCAAAGTGACAGTCATTTCTCAGATTCAGTAGTATAACATACAGCAGAAGTTTTTGACATTTCTGGATCAAGGACAGACCAATAAAGGAAAGGAAAGAAAAGAAAAGGAAACCTATGACAACACTTCCAAAGTTTTGTACTGTATCACCAACAAAGGCTACTTTGCCTTCAGCTTGACTGAATGGTATGTTTAAAGCCACAGTTGAGCAGGTCTTAGTGATATTACATAAGGTGTAACTGCCTCCTATTAGTAACGCCCCACACATCTCTTCTAGACAGCTAGTGATCCTTTGATAAGGTAATACAAGAGAAGAAGAGCAAGTCAACAATTACACTGGAAAAATATATGTATGTTTATATTCATATATATAGCATCTTTAAAATCTATTTATACAGAGTGTATATATAGTGTACTAATGGCCAACTTGGCAGAGAAATAAAGGCATCTGAAACAATCACCACTCTCTTGATGCCGTGGTCTTCCCAGGACCAGACATTGTTACATTGCAGAAATGCGAAGAATCAGGAAAGAAAGTGAATTCTCTTTTTTTCGTTTTTTTTTTTTTTCTCTTTTTAGTGGCACTTTGTGCATCAAAAAATTAAAATCTAGAGTAAGGCTACAAGGGCGTGTATGTTTATCCGATAGAAGTTTGTCAAAGGAGGCCATCCTACAGGATCCTCGAGGGCTGGATATGTCGCTGTGTGTGTGTGTGTGTGTGTGTGTGTGTGTGTGTGTGTGTCTTTTAGACCCATACATCCAGCCTAAACCACGGCTGGAATAGAGCTCAATATATGTACCATTGTACTGATGAAAACAAGAAACAAGAACCAAAATCATCAAAAGCATTACTTAAGCATCTGTGGTACATTACAGAGGTTTTGGGTGAGCCAGTGGTGGCCGCTACAAAGCGCTTGGGAGAGGTAACATTTTGGAACTCTATGTTTTGTTTTTTTTAACATTTCTTGGTTTTCTTTTACCTGACAAAAGCAAACACACGGAGACCAGATAGCAACACCAGATTGCTTTTGTTTTTTTGTCTTTACAATCAGCTGCTGGTATGTCTAGGTATAAGCCTAAGTAATCAAACTGTATTTGTATTGATTTTCTTTATTTAAATATTAGCAGTGGATCTTTAAGACTACTCAGACTCAACCGTCACATCACACACATAAATAACAAAATAAATATACAGCCATATCAGTCAATTTCTTTCATATTAAATAAATAATAAATACATACTTTCTTTTTTTTCCTCAGCAGTGGGTTTCTGAATGTAGCAGTAACAGAAAGAACATAAACAAGAACCCCCAAAAAAACTTCTTTTTGTAAAATTATCAAAAGATTTTTGTCAGTTATAAAACATCTGCACTTAAAAAGGTTTTTAAAAAGTACTCAAAACAAAATATGCCTTGTCAGTTATCTATATAGACTTTTAAAATATTGACGTAAGACATCTGCTAATCGCTTTGACCATGATAATCAGTAAAGATGCATTTTATGTGTGTGTGTTACAAAACAAAGTTAATAAATAGATTGCTTCAAATAAATAAACCTCAATAACATAAATGGCAATAAGTTACAATTTAAAAGTTCACAACTTTAAATAATTCATATATAACAATAATTATTGTACCACAAAAACTATTCATTGAAATGAAGTGCAAATCCTATGTTGATAAATACTATTGATATGACTAACTGAATGTGAAATGTGTGCACACTATTACTATTATCATTTCAGCTTTAAGAAAAGGGGGGAGAAGGATTTATCTGCTGCTTTTTAAATCATGATATCAGCTGTTCCATGAAAAATAAACAGCCCTGGATCTGTCTCATGACCTTGCTTGAAGAATGTTTTTTCCCGCTAAACTGAGTCAACGTTGCGCTGTTGACATGTTTACCACAGTAATACCACAAAGCAAACACATACTCAGTTTAGTGCATGCTTCATATTGCCGGGGTGTGTGCGGTCATGAATCAGAGAGCTAGTGGAGCCGGTGAAAGCACACACTTGCACGCAGTGTATGCTACAGGACAGTACTGAGAGTCATCAGCTCCTCGTCTTCCTGTCACCAAGTTCCTGTGAGCAGTCCTGTGTACACGTTCCTCCATGTTTCAGTTGGTGTGAAGCGCAAAAAATGAACAACCCTCTCCAAAAACAGTTCAGGACACAAAAGAGACAACAGGCAAACATACAGCGTATTAAAACCCCCAGATACAGTCTCTGGTAACATTATGCTTCGTTTCCATCCAGTCTGACTGAAGGATCTGTTTCCTCCTTCTAATCCCAGCAGCAGCATGGTGTGGATTTTGGTCCGCGTCACTTTTCTTCAAACAGAGTGCTCCCTGGGTTGACTTTTTTAAGTTGCCGTTTATTTAAATAACCTGAATTCCCTTTTTGTTTTTGAATCATATTTCAATATATTGTAGAATATTCCAACATCTCTCTTTCATCTCCACCTCCGTCACGCTCCTGCGCTTTAGGACAGTTTGCGCTCTCTCCGTGTGTGTGTGTGCGTGTGAGTGTGTGTGTATGTGTGTCGAGCCTCAGACTTTGATGCCCTTCACTGCTTTGTTGATGCTCTCCAGCAGTGCCTTGTTCTCGGGGCTCTGGAAGCAGTCCTTGTTGGTGTACATGTCGGTCAGGGTGCTCACATAGCTGTCAAAGTTCTGCTCGGTGATTGGCTCCTGCTGTGGTACAAACAACAACCAATCTCAACTGAGAAGAGCAGGGAAACAAACGGCTCTGCGCTGGTCAACACACAAGATACATCTTGAAACATATGCATTAATTTCAACAAAAAGGTGTGTGAGTGGGCCCTGTGTGTGTACATGAACAACAACTTACCATATGTGGCAGGCGTATATTAGCAAGGCTGCGGATTAGGGCGCGGCTGAGGCCAGACAGCTCCATGAACAGGGCCTCGTTCTGCTCCTCGATCACCTTGTTCTCATGTTCAATGCTCTTCAGGTTCTTCTCCATGGAGGAGATCTACAAGACACAGCAACAGGATTTCTATGATTATCTACAAGCACCACTCAGGTTGTACCTTGTCTTTTCAACTTAAAATCAATACTTGAAGATGTTAAATAGAGGTGATATTCTGAAGTTTTCCTATTACTAACAATTAATTGATCATACTAATTAGGATTGTATGTAATACTAAGAAGTAGTGTGTGCATCAGAGCCTGATATATCTCCTTCCTCTGAGCCATTGAGCTCCATTGTTGTCCAGAAGCTTGTGAAAACACATCAGTGAGCCTCAATGTTGCAGTGGGTGGCATGTTCCTTTATCACCATGAACACACACACTCTAGTTTATTTTGACTCCATCCCACATACACCGATCTGCCATACTCACTAGCTAAAAATAGCGCCTGACAAACTCTTCCTCTGACACAACATATTCTTACAGATTTATTTCTTCAGGACTTGGGGCTGAGAGCAAACAGTCTGGTGTATGAAAATATGAAAGTACAGAGAATACAATGATGGTTCTGCTCTTGAGATTTCACTTGTCTTATCCTTGAAAGGGAACCTATGTAATTTTTGCTGAACAGCGGCCACTGTGGCCACAAGTGGTAATTACATGACAATGGTAAATGCTAAAACGTAGTTTAACAGTAGTAGGAGAGAGAGTTTCCAGCAAACAGACTGAATAATGTCAGTTACAAAGCAATATTTATCTTACATTTGCTAACATTACCCACCACAAGTTACTGGTCATATCAGATCAGGTAATGTTATAGCTGCAAAACATTGCTATAGCTTTTTAATTATTTTTTTTCATTAGGAAGATAAAGTTTGTGTTCAATCATAAGGCTTTTCCATTTGTGATAGTTTAAGAATAAAACAAATGCTAAAGTTTTACAGCTGTGTCTTTGTAATATCTCAACAACATGTAACATCAAATGTTCCTTAAAGCTGGGGTAGGCAATTTTTATGATATGCCTTTTTTGTTATATTTGTTAAAATTCTCTTTAAATCCCAATTGATACACCAAATGCTCTGATAGAAAACGAAAATCAAATCTGGTATCTGTGGCTGGTGCAGGGCGACTAGTGCAGGCACTGTGCATGAACAGGTGTTTTGGCTGAGCGGCTTTGGAGGGGGGCCTGAAGGTAGGGGGTGGTATTTTTCAGTTTTCAAAATCTAGCTCTCTCTGGCTAGTTTCACCAACATTGCCTAGCTTCAACAGACTCAAGTGACTGTATTGAGTACTTTAACTCCCACAGTCTAATTGCGGTAAAACACATCAGCATTTCTGTCCTGAAAGAACCCAACACATGTTCAGCAGTTGATGTGTTGAAACAAAACAAAAGTAGAGACACACACCTGAGTCTGCAGGTTGACCATGTCAGCCTCCATTTCATTGTTGGATTCATTGAGATCGTTAATCTCTTTGTTGAGCTGCTTGATGTCCTCATCGTTGTCCAAAACTAAAGGAGAATTCAGATACATTAGATTAGAAAAGAAAACTATGGACTGTACTATGCATTTTCCATGGTATGTCTAACTTTGCTACTTTGGAATAAAGAGTATATTAGTTTTGTTAAAGTGATGTTGTATTGAGTTTCAGGTATATTCTGAATGCTAACTGTTCACTTGGTTCCATACCTGACATTCTTTGCTATACAAAACGATTTGTAGCTGTATTGATTGGTCAAGTGTACATTGACATTTATAGTTTTAACTTTGACAGACTTTCCCCTTTACTTTGTCTAAAAACTTTTAAGTTAAGTTCATTTAAGTGCTCTAGAAAATAGTCAGTATGTTTTTGCACATACATATACGTGTAAATACACAGACCCACATACAAATATATTTGGAGTTTTTTGTTTTTTTACCATCACTGGCTCGGAACTTGGTGCTCAGGTAGTCCTCTGTGGGGAACTTGGCCTTCTTCTTGGCGAATAAGGCTCTGGGGCATCCTGAGAGGCTGGAGACACAAGTGACACACAGAGGGTGGGGGTCATACAGTCATGTGTATTACACTGTGGCCTGAGTTATCACTTTATATCTAAACACACCAGCATCAGTATGTGTACACATACAAGGAATATGATTCCAATTTTAAGTTGCTCTCAATGTACACACATAACATTTTACAGGAAAATAGAAATAGGCATACAGCTCCTACATCTACATAAGTAGATGAAAATAAGTAGGCGTTTATGTATATATATATATATATATATATATATATATATATTTATATATTATGTATTTAAATGAAGATGTTGAATACAAAATTATAGACATGGAAGTTCCTTAAACCTTCTACACAGGACTTAATTTGCATAAAGTTGTTCTAAAGTCTAAATCCACATTCACTATCTTCTCTCTTATATAGTTAGTAAAGACCAAATAAAATATAGCCGCAAGCGGCGATTCGCGGGTTCACACCTTTTATTGCAATATTGACATCAAAATGATTTCACACATATGGTTCAACATTGTTATAAAACACATCCTGCAAGTTTTGTAACAACTGGACAACCATTTTCTGATCTATAGCTTGATTTGTATCATTCCACGTCCAGTTACGATGTATTTAAAGCGCCCCCTAGTGGTGGATTTGAATGAGACTTTCAGGGTATGTGTGAGGTGCTGATGTAGACATATCCTGAAAGTTTTATGTTGATTGGACAAACAATATGCATTTTGTAGCCTGTTTTGCATTTTATCCCCTGCAGTTTGTTTGCATTTATAGCGCCCTCGGGTGTTTGATTTGAATGAAACTTTCAGGGCATGTTTCAGTTATTTATGTGGACATATCCTGAGAGATTTGTGATGATTGGAGAATGAATATGGGATTTATAGTGTAATTTGTGTAATGCTAAGCACCTGGCTTGCGCTTGTAGCGCCCCCTAGTGATGTATGTTCATCAAACTGTCCAGGTATATCCGAGGCACCTATCTGAATATATCCTGTGAGTTTTGTGATGATTGGCCCTACGGTTGCTGATTTGTGGTCATTCATGTCCAGAGCCACGCCCCTTTCAAAGTTCATTGGTCCATATCTTGAAAAGTAATTGAGATATCGACATGCTTTATATAATTTTTAATAGGCTTGATCCAATGATGATTCACTGAAAATTTGGTGGCAATCGGAGCTACGGTCTAGAAGGAGATGTCAAAAATGTGATTTTCAAAAAATTCTAAATGGCGGAAAAAAACTCTAGGCGGACCTTAATAGTCCTTGAGGCTTTTTTCTAGAGCACATTGAGCTGCACCTGTGTGAAAAATTATAAGTCAATCGGACTTACGGTGTAAGGGGCGTGGCCTTTCAAAGTTTGCATTTTTAAGCCTTAATTATAGCACCACCATGTGGCCTGATTGGGTTCATATTTCTGTGGAAGCTGATTCACACCATTTCCAGTTATTCGCCCAAGTTTCATGCTTCTAGCTCAGGGGAATTTAAGCTGGCGCGGCAGACAACAAATAATAACTAAAACACACAAAAACAAATACGAATACCCTAATAACTGTCTGCATGCAGCTTACCTGCGGTGTGTGAGGAAGCTTCCGTTAGCATGTCCAGAGCCGTCACAACCTGGAGTGGGACAAGTCGGCCCCTCTGTCTTGAAGGCTTTCCAGTTGAAGGGTGTTCCATTCAGGAGGCCCTCCTTTTGTCTGCGGGCCGCCAGCGGACACCCGTAGGCGCTACGGTGTGTGGCATACTTCCCACTGATGTGACCCAGGCTGTCGCAGCCTGGCACCGGGCACCTGCAGGGAGCAGAGGAAAGGAAGGAAACAAGAAAAAGACAAGAGCAGAGTTGTGTAGCAGAAGAGGGAGAAGAAGTGTGAAGTCAGACAGCAGGGAAAGAAATAAAGAGAGTGAGAAGGCACAAGGGTTAGACAACGGGATTCCAAAGATTCAAACTGTAGAGAAAGTTAAGTATATTATAAAAGATTTAAGTTATATACTTTCTCTACTGGGCCAAATCAATATTCTTACATCTGTGTTTGACATATTATTTATGTAATGAATAATATTACTGATGCAAGAGCTATTGAGGTTTAGCACATGCTGTTATCAACATGCTGTTAAATTAACTGTTTGTGTGTAAATGCAATATGAAGCTCATGTATTTCTTATGTACTGACAATCTATCTACGATACTCTACCATGAACTACATTCAGAATCAGTATCTGCAGTAAGTGTATTTTCCCATAAGTAAGGGCCTGATTGTTTGATTCAGTTACGGGGGCAGGTCACTACCTCTGCATATGATTCACAGTGACTTTCCTCTCTCTCTCTCTCTCTCTTTTTTATTGCATTTTACTTTTACCGTCAGTCTCGCTAAAAGCAGACATTATGGCTTTCTGAGCGGTACGAACTTTAAAAGCTCGGAGTCCTCCTGGTTGTCCTTGGTAGGAGTTTTAATTCCACTTTTCTTGGCACGCGGGCACCCAGAGATACTGAAAACAGAAAGTATGGAGTTGATAACATAGGGTTGAAAAAAGGTCTGGTGAAGTGATTGCTGCTTGATAAAGGGAGAGAACAATATAAAGAAGAATAATTTTACAGAGGTTGTTCCACCAAATTACAAACTAAATCAACTCAAAACGCCTAATATGGCCGGAAAAAGGATAATGGAAAGGTGTGGAAATGTGTGAGTATGTGATCCCTGTCTAATTCTACTATGAACTGTCACTAGGGCTCTCTGACTGACTGTGTGTGTGTCCGTGTGTGTATGTATGTGCGTGTGTGTGTGTGTGTGTGTGTGTGTGTGTGTGTGTCTGTGTGTACGCATTTGTGTTTTTTGTTTGTTACCTTCTGTGAGAGGCGTAGTTTCCTGTGATGTGACCTGAGCCGTCACATCCTGGAGTGGGGCATCTGGGAAAGGACAGAGCAATGCTTAACATTTAATAAAAGGTTAGCATAAAAAATTCCACTGTTGATGTTTCATAGTGGAAATTCTTCGGGAAAATAACATTAGGCAGATGAGAGAAATGGTCAGCTTATTAATTTCTCTCATTTTGTTATTCGTTTTTGTCAGCAATATTTGTTTTCAATTCAGTCTTTTCAGGCCATTTAAACACGTCTTGTATCAGTCTACAGTGGGCCATGAAAAGCCTATTTTCTAGCAAATAACTACATATACTGCTGGAATACAGTTTCACATTTACATTAACTGATTGAAGTGAAAGCAAGCATAGCCAAAGCCAGATGCAGATAAAAACACCATGACAGATGCAGTAGCAGCAGAGGCAGCAGCCAGCAACAAAAGATAAGTTAACGTCAGCAGAATAAAGCATTGTGGCGTTGGACGGTGTCAGTAGCAGTGCATTCAAGTGGCAGTGAAAAGGCAGTGAAGGTGTAGAGCAGACATACTTGAGTTCAGGGGTGTGTGCCGCCATGAGGGACCGAAGGCTCTTATCAGCAAGGGGACACCCAGACAGACTGAGAGAAAGGAGAAAGAGCGAAGGACAGGCAGAAGAAGAGAAGGACGAAAAAAGGGCCGAGGAAGGCGAGTGTGAGGGATTGAAAAGAGAGAGGAGAAAGACGTAAGTGAAGGGAAATCAAGAATGCAAGGCATACCAAGGTCATTTAGGAAGAAGAGGACAGACGGCAAGAAGTAAATTACTGATGCATATCAAAGTCAATGACCGTCTTTGCTTCCCAGGCTCACGCTACATTATTGCCTCTGGCATGTCAGGATCAAATGAAATATTTGAATTAGTCGTGGTGCGCCCGCTTTGGACTCAGGTGCGGAGCGAGCAGCAGAAAAGTCTCAGCAGAGATTACATTTCATATAAGAGTTTATATTTAGAGCACTGGCGTACTGTATCAGCCAAGAAAGGCTGCATTGGTGCATACCTGCGATGGGACGCATAGTTTCCAGTGATGTGACCACTGCCATCACAACCAGGTGTGGGGCACCTGCAGAGGAAGAGATACATAGAAGAGAAAAGAGAGACGGAGATGCAGAGTTAGAAAGGAAAGAGGGACTGAATCAGAACATTTATGTTTAAATATGAGTAGTTCATTTCCAATCCTCCTTTTTTGTTATTTTTAACCATACTAGTGGGTGTGGCTATATGAATGGGACTTTGGTCCAGACAGAAATATCTCAACTACTATATGGATTGCCATGAAATTTGTCCAGACATTCATGGTCCCCAGAAGATGAATTCTAATTACTTTGGTGGCCCCCTGACTTTTCATCTAGCGCCACCAGCAGGTCAAGGTTTTCGCTTATTATGTGAAACATCTCATCATCTACTGGATGAATTGAAAACAGACATTCATTTTGAGGAAAATATCTAGAACTATAAGATGGATGGCCATGAAATTTTTACGGGCATTCATGTCCCCACCAGGATCACTTAAAATACCTGCAAAACTATTGACATCCCCATCAGCCTTAGATGTACTTTGTTAGGTGCTAATAAATGTTTGCATGCTAACACAAAATAAACTAAGGTGGTGAAGATGACATTACACCTACTAAACATCAGCATGTTAGCACTGTCATTGTGAGCATGTCAACATGTTAGCAATTAGCTCAAAGCACAACACCCTTACAGAGCCGCTAGTGTGGTTGTATACCCTTTGGTTTGTTACTTACGAGAGCAGATCTTTCTTGCTATCCTTGGGTTGGAATTTGACCTTGAAACTTGGGGTCGTAACCTCTCCTGGGTACTTCCTCTCCTCCAGAGAGTCCTGCATCATGTCACAGTCCTCTGGTTCGGATGAGACGAATGACTGGCCTGTGTGTTCCATCTGAGAAATGAATAAAAAAAGAAAATTAGCACAAATGCACTGGTAATTCTTCTGTGATCCTTTGTTTTAAATATTTGTAAATTGTACTATTGTTTATTGGCCCGTTTTGAGGGATTGCTTTCTCGCAATAGTTTACATATTTGTATACAAGAAAAGAAACTTTTCAAACCACCATGTGCACACAAGCCTCTACACTAAACAATTTTTTATTCTTTTGTAGACAAGTGATGCAGAGTGTCCTCATAAAAAATTTACACTCAAAGCTCTTTATATTTCTTTTGAAAAAGTTCAAAGGAGTAAAAATTAGCATATGCCAAAGTCAGGATGGTGCAATGCACCTGACACACCAACCTCTGTTACACAGTGCAATGTTTTAACAGTACAGTAACTCTCGCATTTCAGTGAAATAAATGAATAATAGAAAGAGGAAAGGGGGACAGGAAATAAGGCAAGGGGCTTAGAGAAAGACAAAGTGATGTAAACAAGTATGAGTTTTTTATTCAAAAAGCTTAGGGGGGATTTTGTCTGTTGTTATTTATGTTGCAATACTTCCTCTGTAACTAATGTCACAGGAAATACTGTGTTTTTGGAGCTTGTACTTTTGCTCAGTCAAATTGTACTGACCTCGTCCATTTCCTCCTCCCTTTGGCGGTTGGGTTTGGTGTAATCCAGAGGTCCCTCCCACTCCTCCTGCTTGTAGGCGTGTAAGTTTGGTGATGTCATCCCGCTGCTTCCACCGTGATGGAGCGAGGAAGAGGAGGAGGAAGAAGGGTCTGGGGACCGAACCCCGGGGCTGGTACCGGACAGGCTGCCCTCTCGTTTAATGGGCTTCTTCATACTCAGGTCCAGAGTGCCGTTCTCATCCACCTCAATGTCCATCTCCTGGAGAGAACACATCAGACACTCAGGACAGAGGCCTCACAACATTATCAGCTGTTCGTACAACCAACGATGTTGGCAGGCTCAACAGCTGCTAGCTAGGGAGCTAGCTCCTATTGGCCAGGGAACCCAAAGACAACAAAAGTCACAGAGTTGTGTGTCTCTCTCTGGAGAACATCATCACTGCCAAGTAACTAAGTAAATTACTGAATTAACCAGCTTCTGCTGCTAACACTGTCTCATCTTTGCCATTGCTGTTGCCTTAACATACAGTAGTTGGCTGGCTAAATGTGTTAGCAGTTGTTTAGCCTGCTTAGAGAGGCAGGGGCATGTGATGGCTGGCTGAAAGGTGAGGGAGACAGGTGCCAGCACATGAAATAAAACCAATAATTGCAATGAAACTAAAAATAATAAAATAACATTTCAAAATAATGAGACTTATTTCACAATTTATTGATATTTATTATTCATTTACATATTTCACTCAATACATTAATATTCATCTAGAACTAAAAACATTGGTACTCCATATATAGTATGGGAGAACATTAGTAGACAACATAGCTAACTAATACATCTACAATTAATACATCTAATTAAGTATTCTCGAATATAAATTACTAATGCAGTCTCCTCTGGTGCACATCAGTGGATATGAGAGGCAGTCCTGTATGATTTAATTACTCTCTTGAGCAGATTTAGTTGCAGTGCTACACATACAGTACGTCTTCGTGAGTCATATAACCCCCAGTCACACACAGGGAGGGATTTAGATTCAGATCAAACTAAACTTTCATTTGATGAAATTATTGACTTCTTCTTATTTCCACCCATACACATTGACCCGATTGTGAAATTGCCCTCAAGCTTATACCAAACAAAATTTTCTACAGTCATGCAGCAGTGTGATGCTCTTTTTCAGAGTGTTAAATGTTCTCCACCATCGCTTAAGCATGTTAGTAATGATATCTAATGTACTCTGACAATACTTTGCCAACAGCACCAACACCACAGTTCATCTCTCCGTGCTCTGTTATAGTGCTGGCAGGTGAACAGAAACAGAGGGGTGAGATCAGCCATGTTTTCATCTAAAATGGCGCTCATATGGGCTGGTCAAGCGCCAGAAAAATCAAAGGGTTAGGAGGAGAGCAGAGAAAACGGGAACAGTTCCCAGAACTGTCCCTGGTTGATGAGCTCAGTGTTCCAATGTTTCAATATTGGATTTCAACTGGCTCCGACTCTGATTTCAGATCAGTCCCTGGATGATCCGCGCTGTAATACCGCACAGCTAAGGCCTGCTTTGGATCGGTGCCTCGTTGAACAACACCTTGCTCTGCTGTGCTGCCAGAGACATTAATCTTGACTTTTTATCTTCCCAAAACCATGTCAGGAAATCGAAAAATGATGAAGCAGTCACTTTCTCTCCTCTGTGAGGCAAGAGGGCTTTTAAAAATCACAATATGGGGGAAAGTGGTGCTCCAATTACACCTCCTGTGCACAGAGAGGCAGTGGGTGAGAGATAGAGGTATAGACAGAGAGAGAGACAGAGAGACTTGCATAGGGAGGAAGAGAGGGAGATGAAAGAGAGCAAAAAGAGATGTGAAAAGAAAATGAAAGAAAGAGTGGCGGGGGTGGAGTAAGAGAGTGGGAGATCCGTCCGGCAGATAATGAAAAAAGGCTACCTGGTGGAAAAGTAATCCAGGGAACTGGCAGTCAGCCAAATTCAATAACAACATGAAAATTGTGTGGGATGGAGGGATGAAAGGATGAAACAGGACGGGAGAGGTGATGCAACTGCATCTCAACACCATCCTGTTGCTGTAAGCCAATGTCTCCTGATGATATATGCATGCAGAGTCAATGGGAAGAGAACGAAATGAGCACAAGAGGAGAGGAGAGGCACACCCACTGCTATCGCCTCTCATCTCACCAGCTGTGGCCTGCAATGTTTCAATCTGCCCTACAATCAGCTAATAATCTCTTTCTCTAGGTACTTAGGAGAGAAGAACAGAGTAACACTTTACAATAATGACATCACCCATAAACATGACAACTGACTCACTTCATATTTGTTATTTTTTGATCAGCTAAGAAGTAGGTGATGAAGGATTTATTTCCCATACTGTTTGACTGTAATGTATTTAAGATATAAATATATGTATATGAATAACTGTGGTCTGTTTACCTTGTTTTGGGGTTTGGTGCTGAGGTTCTCGGGTTTCTCCCAGCAGCGCGTAGACAGGTTCAAGATGGCCGTGGCAGCCATGTGAGCAGCCTCTGCATCATGGGAGTAGTCATAGGCCAAAGAGGAGCTCTTTCCATAAGCATGGAGACTGAGGCTGGGCGACGATGACTTGGGGAATGAGGGCTTAGCTGTGGGAGGAAGTCAACTTTAGCTGAAGTGATCATAAAAGTAGGATACAGCAGAGGTGGTATATACACAAAAACGGTGTACTGTATATATATATTTTTTCTTTGCTGGGAGCACAAACGTAAACGATTAGTGTGTTAAAGTAATTAAAATATTATAAGACAAAAGAAAAAGGCCAAAAAGTCAAAAAAAATGGAGGAAAAGGTGGAGAGAATCAGAAAAAACAATTGTGAGAGAAGGAATGTTTGTTAGAAGATAGAATGTGTATTATAAATCTTCCTTTACGGCTAAGAGGTAAAAGAGGCCTCTTACTTTTGAAGGCTTTGGGTGAGATTTCGCTGGTGGGCATCTTTGGAGCAAGCATGCGCCTCCCGAACACTTGAGCGTCGAAGCTTGCATAATCGAAGGACACCTTCGAGTACTTCTCCAGCTCCTTGGCCAGGTTTGCGCGAGGCGTGGCGGGTGCCATGTTGGGTCTGTAGCTGCCATACTGGGGCACCTCCAACTGCTTCACAAAGCACATGGGCCTGTGAGGAAGAGAGGGAGAGGACGTCATGGTGGTTGGTGGCAGGGGGAATAAAGCAGAAAGTAGAATAGAATAGAATAGACGAGAAGAGACTGGACATAAAAGAGGATTGATGCAATAAAGAGTTACACAATCAACACAAAAAACAAATAGAGAGAGGAGAAAAAGAGAATAAGAGAATGAGAGAGGGACGTAGAGTGACATAGAGAGAGTAAAGATAGGGGCAACGGTGTACTTAGCAGGAGTGCAGCAGGATTAAAAGCTCTCTTATCAGCAGAGGGCACATTTGCATGTTGTACAGCATGGAATTTATGAGCTTTAAGCCCTCTCGTTTTCCTGGAGAGCCTGGGCTTTTGTCAGACCTGTTGGCGTAAATCCACTGATAGACCAGGGAGCGGCAGAAGGGCGGGGGAAGAGAGAAAGAAGAGATGAGGAGGAGAGAACAGTGGGAAAGAAAGAAAGAGGAGTGGTGAAAGAGGGAGGCAAGGTGGGGGTGGGAGATAGAGGCAGGAGGAGTGGAGTCACCTCCCTCATCTTTCTCACTGGAGCCCGCATCACGGTCTCTGGTCTCCAACCATACGCTCATTAATAAGCTACATGACCTGGCCTGTAGTCACACTGCTGTCGGGGTGGCCTTCACACAGCGGCACACCAAAAATACACGCTCACATCTGAGGCAAGCGCGCAGGAGGATTTCAACGACAGTAAAAAACTTTCTACCACTGATTAGAGGGGATTTTTTTTCTTTTTTACTTATTCAACATGGATTCCATTAGAACACGGATAGCATGAGGAATTCCTCAGCCCCATACACAACAGACAACCGAGCTCATTTTAAAAACAATCTGAGATGGAAAAAACAAAGCAAGCCTTATTATGTTTTAATCCGAGATGCTTTGTCCAACCACTGATGAGGTTTTCCTCAAGGAAAGCAATTATTTTTCTATCCCCCCGCAATGCCCCCGTAACTTGCATAATTAGCTTATCGAATGCATTATTAATTAAAATACCAATGAAGAAGAACGTGGACTTAGCATAATACCAGTGTCTGGTTTGAGTTAATTATCATTCTTCTGGCCATGATCACGGTGCCTGACCAGTTGGGGAGATGAATGGAGATAAAGAGATCTCAGTGTTTGAGGTGGCAGTAATGATTGGACCGCCAGACTGAATACGTCAAGCCATTCACAGGCCAGCTTTACCTCTCAAGAGGGGCACAATAACTAAGGTCAGGGTCGTATCTGTGGTTTCTATGTGGCTCAGTAATAAACTAGCTAACCTTGAGAAGGACTCAACTAGGTGGGGCTTGGATTGGAAGAGACTTTTATGCTTTTATATAGGTTCTTTCATCGTTTCATCTCTAGAGCCCCGAATCCGACAAAAGGGTTCTTACATGAGTCAAAAATATGACTAAACAAAACAATGTAAAAGCTTTTACTTTTCCTATCACAGCCAATCGGTTGGTAAAAAAAGAGAAACCAAAACATTTCTTTCCCCTTTTGTTGTCTTAGCACATGTTTAATCATTTATTTCAATCCTACATTCCCCATATGCTTCTGTACATAACTGTATGAACTCTTGTAGCAGTGGTGAAAAATAATGCTAACAATGTCAGCTAATTAAATGTTTTCAGTTTATTTGACATAAAAAAAACTGCAAAAAGGACATCAGTGCTGAAGAACCACAATGGATCTTGCTGAAGAGAAGAGACATGTCCTTAAAAAGAAATACCGTCTGTTGTACTAAGGATACCTATCATGTAAGATAAGTTTCATCGTAACTGTTGAAGCAGCACTGAAAATGATAAAGCTACGTGATTCGATCTTGGTTGTTGGCATGGTGTCGTATGATGTTTGCAAATGGCTTATTAGCATGAAAGAAGGTTTTGAAAAGCCTTTTATTTTTTTATCTACTAAATGCAAGCAAGATTAAAGGCCAAGTATTAAGCTTTATATTTCTTTTTCACTCCTTTTTAATTATCTAATTAACAATAATATTAATTAATGTATTCAGTCCTATTTTTGACACTTCTCATAACCTTTTATTGCCTTTTGTCGGCACCGGGGCTCCATACTTATCTAATTTAATAAAGGCAGAACTGTAAAAAGAACAATGTAAAAAAGTATGATTGGACGTTTTTTTGATCACCCACCTTAACACTCTGTCGTTTGGACTTCCTTTGAGGTGCTCGCTGCCAGGCTGAGAGAGCAGCTGCTTATCGTGGCCCTTGGACAGCTTTTCCGCAGCAGCAATGGGGCATCCAGAAAGACTGGAGGGATGGAGGAGGAGAAAGAGGATGAATATCAAAAGGAGAGCATGTTGCTGACCATGTAAATCTGCATCACACTGATGTGGGCTGACACATTCGCTGTCCTGCATACATTAAGATATGAGCTTGCAAATGCACAAAGGGAAATACACACCCTGCACATAACACTCTCAACTGCACAAATACAGACACGCATTCTGAAATGTCTGAATACCTGCGGTGTGTGTTACGGTTGCTGTTGACATGGCCCTGACCGGTGCAGCCAGGAGTTGGACACTTCAGCACATTCTCATGCATGGCCAGAACTGAATATAAGACAAAGTACACACACGCAATCACATGGTCAGAGGAAATCCATAATCTAAAACAAATTTTAATGTAAGGGACGGACTGTATGAACATTACTGGCATGGGAAGGAGTGTTGAATTGATGATTTCCTAAGACCCAGGACAGTATTGTAAATATTTTCTTCAGACCCCAATCTCATTAAAACACAAACCCCCAAATATTGTCAGTCTGTTAACCTCATGTTTGACTGACAGCAGTTTGTTATATGGTGAAGAGTGAAGAGCTTGGTAATCCGGTAAGCCCAGATCAGAACATGGACTCCTGAAAACCTCATGAAATCATGATTAAACTGGTATTATAGTACTTGAATATGTGAATATATTGTAATGTCGAACTCCACAGTATGGAGAGGTGGTGGGTTTCTATCACTGTCACACTGCCTTTTGTTGTCACTTTTCTTCCCTCCATGCTTATTTTCTAAGCAGCTGATGAAAACTCACTCTCCGGGGGGATCCTGTCCTTGTGCGGACAGCCTGACAGGCTACGGTGGTGGGGGTAAAGACCGGTCACGTGACCCGTCCCATCACACCCGGGGGTGGGACACTTGATCTCCCTCTTCTCTGGCCTACTACTCTCTGGATAGAGGAGGATAGGAAAGTATAAGGAGAAAGTAGGAGAAAAGGAGAGGAGAGAGTTGGGAGGAATAAGGAGGACAAAAGCAAGTGGTTAATGCCATCAGACAGTCTGCTTGGCTGAGCATGAAATCTAGACATATTTCAGACAACTGTACAAAAGCAACACCATCTGTATCTGCTCCTCTTGTCTTATGAGGTAAATGCAGAAGGTGTTTTATGCATTAGTCTAAATGTGATTTGGGTGTTTCTGTAAATGCTCCAAAAGATGAAATACTATGAAATGTATGAAATATCACAGCTTTTTTTAAGTTAACCTGAAAAAGTCGACCTACTTATCCTGTACTCTTTGATGATTTTCCACCCCCTTGCTACACTTCTCTGACATTCTTGTTTGGATCTAAGACAAAACAACACCTGAAAATACATCAGCAGGAAATCACACTACCATAATTTACACATAATTAAAGATGCCTACTCTTCTCAACTGCTATTGGAGGTAGGCCAGCCGGTATCGATGGCACTGGAGAGTGGAAAAAGGAGCAAGAGGAAGGTGTGATGCTCTATTGGCCTTTAAATTGAATGTTAACGAGACATGCATCTCCTAATTAGCGTTGAGCAGAACAGGAACGTCACCACAGGAGGGAGTTGAGGCCAAGGAGAGAGCAGCACTACCAGGCATGTAATCACACTACTGCTATACTGCGAGGAGCATGACAAGTGGGAAGCATGCCAACTGTGAAATACAAGGCCCAAACACATGCAGCACGCAAACAAACACTCCACCCCTGTGACTGCGGGACGACCTGCACTCTTCCCTTTTTTTCTCTTGTCTTTCTTTCTCTCTAACATGTTGCCGTCTCTCCTGTGTTGTCCCTCCTCACTCTCTCGTCAAGCACTTCCTCTCCACTTTTCACGGAAGTCTATTCAGCTGCAACCACTTCATCCCCATCACAACAGAGAAGGGAGGATGTGAACAGAGCTCTGTGACTCATCACTGTTTATTTGGTACACTGTGTTTATTTGTGCGCTCCGCTCCCAACATTAAGTTCAGCACATGACACCATGTACTGGTTTAGAACATCATTTCCTGTATTCACATCTACGTGTGATCAAATTAACCTTGCAGGCGGTTTTGCATGCCTACGCCAACTGATTACAAATGGAGTACTATTTAACCTTTTCCCAAGATTACAACACACCTAGGGACACATTTTTTACTTTTGTTGGAGTGTCCTTAAATTAAACACTAAAGGGACGACCCTGCTTGAAGCACTACTACCATGTGATGCTAACGTAGCTTTAAAAAATAAATAAATAAAGGGGACTAAATGGGCGCTGAGTGGCTGTGGCTCAGGAGGTAGAGCGGGTTGGCCGTTAATCGGAAGGTTGGCGGTTCGATCCCTGGCTCCCCCTGGTTGCGTGTCGAAGTGTCCTTGGACAAGATACTGAACCCCGATTTGCCCCTGGCGGCTGTTCCGCCAGCGTATGAATGAGTGTGAATGTTAGTTTCCGTTTGAGCACTTAGGCTCAGTGCATGAATGTGTATGACTGGTGAATGCAGATGTAGTGTAAAAGCGCTTTGAGTGGTCGAAAAGACGAGAAAGGCGCTATACAAATACGGAGCATTTACATTTAAATGCCTTCCTCAAGCAACTTTCACATCTCAGTATATGTAGTAGCTCTGCCCCCCTTCTCTTTTCTTAGTTTCTTCGCTCTGCCCTACCTTTGCTGAAGTAGCTCTTGCGGATGATGTCCAGGTGCTTGGGCCTGTCATCAATGGTGAAGTATCTCTGGTGGTGGATATCTGGGGCGCCAAGCAGCTCTCTGGGCCCGGCAGGCTTCACCTGCTCTGCCTTCAGGGCGATAGCTTGCTCCAGCAGGCCCAGGTTCCCTCGGGTTATGTCAAACATCTCCGACTCGTCTGTCACTGTGGAGCGCTGCGACAGGCTGTCTTCATCGTCGCGCTCGTCGTCCCCATCCATGTCATCAAAGTCTTTCTCCTCTGACTTATCTGATGTCACCTCGATAATGTCGGGAGAGGCGGAGGACGAGGCTTTGTGGATTTTATAGTTCTCACCTCTGATGTTGGGAAAGTAGTCCTCAAGTGGACTAGTCCTGTGGGAGCTGTAGCTTAAAGGAGGACTGGCCTTGTAGTTTTGAAGCGGACTAGGATTATGAGAGTCATATTTATCAAGTGGACTGGCTCTGTTGGTGTTGTAGTTTTCAAGGGGACTCGCCCTGTGTGAGTTGTAGTCCTCCAGAGGACTGGCTCTGTGGTCTTCAGCCTTGATGTGTGTTCCCTGAGCTGCTGCAGTGCTGGTGATGGTACGGATGGCAGTTGGCACATCAGAAACGGGCAGGATGTGGTGCACCTCCCTGTGGTCCTCTTCATCTTTCTCCTCATCTTCATCTTCTTCTGCTGGAGTACACTGCCTCTGCTGTGCTGCCATCTCCTCCTCCTCCTCCTCCTCCTCCTCCTCTTCTTCCTCCTCCTCCTCCTCCTCCTCATCTTTCATCTGGTGGACATCTTCAGTCACATATTGCAGGTTCTCCTGGCTCATGTGGTTGCTCCTTTCTGGGCACTCTTCTTGCTCATCCTCCACCTCCTCATCCAACTCCTCTTGCTCCACTTCAGCAGCTTTTCTCCGCAGAACAGATGACTCTTCCAACACTTGAACTCTGTGTGCCATCTCCTCCTCTTCCCCCTCATTCATGTCCCCCTCCTGCTCGTCCTTTACTACTTCACCCTGTTTCCCTGCCACGGTGACATCCTCCTCAGTCTCCATAGCAACAGGCTGCTGAATGGCCACAGTCGGAGCATTGTTGTTGGAAAGTCGGCCGAGGTGGAGGAGCGAGTTGGCCACCTCTTCAGTGCTCTGAGAGGGAGACTGACACTCCTCAGCTGCAGGTGGCGCTGCTCCGAGCTCAGGCTCGATGATCACGCACTCCTCCTCTGTGGAAACAGAGATGGAGAGGTCAGAGCTGAGTGGAAAAGGTGAGTCATGCAGTGAGCTAAAGCTATTGTCAGCAATATCTTTATCACCTTCCTGCCAGCTAAGTCATTCCCTGTGAACTCACTATGAAATGAAAACACCTGCTGTGACAGAGTCTGTAAATGTAGGAGACTAACTCACTAAGTTAGGAGGCATGGCAGCTCACCTCATGTAATTAGTAACATGCACAGGGCCTTCTAGTAACTTTTTTTGCTTTGTTGTCTATCTGTCAGGTGGATAAATATAAACCACCGCGCTTCCCCATGATCTCATTTATTATCTTTTCCTTCACATCTAGCTACTACTTAAAATTCCTAAATGACAGCTCAATCCCAAATGATGTGGCTCAGGAACTTTCTTGCCCTGGGTTAGGACTCTCTGGCAACACCCACCAACAAAAGATTAATTAAAAGTTCAGATTAAACTTGTCAAGAGCGTACGTTGCATTTTTGCTCGTAGAGTAAATTTACACAATTTATCAATTATCAAAACTGATGTTAGTTTAAAATGACTTTAGTTCTAGTAGACTTCCTCACCGATGAAGAAGAGGCAAAAATGATGGTGGCTAAATAGCTGGTATGCTGAGTAGTAGAAAAGGCCTACCTTCATCAGCTGCAAATGTGTTCTCCCCCTTCAGATATGTCTCTTCTTCTTCCCTCTCCTCTTCCTCCTCCCGTCCATTTGTCTGTCCGTTCTGCGTCAGGTCTTTTGTCATCTCCTCTCTCTCCTGCTCTACTGCTGTCTCCCTCTCCTCTTCCTCCTCCACCTCCTTTGTCTTTCCTTCTTTCTCTCCATCTTTCTCTCTCTCGCCCTCAGCCTCGCTGCTTGCGTCGCTTTCTGCACTGAAGCCCTCATCCAGGGCCAGTTTCAGAGGGTGGGACTTCCTCTTGGAGGCCGGCCGCTCTGTTTCCTGCTCTTGCTCCTGCTCTGCCTCTGCTTCCTCTAGACGGCGCTTTCTGGCTATAGGGCAACCCAGAACGCTAATGGAGGGAAAGAAAGACAAAAAAGGACAAAGGAAAGAGAGAACAGAGAGGGAAGGATCATGAATGCCAAGCAGGGTTTTAATCAGAAATCACAAAAACACCAACACATCTAAAAAAATCGCCATGCACCTCATCATATCCATGAGTGACTTTAAGCAGCACGATGGAGGGTCTGTGTGTGTTTTGACATGAAAAAGGATAGAGCGGTTCTTTCAGCAGAGAGTATGAGTTGACGCATGTGGCCTGGGGGGTGTAGGGGGGTACCATGCTGGCTCACTCAGACATCACAACCAATCTCAGCCAATTGACTGGAACGTTTAATGAACGACTTGTATGGAGAGGCGTACGGGCGAGGCAGCGGAGGGTGAAATCCAATAAACTCCCTCTTACTCTCACCTGGGAGACGCCGAGGGAGATTGAGGGACGATCTATAAACAAAGTGCATCTGAAATTGCCTGCTGAACGAATACACATGTAAACAAATAGCTAATATCTGCCCCTCAATAAAGAGAAGTCACAAGCAAGTGAGCTGCCCCGACTCTCGCAAAGCCTCTGAGGGTGAGCCACACAGGGGCGGAGGGAGGGAGAATAAAGCTAGAATAAATTCACTGCACATTTCACTGCAGTCCACTGAAAACTTCATTACTTGGGTTTAGCTTTGGGAGTGGGGAGTGCGGGAGTTTTGAGAAATCTAAAAACAGCTATTTTGACTGGCATGTGATGATTCAAAAATTATTCAATGTGCCCTTTCTTTCCATCTGATTTTGGCCCTTAGGGTCATAAAGTATCTTTGAAACTATTATCATTTTCTGCTTAAGAAACTTTATTTAAGGGTTTTTAATGCTCGTCTAACTCAGCAGTCCCCAACCTGGGGGTCGGGACATGAAATAAACTTTAGGGGCAGCAAGATGAATAAGAACAGAAGAATAAAGCAGAATAAATATATATTTCTGCTACACAAAGTTATGCTTATTTTTTATGCTTTTTCTTCTAAATTATAGTTTATTTCCTATTTGGGAGTTTAATAACTATTCTAGTAAAATAAAATGAAAAAATGACTGTTTTGTTGACAGCAAACAATTGATTGGTGACTCAAGTCACAAGCAGATGCTGTGGGGGCAGAGAGGATGAGGAGGACAGACAGACAGAGAAGAAGGACAGACAGAGGGTGGGTTTTTAATCTGCCCTACCTTCTGTGTCGTGAATATCTCCCACTGATATGGCCAGAGCCATTGCATCCAGGGGTGGGGCAGCTGGATGGATGGATGGAGGTTAGAGATATGTTTAAGGCACGGTGCATTTTAGTCCCTATGCAGAAGCAATGATAACCACATGCAGTAAACAAGGCAAATGCATGCAAACTGAGCACAGATGTCACACAAATGCACACGCACAAAGATGTGTGTACCCCCCCCCCCCCCCCCCCCCCCCCCCATCTGTCCAGCAGATACACATAATGCATGGATGCAGGTGGCATCAAGCCAGAGAGAACATAATATTGTATGTCGTACATCAACCCTGGCCTATATCCTGTTAGTATGAGCGATAAGGATCAGCCGAGACCTGCTGTAATTTCCCCTGCTCTGCTCTCCTCACCAGTCATCATCATCAGGTCTCGCTCTCTCTCCCTCTGTATCCCTCCTCCAATTCAGGTTGCTATGACCCCTCAGGATGGCTCATTTCAATTCTCATTAACTTCCCCCAGCAATTGCCCTTTATTACTCCAATTATCCTTATTATTAATTTCACTTATTAAAAATGCTGCATTTGTATTTTAAATGAGGCACTCTCTGGCCTCCCTACTGTTTTTTTTCCTTAATCCAGATACCGAAAGGTTTTTTTTTTTTGGAGTGCTGAGCTCTGATCGATGCTCAGAGATGAAGTGTGACAAAATGAGAGAGGTTGAAAAAATAATTTAGAAGGAGGGAGAGGAAGAAGGACAATGGGCTTCATGACCAGTGAGGCCCTGAAAGCTGTGCCTCAGTGGGAAAGAGGAAGAGGATAACTAGGAAGATAGGGCAAGACAAAAACGAAATCTTTGCCCTTCACCAGCCTCTCTACTCATGCTGTATCCTGTCCATAGCAGAAAATAGCAAAAGGCTGTGAGAAATCAATAGCACCCTGTTGGAGGCACTGACCACAAGCTGAGCGATAATAATAAATAAAAAATAATAATATACAACATCATCTAAAGAAGCACTGATAGTGAGACTACGAGTGCGGTGTACATAAAAGAACTTTATGAAAGAGATTTGCACAACGATGAAGGTGTTTCCTTACCTCAGCTCTTGTCCTACGAGTTCAATAGGAACTGAGAGAAAGGGGTAGAAAAAGAGGGGGGAGGAGAAGAAAGACACAGGGAGGGAGAACAAAGGTGAACGACTGCTCAGAAAGCTGCACTGCTAAAAGAGGCTCAGATCAATAAATCACAAATGCATACGAATCCCATGAGGCTTCCTCATAGAGGATCACACACTGGTGACTGCGTGATCAGGAGGTGCAAAAAACACCTACACACTACAGAGCACACATACAAAAACACACACACACACACATACACACACATATCTACATGTAAACATACACCCATACAAACACATGCTCACTGAGGCGAGTACAAAACAAACAGGAGCGTAAGCGCTGGCCTGCACAAACATACTGTATGAATAACACGCACACAAAGGCAAACACGAAACACACACACTGAGTGAACAAAAAACCCTAAATCAGCCAAATTGCATTGTGCTGTTCAGAAAAAAGTGACAATTATATGCAGAGTTCAGCAATAAAACATGATTAATTGTTGCACTTTAGTTATCATAATTGGGAAAATGAAATTAAAAGCAAAACTGCCATCATCAGTGGAAAACAGCACTTCTTTCAGGAACAACTTATAGTAATTGCCTTTAAAACATAAATCAAGCTCTGCTCACAAACAACACATACACACAGGCACACGCACATCGCTCTTAGCTGGCTATGGGCATCGATTGGGAGTTGAGCAATAGATTGAGTTTGGAGAAATATCCTATTTTCATTTGGAGCAAACGAGAAAACAATATGATCCTGGAGAATTCAGTTTGGGCTCCGATATCACATGCATTAATCACATGTCAGAAAGACCCTGGGTACTGAGAAACACTAAGAGCAGAGAAAATACACACACTGACACACTCTAACACACACACACACACACACACACACACACACTGTTGACACCATCATCTCAATTTCTCAGTCTTTCATCATACAGTTGGGATGACTGGACGCCTTCCTGCGCTCTGAACGCCATGTGAACTGTTGCTCTGCAGACTTCTAAACATCAAACACACACTTGTTCACATACCAACACATGATGAAAGACACGCATGTATCAATATGTAAAAACACATTCACAATTACACACAAAAAAAATCATCAAATATATGTTCTCATTCACACGAGCATACACATTGATAGGCAATTTCTTGCCTCGTATCTACTGTATACGCACATGCATGTTCATATGTGCCCAGACACAAACATGCATACTGCTCATACACTGAACAAAATTATAAACGTTTTTGTTTTTGCCCTCATTCATCATGAGCTGACCTCAAAGATCTAAGACTTTCTCTATGTACACAAAAAGCCTATTTCTCTAAAATATTGTTCACAAATCCATCAAAATCTGTGTTAGTGAGCACCTCTTTGCCGAGATAATCCATCCACTTCACAGGTGTGGCATATCAAGATGCTGATAAGACAGCGTGGGTTTAGCACAGGTGTGCCTTAGGCTGGCCACAATAAAAGGCCACTCGAAAATGTGCAGTTCCATCACACAGCACAATGCTGAGGGAGTGTGCAATTGGCATGCTGACTGCAGGAATGTCCACCAGAGCTGTTGCCTGTGAATTAAATGTTCATTCCTCTACCATAGGCCATCTCCAAAGGCATTTCAGAGAATTTGGCAGTACATCCAACTGGCCTCACAACCGCATTCTTTGGTTATGCAACAATTCGTTTGCATAACCAAAGAATTTCTGCACAAACTGTCAGGAATCGTCTCAGGGAAGCTCATCTGCATGCTCGTCGTCCTCATCGGAGCCTCGACCTGACTGCAACTTCGCACGGTCATTGAAGAGGAGTGGACCAACATTCCACAGACCACAATCAACAACCTCATCAACTCTATGCGAAGGAGATGTGTTGCACTGCGTGAGGCAAATGGTGGTCACACCAGATACTGACTAGTTTTGGGACCCTCTCGGGACCCTCCCAGTACAGTGAAACTGCACATTTTCGAGTGGCCTTTTATTGTGGCCATATTAAGGCACAACTGTGCTGTCTGATCAGCATCTTGATATGCCACACCTGTGAAGTGGATGGATTATCTTGGCAAAGGAGAAGTGCTCACTAACACAGATTCTGACAGATTTGTGAACAACATTTGAGAGAAACAGGCCATCTGTGTACATAGAGAAATCTTTGAGTTCAGCTCATGATGAATGGGGGCAAAAACAAAAGTGTTGCATTTATAATTTTGTTCAGTGTATATACATCTGTATCTGTTTATTTCACATAAATATCTGTATTTGGATTATACCAGAAGTGGGGGGGTTGGTGCAGCATTAGCGTTGCATTATCCTGCAATGCCCAACAACTCTGATGAAAAGTGATGAAACATTATTCAGGATGGATGTCGCAGAATGTCTGGATATTGAAATTAAAATCATCTACATCTCCACATTTTCAGATTGGAGCCTATTTGTAAGCGTTTTGGTAAATCTGAATCCTTGAACGTCATGATGCTTTGGCTACTAGCAGTTCCTGTTCACACAATCACCTGGAGGACTTTGATGCTGAAGAAAAAGTCTGAATCGGATGATAACAAGCTAAGGTCTGAGTTAAATAAGGTGTGTGACTCTGAGAAGTAGTGTGACAAACTGTATCTGCATAATTGTTAGACAATTTGTTGACATCTCCAGTATGTTCACATTCACACAAGCACATATACATAAACACACTGACAGACACTTCAATCACGGTACATCTGTATATACATCAACATCAGCATGCACACAGACACACAAACACGGATAAATGCTCATCTACATATGCATGAACACACACACACTCCTGCTAACCAGCAGAGCTGATGTGTGCTCTTGACAGAGTGTGATAAACTTTATGTTTGAGTGCATGTGTGTGTTTGTTGCAAGGAAGCACCTTCAACAGACAGGGCCTGACATGATGGAGAGAAATGACAGACACTCACCTCTGATTCCCTTGGACCGAGTGCGAGTTCGCTTGTCATCACCCTCTACACTCATCTGGGAAGGCGAGACAAGTTAAAAGAGAAAGCGGGAGAGGAAGAGAGAGTGAAGTGAGTAAAGAAGGAAACAGAAAAGACAGTGGATAAAAAAGGGGAGAGAGAAAATACACCATCAGAGGTAATTTCTCAGTGTGCTCTTGATATTCCACCACACATCCACAGTTAATTGTCCTTCCTCTGCTTCAAAAGAACTGCTATAATAACCCTCACTCAGAATGTTCCCATTGAAACACACCAAAGGTAACGCTGACACAAAGCAACGATCATATCTTTAATTCTCTCAAAACAGCGCTCCCTCATCCCGCCTCACCCATCGTTTTGTCTCAGCGCCATCCTGCCGTCCTGCTCACTCCATCAAAAGAGAGATAGAAATAAAGGCTACACGGTATGGAAGGAAAACAAACCCTCTGGTTCAAACTACTTTTCAAATCCTCACCCCACACACCTCCCATCACTCTCCCTGTAATTTCCTGCACCTGAATGGTACACGATTGTTCGCTGTGCAGAGGCAACACGCAGCCCCTCTGCTTACAGGGGCCATGGCCCTGACAATCATAACTATGCTGAATATAATAATAAAGCAAAAACACGGGCAGCTAAAAAGCCACTATAATAACCCTTTTAAGAAGAGGAGTGGTGTGTGTGTGTGTGTGTGTGTGTGTGTGTGTGTGTGTGTGTGTGTGTGTGTGTGTGCTGCTTACTCCTGGCTCGGCTTTTACGCCACAAAGGAGCAGGTGTTAACCCTGCTGCCTCAAACATACACACACACACACACACACACACACACACACACACACACACACACACACACACACACAGACATTGACCCTCGGCCACACCTCCTCAGCACCACCTCTCCATACTCAGTGCCGCTCTCAGTGCACTCTAAAGCTATCAGATGCTTTTTAGACACAATGGAGCCATTAGCTTTGATTACTGGACTCTGTTTTTTTTATATATATCGCAGGTCTCCCCTCTTTCTCTCTTTCTGTCTCACACTTCCTCCCTCCCTGTATGCTCCCCACCTCCCCCTCCCAAACTCCCCCTTTATCTCCCCAGTTGCCTACACCCTCCCTCTCCTTGCCCAGGCACTTAGCTGCTTTGTTGCTTCTCTATAGTCAAGTTGGCACCGCCACAGTGGGATTCAAACATGGGGGCCCTGTTTCTCTTCTTTTTTCCCCCTCTCCCTCTCTCTATTTGGCAATGCCCCTTTCCTGCTAATAGACTACTTATGAAAAGAAGGAGGGTAAAAGGGATGAGAGGAAGATGAAGCACGCTGTTGTTGTTGTTGTTAAGACCATTTTTTTCACAGAGGAGCGTGCGCTTCATTCATTAGCGTCTAGTGTTTGACTGGAGGTACAGGTGCAGGCGCAAGCCCCTCCCTTCCTGTGTAAGTCTCCGCCGCCTTGGCCTGCTCCTCTCTCTCGCTCTCTCTCTCCCTCTTGCCACTCTTGCCCCAACTCTTTTGATCAAGCACTGCTAATGCAGAAGTCGTGCAACAAGCAGCAGCGTTGTGCCCTGCCTGAAGGGAGCAGTTGACTCCTGTGCTCCACTCACAGCGCTGTGTGGGAAGATGAGCGGACGAGTGTGAAGTGAAGAGTTTTCTGTGAATGTGTAGTTTCCTTTGTGTGCCTTCAGTAGTTCAAAGTCCATTTCCTTACACTCGACTGTCTGCACTTGTTTGTATGCATGTGTGAAAGGAGCAGTGGTGGAATATAAGTACTGTAATTAAGTACAATTTTGAGGTGCTTGTACTTGAGTGTTTCAATTTTATGCTACTTGATACTTCTACTCCACTACATTTCTGAGGGAATTTTTTTTTTTTACTCCACTAAATTTATTTGCTAACTATCGATGGCTTTCTAGTTACAGATTACATATTTTAATTTTGCACACAAAACCTATGACCAGTTTAGAAAATATTTTGCATTTTAAATATTAAACTGCCCAATTTATAAAGTACTTAAAAGCTTCACCTCCATTAAAATGCTTATATGGTAAGCATGATAATAATCAATTAATATAATATGTAATAATACAAGAAATATAAAAATAAAAGGACACTTTTTATGCAGAACAAGTACTCGAGTGCCCCATTGGGTACTTCTGCAGTTGCTTGGGGGTATGTGAAAGGATTGTGGAGTAGCTCAACTAATTTGAAAAAAATAAAGCGGAAAATTACAATTTGAATAAAATAATCCACATATTAAGTCAGCTGTAACACCATGTGTTGAGAATGTGTGAAAGTTAGCAAGTGAGCAGCCTATATGACAAAGAAAAGCATCAAATAGTCCCGTTTGACAGGTTGGTCCCAGGGAATGCTTGGCATGACTTATGGATTGACTGACATGATGAATTGATTATCAAAATAGCTACCAGTTAAATTTCTGTCACTCAACTACTTGACTAATCAATTGATTGTTTCAACTCTAATTGTAGTAGAAATTTACTTTACTTTATCCACCACTGGTAAGGAGTGTGAACAAGCAGTGTGTTTGGTTGGGGCTGAAAAAGCTTTTAGTTTTCTAACTTTCTGTCTTGTCATCTAAAAGGACAGACCACAGTGGTGGAAAGCTGTAGTAGCAATGCTCACTGCTTATGACTTGAAGACTGACCTGTAAACATGATTAAGAGAAGTAGTGAAGGCTACAAGTCCATTCATCAAATGCTAACATGGGTGGAATTGCAAATATACACCACTTTGCATGACTCAGTGTAACTCAGGAATGAAGGAGATCAAGGAAGAGAGTATGTTTATGGGGTGCAATGGATAAGACACATGCCTTTGGTGTGAGAGACTTGGGTTCAATTCCCCACTGTGACCCACCCACCATGTGTCCCTGAGCAAGACATTTAACCCCTCGTTGCTCCAGAGGCGTGCGTCCTCTGACATATGTAGCAATTGTAAGCTGCTTTGGATAAAAGCATCCTCCTTCTTTGCCTCCTCCTTACATTGATAGTCATTGGATGAATCAAAACCTGGACTCAAAAGGGCCCCTATTGCTTTCATGTTTGCGTAACCATAGTTACGCACATTTAAATAGGTAAGCACATCTGAGTTCTCCTCTTTTTCCTGTCCTATTCCTCAATTCCACCTCATTAAATGTGTATGAACACAAAGTCACAGCGAGTGAATCCAGATGCAGCAAGGCAGGCATTCACCAGATTTTCATAATCTCTTTCAAAGGGCTCCTTTTAATGTATGTTCAAAACGTGTCTTTTACCTTGTTGTCTTTTAATTACACTCCTTGAACAGTGTATGTAGGTGGGCCTACACAGGACCAGCAACAGATTAAGCAGGAACAGAAATTGAGAGAAACAAAAAAAGAGAGAATGAGCGAGTGTGTCCGGCTGTGTGTGCCTATGTGTGTGTGTGTGTGTGTGTGTCTTGAGGTTTAACTAGTGTGAAATATGGTGTGGAGCAGCAGCAGAGAAGGAAGAAAAAAGGAGGAGGAGGAAGGCCTTGCTCATCCCTACAGGCTGTGTTGTACATTATCAATTATGTCCTTCTTTGTGTGCAACGGTTGGTGCAGGAGGGCCCCGGCTCTGCTCTGCTTTCTGACAGCTCTATGTAAATGGCTAGCTGGGGGCAATGACTTCAGAGAGAAGGTCACCCTTCGTCCCCCGGTGCACATAAATGACTCTTTTATTCATTTTCAGGTTTACAACAGTAGATGAGGAAAGGAGGGGGTTAAGGTGGGCTGGAGTTGGAGAGGAATGTTCACAACGATGAAGACTGACATTTCCAAAAATGACTTGTGGACAGCGGCTGCCAATTAGAGGCGTGCTGTTCAGTTCCCTCAATAGGCGGAAAACGCTGCGCAGTCTCCATGTTGGATCCCCACACGGCGAGGCCTTCCACAGTTTCACTTTAATAATTCACACAAGGCAGGGCGGAGTAGTGAGGAGGAAGGAGGGGAGACAGCGTGTTTCTCACTTCATATGCGAAAAGACTGAGCATGTGTGACCGCATAATGGGTCAGATGTGAGTATGTGTGCTGTCAGAGGTTTGCCATTTACAGTATGAGTCATCCTGATTTCAGTGTTCGTAGCTAAACATCTTTTCAGCTCTAATCCTCTGTCCGTTTCATTCATCTCAGTTCGCTACCAGTCTAAATAGATAATAAGAAGGTTGTGTGACAGGTATCATAAGTGCCAGGCCAAACAGACGGGGGCCGCTTCACATGATGTAGTGTTTGAAACCGACGCCTCACTCTCCTCTGCTCCCTCAGCAGCAGAAATCAAACCAAATCAATAAAAGTCATCTCTTCAGATGAACCCGAGCCATCAGGGGGAAGCAAAACTACTTTTACTGGGCCCAGGGGAAAACAATCGCCTCCGCCTCACCACCCCCACTCCTCTCTCTTTCAATCTCCCCTCAATCCCTCCATCTCTTTGTTGAGTGTCACTGTTGTGATGCACGGTGAAAAAAAGGGACCAGATGTTTTCAGGATAGAGAATTAATGTTGAAACGGTGGCAGTGTGGGTCAGAAGTTTTAGATTTCAGTTAAAGAAAGAGGGTAGACAGATTTAGGATTGCAGCGTGAGTGTTAAAAGGGAGGAAAAGAGACTATTTTTCTACTCTGCTGATAAGGAGGAATATCATGGACAAAAAAAAGTATGAGCAGCTCAAGGACATCCTTTCGAGTTTCTTTTTTATATTGTGTTTCAGTAAAAAACCTGTGAAGTGAAGTGAACTCAGCAGCGGGAAAACGCTGAGCTGTGCCATGCTGAGCTTAACTAAACTGAACTAAGCTGAGCGAGGCTGAGGCAAAGGATGGGCAGGGCCAAGCGGGGAGATTTGATGTGCTGTTTGATTCATGTTTTTCTGTCCAGTGTGTCCATCAACCCCCCCTCACCTCTCCTCAACACACACACAGCTTGTCTCTTTCCTCCCCCCCCCCCTTTTATACTTTCCCCGCTGAGTTAGGGATTGGGGAAATGCCCAGGAAGCACAATCAGGTTAGAAGGGGCGTGGGGGGTGTGGTGGGGGGTGTAGAGGGATGGCGAGGGGGAGGGGCTGCAGGGCCTTGTCACTCACCATGATTGGTCGACGGCTCTGCAGTCTCTGGGAGGCCTGACAGCGGCTGCTGGTCCTCTCGCCTCGTGTCCACCGCTGGTTCACCAGCTCGCCCCGAAACTCATTTTCTAAAACCAGAAAGACAAGAAACAAGAAGGTCAAAGAAAGGGGGAGTTATGGGAGGGGGGGGGGGGGACGAGAAGGAAAAAAGAGAGTTGTCATAGGAAATCAACAGCATCAGCACCCGTGGATGGGGCAGTGGTTTGGATAAAGGAAGAAAGGGGAGGGTAGGGGTGCTACTTTGGGGTAAGGTCGGAGCACTCGAGCATGCTGCAGACACTCCTTTATTAACTAAAGGAACACTGTGTATGCTTTACCCACACACACACACACATAGGCATGGTTAAGTGCCCCAGCTGGGATCCCTGTCAGGCTGCTATTAGAATCAATCAAATTTGCGCATTTTTATCGAGTTTTTCAGGGTGCATATATAAGCGAATAGGGGGATGGGCTATGCGAGTGGAGAGGAGGTGAAGAATGGTCAGTAAATAATGAATCATACATAAATCAAGCCTCTTTTTTTCTCCCCCTCTCGCCCCGTTTTTTTTTCATCAAGGTAATAGCTCTTCACTTCATCTTCCTGATTGGCCAGGAGAAACATACTACATCTATTACATATCCCTTCTCCATTCTTCCTTCTTTCAGAGAAACTGGGGAAGGAGGGGCTGCTACATATATAATACGAACAGAGAGTTGTCCTAGCAGTCGCCTCAGTTTTAAGTTCAGGGAGAGTGCAGATTATTTTTCTATGAATGCCCAAGGCTGAACTTTTCAACTAGCATAGCTTTAAAACACTTCATCTGCGAGAGTCCAAAACAGGCGGATGTCGCTCCCCCTCTCGTGCGCTCCACTCTCTCTTTTTATGCACCGCTGAGCTGGTAGGGTGAAATCTGATTCTTTTTCAGATGTAAATACATATCTATACCCTTTAGCTTTCACCTTTATGTGGATTGTGTGTCTTTGCAGCAGGCTACAGAGCGTTGTGAAAGAGGAAGTGCCCTTGAGTTTATAGTGACTACTCTTCTGTATGGACCACCTACCTGTCAGTCCCCGAGAACATCTTAGAGAAAATAACACTAACAATAATCAATAAGACGGACCAAGGTTTGGGTCAGTGCACTCTGAATCCTCTCTATTGAAAATGTAGATTGAAGCAGCAATATTGCGGAGGAGTAATAATACAGAAAAATCACAAGTTATACAGTGGAAGTTCAAGGTAAAATATTTGAATTGTTCAAATTTTGACAAAAAACTCAATGGATTCCAAATTTAAAATGATTGCACTATAGCTCTTTGAAATAACCTGCAGAGGCAACAAAACATAAACCTCTTTACACTTGAACTTGAATATAAATCCCTGGCCTTTGTAGAGTGCAAGATGCATCTGTCCATCTAATTTCCTCTTTTCTATTATCTCTACCTTTTCATCTCTCGTCTTGTTGCTTTCAAAGACACAGCGAGAGTTACTTTCTCTGCACATACTGTCCTGTGCGTGAACCCACAGTGCATGCAAAGTGCACACTAAAAGCAATGCCAATCTGAAAGCAAACATTCGCTGAGACAACAAAAGGCTGTGTGTCCGTTTCCGAGGGGTCCCAAAGCAGACCAGCCCTATCCTCCATCCCCCCTCCTCTTCCACCTCCTCCATCAAACTCCCCGCTCCCCCCTCCACGCCCATCCCTACTTTGCCCATTACATGCAAACCTCGCCAAAGCTCAGCCAGCACTCTTTGCAAAATGCTTGTTTATCAACTTTCACTCCCCCCTCAGCAAAAAAGTGATTACAGCAGCAATACTGTTCGTCTGCATCTCTGTCTCTCTGTCTCAGCTATCTCTGTCTCCACGCACACAAGCACGCAAACTCACTTGTTTCTTTTCTCTCTCTCTCTCTCTCTCTCGCTCTCTTTTTTTTCTACCTTTTCCACTTCTTTCAAAGTGAAGTGAAGTGAGCATCCGTCCTGTATTGTTAGTTTGGGAGCCAAGGAGCTGAGAGCCCTTCCTAAATGCCAAATATATAACAGCACTCTATGAGGACACATCGCCTGAGGCCATGTGTCAGCGTCCCTGCTCACTTTGTTCAGTCCAGAGCCACTGTTCCTGGTAAAGACAGAAAAAAATGCATCTGGACATTTTTAACCGGCGTGAGATATCTGATCGCTGAGGTTTATAAAATCATGTAATTAAGCACAGACAAGGTGGCTTAATTGACCTTTATATACTTTCATCTTTTTCATGTGAAAACTTGAACATCTGGATGCTTTGCAGATGAAAAAACATAATACTAATTTGAGCCTTGTCTGTTCAGGATATGTACTCTTTTATTCTTTGATCAGATGCTGCTGGTTCCCACCTAAAAGACTCGCAGCTCGTTATTTTGCAGTGAAAATTGGAGGAGTACGAGACAATTAGCAGTTCACCGGGGAGGTTTGGTTAATCAGAAGCGAGGGGGGCCGGGGGGAGAAAGATGAATACAAAATGAGTGGATAAAAAAAAATCTTTTTTTACTGCCAGGATTCTGTGTTTTTATCAAAGCTTACATTTCTGCAGGCCAAAGTTTAGAAAATCTTTCCTGTTTTCTGAAGACAAAAAACACAATAAATTCTAAATTCAACACATATAGTCTATAAATTGTTCCTTTGTTTTTTTTTTACCAGAAAACAAAGTTTAGGCTTAAGTAATACCATTATAGGCAGGCGGCTTACTGTACTGGGACAACGGAGCAAAGAGGACTAAATCCATAGTTAGATTAAATACCAGGGTGAACTGTCTGTAACAGTATTAGTGTACATACAGGGCCGGGGCCAGCTGTACACCCCTGGTCCTGTTAAGCAGGATTTAGAGACAACTTAGTGTGATTACAGTGAGCCGGGCAGAAGAGACAGAGAAATCAAAAGTTGTGGAGCAGGACGGTCTCCTATTACTCGCTGAGTTCTTTCTGTCACAGGACAAAAAACCCCTGAGTAACCAGATTATCTGGCAGATGAATCTGGATTTGTGATGTATAGATAACCTGAAAAATATCACTCTTTTTATCAAAACCCTCATTTGAGTTTGAAGGTCATATTAAACAGAGCACAGTTTCCTAGGGCAGTATTTTGTATTGAAACAAGACAAAGTGTTTGAGAGGTGGCTGCGTGGGCTTATCATTTATGGGATGGGAGTTTAGGGGCGGGGGTGTGGAAGGGAAGGCGGCGTCATGGTAACCAGCTTTTGGGGGTGCTCCCCGGAGGGCCAACCTGGCCTCAGCATCTGAGAAACAACACAAACGTGTCACTCCTGCTTATAAAACATAACGCTAGCTGTCGAGATCTGTGCGCCTGAAAGCCCTCCGCCTAGGGCAGCAGTTTGTGATGTTCTAAACAGTTTTGCATGTCATGCTTTTCTCTCTGCCCATCTGAGAATTTATGCATATTTGCCTTACTTTTTAATTAATTTTCTTTTTTTATTATTTTCCTTTTAACACAGGGCATGAAATTCATTATTTCCATGCTTCCATTTTAAATACTTCCTCTCCATTGAAAGCATGGCCGACCCTGACCTTTGCTTGTATTGCTTAGATTTCTGATTGGCATTGAATGGCGAGTGTGCAATTTGGCCCCAGCTGCTCCTCCAGTATGTTTATTGCACTCCCTCCTCCGGCACCTGCTGTCCTCACCATGGGCTATTCAACCCTTCATAAATAAAGAGGTTTCCTCCTATCATGGTAACTCTTAAAAAAAAGAAGCAACTTCATATCAGGGCCTGTGCTACATGCAGCTACATGCTCTGCTGTTATAGCCTAGGCTGACAGCATAAGGCACCAATAACCTAATTCTGTAATCCCCTGGAACTAGGCTACATTTCACAGGAAAAGTAAACAGAAGAAAAACAATAGGTGTTTTTATCATATATGCCTATGATGCATTAAATCTTGAGCTCAGTGTCCATTCTACATTGAGCCTAACAATAGACTTTCGTCTGACTATAGGCTCCTGTGCATTTTAATGGGCTTCATTTACTAAATAGACTACAAGCTTCAAACACAACTACAACTACATTAAAAAAGCAGATAGAGTCCGTGAAACATCACGAGCATTATATTCTATCATTAACAAACGCCACAGATCATCGCAGAAAGGCATTTACTCATCAATTAAAATACTTTTTTTCACCAAAAAGCCAAACTTGAATCAGCTTTTCAAATATAAACAAAGACAAGTAAGTTTCCTCCGTGCTTCCAACCCTGAAACATTTTAACATCTACTAAGTAACAGATAAAGTTTCTCCTGCCGGAGGTGGTCAAGCGATCATGAGCAGTCTTATAGGTGATACAGCTTGGATGTGGAGCAACTTATACAGCGGGTGACATAACACGGTGTATCATCATCCCTCATCTCTTTCCTCCATCTTAGGACGCAGGTGCTTTGACAGACCGTGAGGCGCACACAGCACATTACGTGGCCATCTAAGCAAAGCAAGAAGGAGGGGGATAGTAAAGAAAAACACAGCGCACAGGCTCACATTCTGCACCGCAGCACAGTCTCGGGGTGAATCCAACCAGATGAGCACTTCAAAATCCGGCGAAATGTGCAGCTAGTGTGTGGCTCCCCGACGCCCGGCGTTTATTTCTAACGCTCTTCTGAGGACTTTTTTTTTTTTTATCTGCGCACCACTAAAGGCGGCTGACATTTGAAGAGAGCATCTCTGTTTTTTTGCTGCAGAGGATCAAATGGCCAACCCCTCCCTGCCTCTCCCTCTCTCTCAAACACACACTCACTCCATCCTTCCATCGATCCATCTGTCCGTGCATCCACACACAGACACACACACACACACACACACACACACACACACGGGAATCCTGCTCAACGCCCACTGTAACCTCGTAATAACACAATTTGGTGCTGAAGATAGATATCGCACTTTACTGTAACAACCCAGAAACAGAGAAACGGCCCGTATAATGTGCGGCGCCAGTGTAGTGAAGTCAGCGCTGTGACGGGTACAGTGAACGAGCTAAATTATTCCTGGAGCGATAGAAGGTGACATTAGAGGACAGACGGGAGAATAGTATGACTCAGTTCGCTAAGAGAGCATTCAGAGGAATATATTATAGTCCATTTTTAGACCGAGTGTGTATTTCTCAACCCAACACACTGATGAACTATCCAACAGAGTGACAGAGCAGGGTAAACAGCATCACTGAGGTTCTGAGAAAGCGCCATAGTTGGTTTATTCCCACTTATTATGAGGCATCAATGTAAATATGAACAACATTTGAAGGCAAACAGCACCTTCTCTGTTTCTTAGCACGTTACAGAACTATCATCAATGATGTGTTTTGAAAACGTAAATAAATCGAGTAAAGTAATGTACACTTGGAAGAGACAAAAACAGTTCGAACTGTTGAGAGATCGCAGCTGTTAGTGCCTAAGTTTAAATTTATAGTCATGAAATATGAAAATGTGAAAACAACACTAATCGCCACAAACTCACGCTGGCGGTGGTGCTTTCAAATACTACAAGGGTGCGGAGAAATATCAAAGTCATGCAAAACAAGGCCTCAGATTTCGAGATTTATAATTATTAGCAATCTGTATGTATCTTATTATCAAAACATAAACACGGATGATTTCGGATTACCTGTATACAACAAGATTTCCTTTGGGGTCTGGCGCCGCGTCCTTGCTGTTTTTTGAGAGTTGCAGGTCGCTGTCAAGTAGTTAGTTAAAAAGATATCCCGAGTAAAGGTTTAAAAAATGATCATCTATCCCGTTACAAATGTCCAGATGTGATAAATAATAAGCGCGAGCGAAGGTTTCCCGGGCGGCCTCTCCTACACAGCGCACCGGCGCACGGCTCCGGATTGAGGCGTTAGGATGTTACTTGTTTGTAAGCAAAAACATGGCTTCATTTGCCTTTGTCAGCGAGAAAAAACGTAATATTGACTTACCTTTCCCTCATGAGCCATTGTACCCCCCTCCATCCCCTCTCCACAGCCCCCCTCCTCCCCATCTCCTTCCTCCGCCCTTTGCCATGACATCACGGAAGCTGTAGTAAAACCCCCAGCATCAGATGGGCAGGGCTTAAGGTCCCCCCTTACTACACACTAACTCAATGGGCATATGTATTCGCACACACACTCCCTCTCTCTCTCTGACTTTCTCCCCCCCCCCCTCTCTCAAACACATACACCATCTGAACCAATAAAACTGACAACTTCAAACTACAAACTGGATTTTAACATCGTCTCTGCGTGCAGTGCACAAGATTTTCCGAATATAAAAAATAAGTTCCCCATGCTGCTTCACTCTCCAAACAGTTCTAACATCATAAACCGTCTGTACACAGCCAGTCAAAAAGCATGTCTGCGCATCTGGGCTCTGCAAGCAGCAGCCAACACAATATTACACACCAGAATGAGCTCATGTTTTATACATTTCACTGGCTGACAAGTTCTTGATGTCCCGCAAATGCATTATGGAGAGTATAGCTACTGTAATCCTTCATCCCCCACACATCCTGGAAAGTGGTACCGTCCAATAATTCATTCGCGGGACTTTTTTTTTCCAGGACCGGGAATTGATGTAGTAGTAGTTGTATGCAGAGTTGGTATATGTGCGGTGCACTGACAGCATCTGATAATTCCTCCGCATGGAAAGAGGGTTTTAACGACATATGGGAAGAGAGGCAAGTCTCCAAGGGAGCTTCACTAAATATTATTTATGCTATGGGGAAGTGAGGGGATTGGAGTGCGATATCAGTTTGAATTATCGCCTGAAAATAATACAGAGAAATTGTTTTGAAATATATCAGGTTGGAATTGTGTGAGGTTCGTTTTGACGCCTGCAGGAGTTTTAAGAAGAGTGATCACTGTCAGTTACAGATTTGTTGATAGTTTTTAGGCTCAGAGAATAATGCCAACTGTCAGTGCAGCCTCTAAACAACAAACAGCCAGTCTTAATAGTGCAACTTGGAGTCACTCCCAAATGTTGCTCACACCGTGGTTTTGCTTTGCTGTTTTGAAACCATTAGTGGAAATGACAACCATTCATTACAAGCCATTTGAGAATAGTCCCCACAAATGCCATCCTTTATCTGCTGTCTCCACGCCGCGTACGCAGGGAATATTCAAAAAGCCCAACCTTCAGCTTTCAGAAATTCTATTAAATTCTTATCTCTTTGCAGCAGGCTCTTTTTGTGCAATCCCATTGTTATGCATTGGAGCTGAAATCAATCACCGGCCGTGCACGCCGCATCAGTATGCTTTCAGACTGAGGGCGCGGAGAGAGGGGATTCACACAACAACAGCATCGACAGTCGAATAAACAAAAGAGAGAAAATATGAAAAAAAGCCCGGGCCCTGATCCAGCAGAGGGGACCATGTGGAAAGTTGGGCCCACAGGTCAGGTGCGGGTCCCAAGAGGCCCGCAGCGGGGCACGGAGGCCTGAGTGAAACACACTTCTGAAGATTTTAGAGAAAATAGAAAGCCACTGTTTGATCACAAAAGCGTAATGTTCACTCAAATTTCTGTGATTTTTCCTGCGGTGAGATTTCAGGACTAAGGACAGCTCCAAAGTGCTGACTGTATGTTCAGGACTCTGGAGAGCTCCGGCCCGCGGATGCTCTCAGGCCTGCACAATACCTTACCTACGGGTATTGTTGAGGTAACAAAGGCTTTTGTCTGCACTCTGTTCCGACCATATTTGCCTCGTCAGGCTACGTTTAAGGAAATCATTACTTGAAATCATTTTATTTCATGTAAGTATTCATCGTCATTCAACTTTATTACTGTACTATATGATTTTTCACTATTTACGTTTTGCTTTAAGCGATACGATTAAAACTTTGATGTAAACTCACTTTATCCTCATTGTAACTTTGAATGTTTGTTTGTCACCATATTAAACTAAAATACTCAAAACAAAACGCCACTCTCATAAGTGACAACTTAATTGTCACAACTAGGCCTAAACTTAATAAAACTAAAGTGAATTAAACTAGCCTATCTGCATACATTGTCATTTTTTCACTAGCCAAATCTGCTGTGAAAACGTTTTTGCTCTGTTGTGAGAAAGTGTGTATGTGTGTGTTAAACTAAACACAAATCTAATCAACTCTGTTCCCTAGACCCTTTCTTATAAGTTGAAATAGTAACAAGGTGCTATTAAAACTAAACACAGCCACCACTAGCTATAACTATAACATAAAAACAATTCAAACTAAACCTCATTATAAGTTTGTATAGAAGTTTGGTACAAAACTGAAAAAAGAAACAAAATTCACTTTAATAAGCCTGAGTTACAAACTAAACTAGCTTTTTTTTTTTTTTTACATTTTATGTTGAAGGAACAGTCTGCAGCTCAGTAGAGGGCCAGCAGCCTGTAGCCTACATCAGCTGGGAAAACTTTTTCCTCTGTTGTTCCAAAGTCTGTCTGCAGATGCAGATGGCACAGAGGCCTGCAGCACTTTAATGGCCACGTCACTCCAGACTATAGCAATTGTATGGTGGCTATATTGTGAGGAGCTGGGCCGTGCAGGCAGCCAGTATAAATATTACATGGGGCAGCAGCTGACTGAGCGCTGAGGCCGGGACCGGGGGAGGCCCCTATAGTCCCTCGACAGATGGAACAAGCCGACAGACTAACACAACAAAAAAGTTTTTAATAAGCCCGCAGCTTGGCATTGTCCCCACGGTACCGGGGCCACACGGTCCCCTAGGGGACCAACTGTCCTTTGTCTGGCCAGTTTTTACCACGGGGGTCGAAGATAAGATGCAGTTAAAGGCTGGGGAGAAGTTCACAAGTTTCTTTAGAAATGTTTGAGTCTGCTGAATTACGCCTGCAGCTTGTGGCTGCAGTCCACACCCCACAGAAGTTTGAAAGTTACAGCTGGTGTGATCAGACAGAGCTATAAGCCTGTTTTAATCCTGCACAGCGACAATGTCTCTGAGAAGGCTTTTATTTTGAATATTTACAGAGCTGCCGACACATGCGACCAGAACTTTTCAAAACCAATTCCTGTGAAAAACACGCCTAAAGCATGTCTAATTATATTAGAGACGGAAGTGCAAAAGGAGAGGCAGAACAAGATGAATCGGCTACGCGAGAAATATTTGACATACTATTACTGTGCCTGTCAGACAAAACAAACAGAGACGCAGATACCGAAACATAAAGTTCATCCTTTAAGTTGCTCCTGTAAAGTTAAAACAAGTCTGTGATACGAACCTAGAAAAGTGCGGCACAGCTTCATGTTTGCGGTCCTGTCTGTCTCTCTTCAGTCCCGCAGCGACCGCCAAGTGCTGCTGACAACTTTACTTCTGCCGAACAAAGTTGCTCAAACTTTAGTTCAACTTCCCCAGCCGAGGAGGGGAGGGCTGCTGGGCGGGACGAACAGCTGACTGACACACCCGGAGAGCCAATAGGAAGGGGTTGTGTCCTCCTGCTGCCGGGAGCTGGACCCAATCCCAGTCTCCCAGCGTCCGCTTTCAACAACAATAGCCTTAACAGCAACAAAGAGCATCTGCTGCGCCCGGCAACTTCTCACACTAAGCCGCCCCAGCAATCTGATTTAAACTATGTAAACACCCAAACCTGTCTGTGTACACTATTTTTTGATCTGAACTAATTTATCTCAAACCTGAGCGTGATATACAAAAGAACCATAGCAAAAATAAAATAGAATAGAATAATAGAAGAATATAAATATAATGTATGAGATATATGAAAATCACAGAAAACAATTTAATTGCAAACAAAGAAGCTACAGTAATGGCATCAAAATAACAATATTTGTTACGTTATTAGGCGTTTTATTCTTTCAGTCTCACACTAATGTAGCCCATATAAATGTCTCATGTGATTGGTGTCTACTCTGTGGGTTTCAAGCACTCTCCATGTTCACATGTGACCAAATCAGCCAGCTGTACAGCTAATTTAGGTAAGTTAGAGGAACATTTTCACTCCAACTCCAGGCCTATTCAGGGTGTCTGTGTCTAGAACAGACAGACACTTCCTCCCTCCCAATAGCAGATGGTCTGCCAGATAATGAGCTCTCCCATTGCTTGCTCCCATTACCCCCATCCCCACCTCTCTCGAAGATGTAAGGGGGGGGGGGGTCACATTCTACTGCTTTTCTTCTTCATTGCATTTTATATCAGGAATTTTTATTTATAATGTGTATATTTATAAATGTTTGGCATTAACGGAAAACCAACTCAAATCAGTTCAGCCCAATAGATCATTTACCCCACATTTAAATAACTAATTGTGCACTACTAAACTAAACCAAACTAATTTCATCTAAATATAAGCTGGAAAAATGTCTGAACTGAAAGAAACAAAACAAAATTTACTTTACCCACTTTTATACTCAACCACAAAACTAAACCAAACTAAACTCAGCTGACCCATTGACTTGTTATAAGCTCAAACTGTCGCTAAATTTATCTAAACTGAACTAAAAACAACTTTTACTTAATCCTCTATTATAAGCCTTAAAGTGTTGAATAAATAGGTGCTATGAAACTAACAAAACTTAACCTCCTTATAAATCGAATAATTAAACAGAATCCCTAAAAACAAACTGAAGTGAAAATACTTATGTGCTACTTGATTAAACTAACCAAAACTAAACTAAACTAACTTCTTGAAATTATTCAAGCCTGAATTGTCACAACTAAATTAAACTAAATTAAACTAAACTAAATTCTGCATCATGAGCCAAAACGAAACACAACTAAACTCAACTTCCTCGACTCTTTGTTTGATTGAATGGCAGGATGATGTGTACAAATATACTAAACTAAAACCTGATGGGGAACAAAGAAATAAAATCCATGTAACCCTCTTATTTAAGCCTGAATTATCAAAAACTAAACTGAGCTGAAATAAACCACACTAAAAAAACTCAGTAGACCCACTATTAGAATTTCAAATTGTTGTTACTAAACTAAACTAAATACAACTTCCTATAACGACCACCTTCTTTGAAACTTGAATAACTGAATAAATGTAATGTAGTTTAAAATGTGTGCTACTAAACTAAAACCAAACAAATCCCTGTTTTATGCATTAAATAAATAAATAAAAATATTTATACTTAAACTAAACTGAATCTGTGCTACTAAACACAGTTAACTAAATCTAGCTGACACATAATTTATAAATAAATATAAATCATTAATTTGAAGCATACTTTATCAACCATTTACATCTGACATTTCATTCTTATCTTCTTGTCAAGGCAGATCTTATCTAAACATTAAGCTGTTAAAATAGTGCTCTTAAAAATCTGAATATGCTTCTCAAGTATCCAAATCTCCTCTCCACATCTCTTCACTCCCCATCTCCCTGCTTCCATGGCTCACAAACTGAATGAGAAACACACACGTTTAATGAATTTGCTGCTTCTTAAATTGGCTTTTGGTGTGCGTGGACAAAGAAGGTGTTGCTGTTAAGGAGAACTGCTGGGTCTCCACTAAAGCCACGGCAAGTTTTTTTCTTTTTTATCTAAGGATGCCAGACAGCCTCTTGTATTCTTCCTGAGCACGGTGCTCTCATTAGCCTATTAACTTCACTATTCAGCCCCACCCTTCTGTTCCACTACCCAGATAGGACCAAACGCACACATACATGTTCACAGGCATATGCAAACGCACAGAAATGAATGCACACACACACACACACACACACACACACGCACATGACCCCCCCTCTCCTCTCATTCTCTGCTCTGTATAACAAGCAGCTGAACTCTGACATAGCCTCCAGCTGTCCTGGAGACGGTGGTGACAATAAAGTTTAAACAAATGCACACATACACACACTGCAGAGCAGGAAACAGGACCTTGTTGAGAAAATGACCCGCTTGAGCTAATTAATGGAAATTTCACTCCATGTTCATCATCATCATTATTCTAAAGTCCTCTTAAATGCTCCCTCCTACGCTTTCATTATCATTATTCAGCATCACGAATAGTAACAACTTTCGACTGAGCCTGTAGAGAGAGAAAAGGGTCACCGCTCCGCTGGAAGGGAAAAAGTTTTTCCCTATAATAAATGTGCAGATTTGTGTTTGAAGTAACAAAGAAAGTGGAAGTTGTGTATAATTTGGAGAGAAACTTTTGATGTGAGGATATATGTGTACGCACAGTCACTTACACACACCCTGGGCTCATGCACAGATGGACATTTGACATCAGAGTCCTGCTCTTGGTCTCATGATAACAATCAGGTTCATAGCAAGATGGCTTTATTGCCCCCCTCTCTCTCACTTTCATACCCCCGACCTTGCCCTCTCTTTCTCTCTAACATCCATGCAGCATAATCATACCCATATCTGTCAACTCCCATTAGACACAGCTAAGCGATTCACCCACAAGTACATACCATCTTTGTTAAAGGACATTTGTTTTCTATTTTTCCAAGTGTTAAAACAATACTCACATGCTCATGTACACTGAAGCAGTTTTTGCTTGCTGTAATCATTCCACCTTCCTATACTGGTCATTAAGAGATTCCTAACATTCCTAACATGGTTCCAAAGGAAGTGATGGGGACAAAATCCACAGCCCTCGAAGATGTCTACTTAATCTTGCAAAATAAGACAATAATTATAATAAATAAATAAAAACATAATAATTTTAATTAAACTTTGGAATGTATTTTTGCACTGAACAAGGACTGTGGATTTTGTCCCCCATCACTTACACTGGACGTGCATCAGGAAGGAATCCCTTAGGCCTTGTTCACACTGGTGGTCCAAATCTGTTTTTTGGCAAATCCAGATTGTACCTAGATTTATTTCAGAAAGTCTAGACAGCAAAAAACGCACGTGAAATACGCATGCGTCTCAGTCCAAACACTCTGGCCTCTCAAATCAGACTTCAAAGTGTCTTGCGTCACTCGCAACGCAACACACATCACTGACGTCAAATCCAGAGTGATGGAAGTGCATCAGAGCAGCTGAGCAGAATCCATGCTCCACACTGTCACGTTGTGTTGCAGAACTTTTCCGTCGCTGAATTTGTCTGGTGTGACAGAAGAGTTCTGCAACGTGACTTGACAGCGCGATTGATTCGAGGGCGAGACAATGGATCTCCATTTCTTATGCGTCCTTCTGTGTTGGAAAGCCACCTCATCTGCGTACATCGTTACCACTGCAATCCGTGCAGATAGGTTGGTGATCACATCACTTGCAAATAACAGTGCGGACAGTCTGTCTTCAAGATCAGGATTTAAGAAACAATTTTGATTTGCCTGCTCTCTGAACAAAGCCTTAATGGACAGTATGAACAGGAGGAGGACACTACTGCTTTAAGACAAACTTGAAAAATTGTGAACCTCTCCTTTTACATAATTACCTCTGGTGGTGCATATCAAGTTATACTGCCGGGTTTTTTTTAAAAACATGATGAAGACACAAACTGCCTCTGGCTCTTCATTACTCACTTATTACACTTGTCCTTCCTCTCTCTTTTGTGGGAGTAGTGAATTTTTAACAGGCGTGCACACACACAAAGTGAAAGGAAAAGGCCAAGAGACAGACAAAGTTTGGTCTGGATGCCACTTTGGATGACCGTCATCTCAAGACACCCCCCCCCCCGCTCCAACTTCCCCTGTTTACCCAACCCAATCCACAGCTTGTGCCTCCCCACGGGGGCGGAGGGGGTTTGACACGTGGAATGGGGTCAGCTCTGCCAAAAGGCATCACATCGCTCCACTCCTCTGCGTCGTCTGCTCCACTGTCTGTCTGCTGTACCTCTCTGTCACTTTGCCTGTCAGTTAGACTAATCTAGACTTACTGTGGGGAGGTTTTTCTTTCTCGAACTTATTGTCAAGCATGGATCTCTTAATGTGTACGGCAACGCCTCGAGGCATGCAGCATCTGAGAGAGTTGTAAATAAGCCATCCCATGACACCCCTCCTTTTCTACCCCGCGGTCCAGACTAGTATCACAGTGCCCACACTCCTCCCCTGTGTCCCCCGCTGTGTCACCCTGCTGAGGTCGACTGCCTGACCCCTTATCACCCCCCAAAGTCACTGAGTCAAATTCTTTGAGTCCTCCTATCTGCTGATTTCTTCACTTCCCTTTCTCCGTCTGGAGTTGCTGCACCTTCTCTGCACACTTGACCCTCCCATCCTTTCATCCTCTCTCTGCTCATGCCGGCTACTATTCCCTTTTCCCTTATCTCTCTTTTTAGAGCTTTTTTCAACTCTGTCTTTACCCGTCTTTTAACCATCTCCTCTCTCTCTGTAGGTCTCTCTCCCCTCTCTCCCTCCTGCGCTCACCCGGCAGCAGCAGGCTGGGCAAATATGCACCCTGAGCAGCGGTAAATACAGGCAGCACTTCACATACAAGGCCTGATTACAATGACAAAGGCTGCCACACTTTAGGGAGGAGCTTGGAGCAATTTGGAGGCTGCGGGGGCCATTGAGCGAGTGGCATACTTAATGGGCTTTGTGTGCCAGAAGAAAAGGTTCTGAGCTTCTGGGCCCAGCTGTCACTATGGAAAATATCAGACTGACACAGCACCCAACGCTCTTTGGCTTGCTCTCTTTTCTTCTTTCAAACCCCCCTCTCACCCCTCCCTCCCTCTTCTCTCTTCTCTCTCTACTCTTTTTTCTCTAGTTAGTGAGCACAAAAAAGTGAAAGCTGTTGGAAAGAAAGGAAAAAAACTAAATGAGAACTCCCTCTCTTGATCTCTCTCACACACACACACACACAGACAGAGAAAAAAGCAAGCATGCAGCAGTGGTCACACACACACACACACACACACACACAAACGTAATGCACAGTAGGCTGACTCTGCAGCAATTATTCAAACACTAAACCCAGAGGGATAAATGACATTATTACATTTCACTACTTAATTACGTGTGTGGATAGTTACTAAGCGTTAGCCATCATGCATGCATAATGCAGTAAGATATAGTCACTTCGCTTCATAAAGCACCCTTTCATTACCAAATGTTTGGCAGAAGAAAAACAAATTAGCACATAGAAAAAATGCATATACAGTAAGAGAGAAAAAATATATAATAAATACATATTGAGTGCAAATACTGTTAGGCCTCACATGGCAAAAATAACTCCAACATTTAGTGGATTTCCTGCGGTGCCAAACGAGAGTTTATTTTCTGGAAATGATTTTTCTTCAGTGATAATGGGCTTGGCTCAAAAACAAAGACTGAGAGATCCTCTGAAGCAGCTCTTTGGTTACGCTTTCTGAATCCTTGTACGCAAAGAAGCGCTCACACTCCAGATCCAAATGTATTACACCAGCTCTGTGACTTATGGCACTGTAACACCGAGCATAATACACACACCCACGCACATACACAGCAAGCTTGTGTGCAGGCAAGTGCGCACTGGAGGCGAACAGGCACAAACACATGCACACAGACGCGCAGCGCTGCATTATTGAAACACAGTACAAAGCCAGAGTTGGATGTTGTTTCACCTAATCTCTTTGATACCACTGCGGTGCTGCTAAGCTCCAGAAAATCAGCTTAGCAGATGTCCTAAAGTGTAGGTGGCTTGTTTCATGAGGCAAGAGAAGAAAATGCTACAAGGAGAAGAAGATGTGAAATAGGGAGGGTGGGGGCAGGGCCACAGATTTGGAACGGGGCCCTGATGAGTTCAACTCAATCCCCTTTTTTACTTCTGTCTGCCGGGCACAGTTGTTCCAGTAAACTAGAAGTCTTTTTTTCTCGATTCATCCATCAAACCATCCTTTCTTCCTCCCCCGACCTCTCACGTTACTCTGTGTGTGTGTGTGTGTGTGTGTGTGTGTGTGTGTGTGTGTGTGTGTGCATTATTTTCCAGGCCAAAGAAGTTGTCATACTTGTGATAATGATGGTGATAATGATCGTAATGAGGATTTTTTTCACAAGGTTGCACATGCCGCTTTGCCTTCAAGCCCTGACCTGTACTCTGATGTCAGCTGATTACAGTCGCAGCTGATACACACACTCACACTAACACAGAAACACACACACACACACACACACACGTTGCATGCACAGGCACAAGCACAAGTGAGACATCTGTATGCAAATGTCATTATGTTGGTGGGGAGTGGGCTCGGAGAGGGCTGGGTGTGAGTGATGTTATGATAGTGAAGGAGGGCCTGAAGAAGGTCGGGCTCTAAAGGAGTGTGTGTGTCAAGAGCTGGTGCATATATGTATGGTATCCATAGTAACCAACTAATCCAACTCAAGATGGCTCACTGACACTGTCATCTTTTATCGTTATCTCCAGCCCCGTGCATTGCACTTGTTTTACTCGCTCGCACAGCTCCTCTCCTGACATTGATGATACAGTGCAGAAACACACATGACTTTTAGGCAGGTTAATAAAACATGAAATGCTTCACTAAGATACTTCAGTTCCATGGTGAGATTAAAAAATGTTAATAACCTCAGATGTTGCGCAGTGCGCTGCATCTATCGTCTCTCAACTATCTGAAAAATGTAGTTCATCCCATGAATGACTATGTGGCCATCTCTGCCGTTTTTTCTTCTTTCTTGTTTTTTAATTCTTTAAGAATTAATTTGTTTTTTACCACATAAATTTTAGATTACTGTATAGTTGCAGTAAAATGAATCAACCATAAGTGCTGGAACAAAAAGCTGTTCACTACACTACAGCACAACATTTTCTGTTTGACTGAGAGAAGCTCAGCACTGTTTGGATAAGAGTTTGAAGACTTGCCATGAAACATGTAAGACAGAATTAAGCCAACGAGAACTTCACATGCCACAGTTTTCCAGCCTCATGTCTTGGATTTGCGAGGAGCCACGCTAACTGGAGCAATAAGTCGAAGATGTGTCTTTTGCAAAGTGACATGCAAGTGAGATTTATGAGTAAATGTCAAAACAGAGATAAAAATAATCAGAGTTAAGTTTCAAGCTCCTGAAAACTTGGTTTCAAATAAGTATTCTTTAATATCTGAAATATACAATTGATTTCAGACTTAATTTATGCTTATTTTCATTACTGATCAATCTGCTCACCATGTTCCTGATTGATCATTTAGAAAATGTGCCTTATAATTTCCGAAAGCCCCAGGCCATGTCATAAATTCTCTTTTTTTTGGTCCCACCAACACTGTAAACGGCAATGTTATTCACTTTACTGTCCTGCATGACAAAGAAAAGCAGCACAGTCTCACATCTCGAGGCCCCATCCACACTACTCAGCAGCGTTTTAGCTGCGTGTCAGAGTTGGTCTCTGTCTATACTAACGACTGAAAACGCACATCTAGTGGCCGTACACGTACACTGGGATTGTAAACATGAAGCAGATGGTCTATTCCATAGTTACAGAAGATTTAGCGAAAGAATAAAGAAAGACAGATGAAGAACCACACAATATTTTTTTTGCATGGACCAATAATGAGCTGAGACTGTTAGTGAATGTAACACGGGAGTTAAAAGCGACTGTGGCGGCTGAAAACAGACTGGGAGTCGTCGCAAAGTAAACGGTGACATGCACAGTATGAGTGTAGGCTGTAAGTGTTATTTGCACAGTACAAAATTATTTAATAAAAATGGCAAATCAAAAACTCTGTCAGTAGCATCGTGTTTCTACTTTGCATGATTTATGAGACCCAATCAGAGAGCCAAATGTTGTTTCTAAAGTCCTCCGTTTCTTGCCCGTCCACACTAAAACGCTCCCTGGAGTTTCAAACTGAAAAACCGGGTCGGCAGCGTTTTCAAATTTCTTCATTTTAAGTCTTCGCTTTCACCGTTTTAGTCTGGATGGAAGGTGCAAACATCGCAAAAAGTCTCCGTTTTAAAACAAAAACGTAGTAGTGTGGATGGGGCTTACAAGCAGCAACCAGAGAACATTTGGAAATTTAGCTTGAAAACAACTGTTAATCGATTATCAAAATAACTGCCGATTGATTCATTAATTTTCTGCTGAACTGCCACATACTCTCGTTCATGTACATGACATCGCCTTTTTCCTATTAAGCCCGTCCCACATCAAACTAGGGAGAAAAGCAAGGGGAAAATAGTGTGAGCAAATATGTTTCCAGGGTCTTTAAAGAGCTGCTGGTCTTTCTCACACCCCCAACCACCCCGTACTGGTAGTTTCTTCCCAATGTAAGTAATATTATTGCAGTATCCACACTGTGATATATCTCCAAAATTCTGCAAGTTTCTGTTGGCTCTCGACTTAATTAGCTGTTTTGCTTGTCTCTCTTATGAAAAGAGACAGGAATGTGGGGGCTGGGCCAAGAACTGGTATACAATGAAATCAGATATCTCACTGGTCTTTGGTAGAGGTCAATAAAAGGCCCATGTGCACATATATATACAGATACAGAAGGTTAACATTGTATTCACCTCTTGAACGCTCAGAGGAATACAATACAAACAACACAACTTTTAATCAATTCCAACCACTAAATATTAGCATGAGTTATTTTAAAGTAAACAAACGTATGTTATCATTCACAGCTGTGTTTTAGATTATAAGCAGCTGAAAGTGAAAGTAGCTCTTCCTTGATTATGTGAATTTGCAATTTCTGCCATTATGTGATTACTGTCATTACTATCATTAGTACTAACTGCTATGTGGATCCATGTTCTGTTGGTGGGAAAATTGGACATTCGGGACTTGACAAGTCACATGACAAACATCACTGCATTGAAATCATATCGACATAAAAAGTCAGATTTCAATAGATTCCCTGCCATTGTCTAATCCCAACACCAGAACTGCATTTGTGCTTAAAGAGTGAAACATAGTCGTCTGCAATTCCACTCTGACCATTTTGCATGAAGTTAAAAAACAGAAAATACATGTATTTTAATAGTTATTTCTTATTCAAATAAACATCAAAATGTCCTCTTTGTCTTCCTCGGCTGCAGAGCACTGAGGGGGAGGAAACAAACAAGAATCCTGAAAGGTTTGCAGCAAGATCAACATGATGAGTTGTTTTTGTGAAATAAACTGAATGAATCGCAAAAGTAATGAGTGGAAAATGAAATGAAACCTCCCTGTTAGATCTGAGTGCATAATTAGATATTAGCGTCTAGTGATCTGGTCAGAGGCCTGGATTTTAATAAGGAGGTGGATAGTTTGTTTTTTTTTTACAAAGAAACTGGTGAGGAAGAAACAACTGCGGCTGTTTTAAAGCAACACAAAGCCAACACTGTTTCTGTTTGTGGCTGTTTAATGAAAAACTTTGTGAGGCTCTATGATCAATGCTTCGCTGATCAGTTTTTGACTAGGTTACAGCTGATAGAGGTGCAGACTGATGGCTTAGATGGAAAAGTAATTACATTGTTAGGCTCGTGATATTTCAAAGGAATAAAATCACAGACAGGGGTGCCAAATCTCTTTTCCTGATGCCCTGCAGGAGATAAATAATACTTAATAAATCCTTTATTGACATACTTTCTTCTGAGTTAAGCTTTGCCTGTACACACTGCATGCATCGTATATTAGATGATTTTGCACATATATAAGACATTTTGTATATATCTAGTGTCTACTATACTTTGATGGCAAACAGCAGGAATTTAATTTGCTAACAACAGTAACATCCAGAATGAGGAAGCTTTTGTTCTCTTAACTTACGCAGCAGGCAAACAGTAGGATTAACGTAACTTAAGGTTCCCTGTGATGTTTTCTTGCAAACAAGTTATGTTTACATTAACTGTTACTCACCAAAACACGTTATATGTGTCCTTGGGGTCTAACAAAAGCGGTGAAAGCATTTCATTCCTCATTAAACATTTTTTTTTAAGTAAATTGAATCCAGCATAGTTTTCATCCATGTTTACAAGCATGCAGTCTTCTTTCCTGCCTTTATTGTTGCATTTTAGCAAATTTACCTGTTGATCAGTGGAATTGTGTGTTTTGGGTTCTTGTGCGTGTTCATGCACATGACAAACACAACTGGGACCCTTTCATTAAAAAACTGCTCCATAGCACTACTAGAGGTCAGAAACTACACAGGGTTCCTTTAACGCTAACATTACTTGTGAGGGGAGCTTCTGTGCTGCAACTCACCACCTGCACTTGACTTTCTGTATGTTGAGCTCTTTTTTGTCTGTTCATCCACGGGAAGATATCACTGCACATGCCGACAACACAGTGCTTCCCCTGCTTGTTCCAAATAAAGTCTTTTTGCTGCTGCTGCTGCTGCTTGGAACGTGCCATTCAACACCTCCTGTGAGTTTCCCAGGATATGTTAAACTGACAGCAGGTAGGTCTGTTCAGAGTTTGAGAAAGAGAATCAACTGAATCTCTGTTGCATTCTATCAGTGTGATAGAAAATATGAAAAGAAGAGACAGGAGATAGAAGGTTTATGGATGACACAATGATTTTGGATTTAAGTGCCTGTGAAATGGCAGATGAGAACACAAGTGCACACTCAAAAAAATGAGTGGAGATTTGGGAAACACCGGTTTGCAAGAGATAAAAGACACAAAAATCAGGAATCATCCAACTACACACGCTCTCCCTCACTCTCTCTCTCCCTCGCTCTCTGTCAGGCTGATGGGTAATTGAGGCACTCACAACACAGATCGGGACGCAGTGTCATGCTGTGCCCTAGGTCTGGCTCGCTGCCCCACGGCCCTCTGGCAGCATGCTGCAACACGCTCTGAAGTGCGTGCGCGCGCACACACACACACACACACAAAAACAAATGGTTGCTTCACACACACACACACAAATAAAAACACATGCTCACAACGCCTGCGCACATATACAGACACGAGCAAACTTCACAGACACACACTAGCTCTTCACCAACGCTCATTACCAACGTACACAAATGCTAACAGGCTGTCTTTGCACAAGTGTGTACAGTCACACAGATGGACAAAGACAGAAGAGCTGGCAAATGTAAGGGCACGCACACACGCACACATGCACACACGCACACATGCACACACGCACACATGCACACACGCACACATGCACACATCCACACATACAGATTACTTGAAGTCACACTTCTGTATTTCCATCCTTTTTCCATCACACAGGCTACAGCATGCCCCAGCAAGTCACTCCTCTCCCCCTCAGCAGTCTGCTCTCCTCAACTCCTGTTTTTCTCCTACACTCCTCTTCTCCCCTGCTGCCTCCTCTCTTCACCTCCTCTCTCCCCTCCTCCTCTCTCCCCTCCTCCTCTCCTGTTTGTCAGACCTGAGGTAAATAGGCTTGGCCCTAGGCAACGCTGAAGCCTCTTCTGCTCCTCTTTACTCTGCTCCCTCCCGCGCTCCATCCCTCTTTCCTGGCGATCCTCCAGTTTAAACAGAAGGCTGTGCTGGGGGAGAGAGTGGGATACAGAGAGGGAGAGAGAGAGAGAGAGAGGCCAGTTGCTTATGTGAGTGCTGCATGATTCATGTTGCCCTGTAATGAAGCTGGTCCAGTCTTTTAAGTGTTTGGTGTATAATGGAGTTTCAGGGACAGGCCTATCATTTTCTCCTAATAGCGCTTTCTCCGCCGCACGCCATGACCCCTCTCTCCAAGCCCCCGCCCCACGCACCCCTACTGTGGTAACTGCACATTACTGCGGCACGCGCACACACATACACACACACAGCGATTACCGACAGCTGCGGGAGTTTCTGAACGGCAAAAGTGGCCAATTTTCTCTCCCTTCCATTTAAACAACAAACAGGGCGTCGTGTTAAAATGGGCAAGGGAAGAGAGAAGGGAAATTGGGCTGATAAGGGTTATTGTGAATCAGGAAGAGAGTGGGTTAGCTGCTGGGAAGTAGCAGTGCGTGGCGAGCAGTGATTTTAATATTCTTGAGGTATACTTTGAAAGCGACAGCACTCACAACAAGAGACTGTGAAGAAATAATGTTCAGTGGATTTCAGCTTTTCGGGGAGAGGCTGCACACATGCACTGTATTTAAATCTTAAACAAGTGTTATTTTAACTCCAATCTAAAACACAGATTTTACTTTTAAAACCTAGATCATTTTGGAGAGTGAAGGTCAGTTGGTCCAATCTTCATTTTTTAAGAAGTTAATTTGGGGGCTTAACCTTGAATTAAGGATTAAGGTTGGAACTAATGAATATAGTCCATCAATGGTCCCCATAAGGATAGATGTACAAGTGTGTATATGAGTGTGTGTGTGCACAGGTCAGGCTGTGTGTGTGTGTGTGTGTGTGTGTGTGTGTGTGTGTGTGTGGGTAGGGCGAATGTTTTACCGGAGCAGATTGTGGAGTGTGTGTACAGACCAGACCTGAGATTACTGAACAGATTGCACAGCTGGCAAGCAGCCCTCTCTCCACACACAAACAGAGGCGCGCAAACACACACACATATGCAGAGCCAGAAAAACAAATATTGACAAAGTATTGATCCTGGGTGTATTGGTCTATATTGACAAGGCACTAATGCCAGGAATATAATTCTGGTCCATGTGTTAAATCACAAGTGGTCAAACTCCCTAATTAGCCGAGATGTATTAGTAGCAAAGCAAATTCTACAGTTCAAACAAGATTATAAAAGTACCGATCACCTAGTTAAACAAATATTTCATGTTTATGTCATAGTAGAAGAATAAGACACATAAATAAAGCATCACACCAATTTGCACCAAAGTATAGGGTTGACCTTTAAGAACTCCCAGGTGATCACATGATTAATCACGTGTGCTCAGGACAGTAATAGCCAATCAGAGACTAGGATTTACCCTACATCTGACCCATTGTTCATTTCTTTCTCATATATATTTCCAAAAAAAACAATATATGTAATTCTAATCTTAATAATCATCAGGCTATTTTGGGGAAAAATATCTCCTGTGGCAATTAACATGTAAAATCAACAACAATCTAATACAAGTAAGGCATATAAAAATACTGTGTGTATAACATGTATGATGTGTTTTTATGATATGTTAAGTTCAATGACCTCAATAAAAAGTCTTAAAGTGACATCTGCTCTGTCTCCCTCAATGAAAAATCCACAATCTATGAGCATGTTAATATTTTCAGTGTTCAGCTGAACACAAGACGTCCATTCTCTATGTACGTGCACTTCGGGTTTTCACGTCACACATGACGTCATAAATCCTGCTGGTACGTCCAAGTGTTCAACTGAGATTTAAGGTAAGCACATAGAAACAGATGAATGTGAAAACTTTAAACAAGTAAAGTAAAAATACACATTTTTAAGTGGAGGGGGGCTTAAATTAATAATACTAAATTGGATGAAATGGAAGCTAAAAGTAAATCAAACCGGAGCAGAAAAGAAATTCTGCTGGTACATGAGAGAAATAAGGTACCGGGCTGATGAAAGCAGACAATGAAAATGCAACAAAATCAGCTGTCAACCAGATTTATTCTTTAAAACATGAAAGAAAGAAATTTTGGTTGCGCTAACTTATTATTCATCATCAACAAGGACATTTTCTACAATCAATCAAAAACATGTGTCCGAAAGTGTGCGCTCACCTCTGTCTCTGTACTGCTGCCATTTATCTACTCTTATCCAACTTAGGACACTTCAATGTCTCAATTTAAGATTTTTAAGTCATAAGAAATTTGATAAACAGCTTTTAGTCTTTAATTTGAGAGTAGGAGTAAAAGTGAAAGGTCTTTCTTTTTACCTTTCACTAAAGTCCAAAATTTTACTTTCAGCAGTTTGACACTTCGAGCCCAGATGATAAGAATGTTTTGACCTCTCACCTTGGCAGGTGCCAAAAGAGCTTACGTGTGCACGCATCTGCCAATGCTTGCACATTCTTTGCCAGTTAATGGTTACACCTCTGCACTGACTGCCTCCGTCCTTCGACTGCAAGAGAAAAAAAAAGTTGGCTTCCAGTTTTCCCGTCCATGGAACACCTGCCATTCCATGCCATGCCATCCCTGACATGTGTAGCTTGGCTTTGTTGCTGCCAGGATGCAGGGGCAGCCCTGTCTTTGTGCGTCTGCTCTTTGTTTTCCCCGAGGGCTAAGAGAGAGGGGACTTCTCTACGAGTTGGACAAATAAACAGCAGAGAGCACGAGAGACAAAGCCACGGAGGGAGCACCTGCCGAGGGCTTTGTGTCTCTAAATAAAGCACACTACTGTTTGAGCGCACAGACCCCCGTCTGAACGCACACTCAGTGGAGCTGCAGATACAGATATGGATATACATTTTTATAAGTCTTATACACCTATTGCATGCACATTATTGTATACAGTTTTAGATTACAGCCCACACAGCACATTGTTTTTAACATTTTATACATACAGGGTACCAATGAAATACTCACTGGGTACTCTGGCAGGTATAAGGGAAGAGGAAGAGGAAGGTAACAAATTTGTGTTAAAGATGGATCTTGAAATCAATTACACTGAAAGTTTGAAAGTACTTTTTAAGTAGCCAGTATTTATTAATTTATTATAATTATGAGGTACATTTAGGGGGCCAATATGTCCTTTCCCAATAGCTATGTCATGAAAAGGAGCCCAATCTGTGGAACTTTCAATAGTTAAAACGTTATTATAAATTTTGAAAATAAAATCTAATATACTGACTATCTTTAAGCACACACATTAAGCAAATTTCCTCAGTGTCACAGAAAGATAACAATGCCATCCAGAAATACCATTACTTGATTTGCGGTGCATGTCAGGGAGGCTGAGTGGCCTGCTGCTTCAATGGAGTACTACAACATTTTTGAAAACTGCATTGATAAATTCTTTACAGAGAGAAAAAAATTATACCACTCTCATGTACTGTATATAGGCTAAATATGAAGCTAAATACAGGAGACGTTTAGCTTAGCTTAGCATAAAGACTGGAAATGGGGGAACAGCTTTTAATTTTGCTAAATAACATTTTTTGTCTTGTTTGTTTAAAGGATATGTTTAATTTTCAAGTCTATCTTAACATAATACTAGCATACATTGCTTTTTGTCACTGTGATTGATCCTAATGTCCAATCTGTCTGCAAAGAGACCCCTTCCTAAAGCCATTTTAGTGTAAGTGATGGGGGATAAAATCGCTGTCTTCTTTCAGTGCAAAAACACTTTCTACAGTTCAAGTTTATATGAGACTTCAGCCATCACACGTAGTAAGTTTTTATCCTCCAGTGTTACAGTGTTTTTGTGTCAAGGACTGTGGATCTTGTCCCCCATCACACATGCTAGGAACGGATCTTTGAAAGGCCAGTATGACCGGAGGGAATGATTACAGCAAGTTAAAACTGTTTAAATGGGCCCCTAAATGTTGTTTTAAGACAGACAAATTGTGAACATCCATTAAAGACACACAGCATTTCCATCGTGTATGTTCTCCACAAACTACAAAAAATAAGGATCTCTAGCGAGTTGTTAGCTTCAGGAAATGCATGCTGGGAAATCTGCTAATAAGATGTTTGTGTGTCTTAGTGAGTTTAGTGACCACACTTAGTCTCATTCAATCAACTCATAATTTCATAATTAAAATTTTCAGAAGAACTCGTGTTTGAAAGTCTGAAAATGTAAACATGAAATTTTAAGTTGACATAAAACTTGAAATATATTTACATGAAGTTAAAGATAAAAGATTAGCTGATAAAACAATATCCTTAATACTTTCTTTATCACCATGAAATCACGATGATATTTGAACTTGTGATTTGTCTTTGTGCTCTCTTAAGAGTGGAGTATTTTGTTTTAGTATTTTATTTTCAGACACCACAATATGATTTCAATGATTATTTATCTGTTTTGCAAATGGAAACCATTTCAATTTTTGTGTCACTTCTTCTCCAAATAAGGCTTTTGTTTCTAAAAATGCATCAAACAGCCATGTCACGTGTTCATGTGTGTAGGCAGCATGCGTCTCTTTCTGCATGTGTGTTTCAGTGTGTTTGAGAATGTGTGTGTTTCAACACATATGAAGGTAGTACGGTTTTATGGTTAAATGGGACTGTCAGTCGTAAACGTGTGGCGGCACACACGCGAGACACATAAATGGAGATGGTCTCCTTCTCTGAGACATTCTTTATAGCGGCCCCAGAGGGCCAAGGCCACGCAGATGTGTGCAGTACCTGAAGAAGAGCAAGACGAGGAAAGGTTGTCTTTATCAGATCTCATTCAGAGAGAGAAACAAAAGATGAGAAGAAAAAAAGAACTGAAAAGCATCAGAATGAAATAGGACAGGGCACATGTTTCATACCAACCAGTATCCAACGAAAGGATGTTTTTATTAAAGAGGTGTCTTAACTTAAACTATGATTCTTTACACCTGAGCTGCAATTTGTCTTTTATAATCATCATGTCATGCAGATTAAATTCATATGTTGCAAAGTGAGAGAACATACTGTAATGTCTGGCAGCATATGTTTATTATATATATATATGTGTGTATGGCATCACATTATTTTGTCCTCCAACAAGCAGCTCATGAAAGCAACACAACTGAGATCAAATCTGTACAGCATGCTTCAATTCCAGAAATGTGTTGGGAGCCTGTACAGAATGTGCTCTTGTTATTATTGTGATGACTTTTATAACACAATGCAGTTTTCCATGTAACCAAATGACTCAATGAAAAAGGACTTCACATGATAATCTGTCTACAAAACTGAGCCTGAATTTACACTCCTCACCCTCCGTGCAAACGTTTGAGGCTGAAACACACAACAAACCATGGAGGAAAGCATCCGGCCCTCCCTCCAGCCCTCCTTCACTAGAATTTCAAAAATACGTGAGTGTGAGTGAGCAGGTAGATACGAAGACACAGGTTTTAAATAAAAAAAATGGGGTAATTAATATGCCCAAAATATGTGTGAAAAAAAGTGAATATTAAATAAACTGGGTCCATAAAAGAGGTCAGTAAACTGCAGCAAACTGACCTGCAACAGAACTGAGCAAATGAGCTAAACAAACTGACATAACTAAATGACACACGTTTAAACAGAAACTAGTCCTGAGGTGTAAGCATGATTTTTTAATTTAGATTTATTTATATTGGACTGGCGACCTGTCCAGGGTGTACCCCGCCTTTCGCCCAGTGTCAGCTGGGATAGGCTCCAGCCCCCCCGCAACCCTGTACACAGGAGAAGCGGTTGACGATGGTTGGATGGATGGATGGACTTATTTATTTATATTTAAATTTCAAATATAGCCTGAGCTAGGCAGATACTGTTATTGACCATTTTCTTTTAAAGAGGTGGTATTATGCTCATTTTCAGGTTCAAAATCCTATTTAGGGGTTGTACCAAAACAGGTTTACATGGTTTCATTTTCAAAAAACACCATATTTTTTTTCACACTGCACATTGCTGCAGCTCCTCTTTTCACCCTTTGTTGAAGGCTTCGTCCCCGCGACCCGATCCCGGATAAGCGGATGAAGATGGATGGATGGATGGATGAAGGCTTCGTTTTAGCTATGGAGTGATACATCTTGCCTCTAAATGATCTTTGTTGGGAGTTTCACATGCGCAGTTTCTAGTTAAGGACTACTTGCCAATCAGAAGCAGAGAAGGACAGGTCAGCGAGAAGCCGGTAAACAGCTTCGATTCAGCTGTAGGCTACATGTAGCCGACCCGCTTAGCAACATGGACTGGAGCAAGAGTTTCAAAGTGGTGAGTTATTAATCTGTAATAAAAGTATCTTTCATTCATAAAGATATATCTGAGCTCTGTCTCTACATCACAGTAACAACTTTATGTCCACTGACTGCCTGGAGGGTAGCTAGTGTTTGGAAGGTAGAGGAGAGCTGTGTGCTGCAGCTCAGTGTTTTTCCACCTGTGTTTTTGAGGGCGTGTCAGACTAACCACTCAGCGAGCATTATGATGCGTATTTTCTTGTGACATCCTTGGACTACAAACGAGCTGTTTTCAGGCAGTTCAGAGCAGAGTTTTCTGTGGGAGATGGGAACTCCCTTCGGGGTGGAGTTTGGACTTTTTCACTTTGCAAACCTGTTACATGCACAAAAAAGAGATATAACTCAATAAAGGAGAGGGGAAAAGCCAAAAAGCAGAAAACCACCTCTTTAAATTCTGACAACAAAGAATGGATTGATGTTTTTACATAAACACATAACATTAACAAACATTTTGGATGAAGATGGCTTAAATTCAATTCACCAACAATTCAGTCAACTATTTAGTATAGGAGACTTCTTATAGTTGAAAAACAAACTTGCTCAACTTGCTCTCTCTCTTTTCAACTAGGAGTCAGTGGCATTTGTACACTTTGACTGTGGGGCACTGCAGCCACAATCTACACGTAGTGTAACCCAGTAATCACTCCGCTTGTGTGAAAGCAAGAACTCCATGACACTTTTTGCAGCTGAGATCACCAGTTTCTCCAAAATCTGTCAGTACAACCCACCGCTGGCTCCCCCCCCCCCCCCCCCCAAACACTGAGACGCACTGCCTCAAAACTTGTCGGCGCTTTAGGCCTCCATTCCTGTATGAATTCTTTACAGGGAAAGCCAAGCCAGAAGCCACGGATTAATAATGCAATTTTCTATCTAAATTCTTATTTATGTGAAGCAAAAAGCTCCCCTGGGATTCTTGTATTATTCATATGAGATGCGGAGGAAACAAATCATTTAGCACATGTGTCTCTGTTTGTGTGGATGCGTTTGAACATCGAGTACAGTAACGCGTCGGCAGCACAACAGCACTGTGTGTCCCCTATTGCAAGTATGGACTTCTGTGTAGCTATAAGAATGCTTTGTCTCATGTTTGAATTGTTTATGTTTGCAATATCTGTATGCCTTCATGACATTGAAGAGGAATTTGCATCTGCGTATGCATGTTTGTGCTTTCAAGTGATTATCTGAGAGGGGACGTGTGTGTGTGAGCATGAATGTTAATATGCGTGTTTGTGAGTGACAAGCGGTCAGGTAATGGAATCAGGATGTATGTGCGTGCAAAGGTGTGATTCCATGTAAGTGCTTGCAAATGTGTGGCACTCGTGTGTGTGTGTGTGTGTGTGTGTGTGCATATACCCGGCTATACGTTGCGTGCTAATATGAACATACAGAGGCACTTGGTATTCCATGCAGCTTATCTCCTGTCTGTCAAGTATGCGCATGGGGATCGCAACTGGAGAGATTGAAAGTTTGAAGAGATGAAAGGAGTGCATGCAAATGAGACAAATATACTTGTTTTCTCCCTCGAAACCCCCCTCAGCATTTTCTTCATTGTCAACCCAACCATCATCTGTTCTTTTCTTCTGCCCGCTTTCTTTCTCTTGAACCCTATTTTCCTCTTGAGTAGCTTTTACACTGAAGGCTCACTGCAAACTAAACATGTGTGCTGAGGAAAAAGTGAGAAGAGGAACACTGGAAAGAAAGCAGCAGTAGATTTTCTCTGCCATCAATAAAACTAGTTGTTCTTCTATTCCTCTCTCCCTGGGAGTTGAATAAAAACACTCATCAAAATCTAAAAGCATCTGCGGGGTGAGAGGATGATTTCCATCTGTGATCTAGTATTAATGGAAGTGTTAATAGGGGTGGCGGCTGCATGTGGAAGGACTGACAGAGAAACAGCCAGCAGCACTGGATCCTCCTCTGAACCATCAACAAGAAAGATAAACAACAACACCAAATACAGATATGGTTCAGGGCAAGCTCACAAATGCACACTGCTCACAACATGCATGAAGAGTCTGGTGCTTATATAAACACACAAACATATACAGGTCATAAACATACATGCAAACACACACAGCACTGATGTCCACTCACAAATAAATCAAGAGGTACACAAAGAGGGTGAAAATGAGAAAAGATCAAGCACACAAAGATGTACATACAGTACTAACATGGTCAAATACAGATATGTGAGAGAATTATTGATTACATTCATTCATTCAGCTGACGCTTTTATCCAAAGCGACTTACAGTTCCTATATATGTCAGAGGTCGCAACTAGGGGTTAAGTGTCTTGCTCAGGGACACAATGGTGGATGTGTGGAGTCTCTCACACCAAAGGCATGTGTCTTAACCGCTGTGCCATCACCACAATACTAAGAGCACACTAAATTGACATGTTGTAACAATCTTGTGTGTGCATGAATCCAGAACAAACACGTGAAGAGCTAACTTAAGATGCATGCCAACATTTATACAACTACACAGGGCACAGCAGAGAGGTATGACTAGAAAGCAAAATGGCTTTGTGAAGAAAGAAATCATTTAAAAAAGATTCGGTTCGTGTGTGGCCAGGTGTACACATTACACCCTATATGTGCCTCTGTGAATTCCTCTGTGGCCGTCCTGTAAGAGTAGATCAGAAGAGGGAACACACAGAAAACATAAGTGCTGCTTATCCCCCTCAAAGCCCTCCTCAGTGGCCTGCAGGTTTGCAGAAGCACGGCTGTGTTGTTGGCTTTCCAGCATACTAACATGTTTCAGGGTCACACACACAACGTGATGCTGGAGCAGTCAAGCACCTCTTTCTGTGAAATGCTCAGCGTAGAGTCGCTTGTTACTTTCAACTTCCATTTGACTGCTGTCATTATAGGACTGCACAGTCGATATTCTTTATTTGGTACTGCCAGTTCTATATTCAATATTGTTCTGGTCATCAACAAATCCCATGAAAAGACTAAAAACAAAAGAATAAGTCTGTCTCTTAATACTGACTTCCCTAACTTGTACCATTGTTTACTACTGAAGACTCAAATACAGGTCACAAAAATATAGTTTCAAGTTTTAAAAAAGGGTAATCTCCCTGTAGTTTTTTACAAACCCTGTCCAAACAGGAGGAAATAGTGGAAACAGTGCATTTGTGGGGGGCTATTTTCAGACCATAGATTAATAAATACTAGTGAGTATACAGCAGCAGGAGAGCGTCCGTGTGATTGACTCAAAATGAACTAGTGTGTGTTCATGGCAATGAAGGAACATGTCAGTGCCAGAGTGTGGCTCATTGATGTGTTTTTAATAGTTTGTCGACAACAATGTAGCTCCATGATCTATATGCTGTGGATGTATTTCACTGTATTGCATTTCACTGGTGAATGGTTGTTTAATGTGAGACAATCCAGCAGTCTGAACGCTGTATTATTGTTTATAGATAAGGAAGATTTAGTTAGTCTGACAGGTGTCATAAGGGAGAGAAGTAAGAATATTTTTTCCACTGAGTGTTCACCTTCAAGAATCTACCTTCATATATAATTATATATATATATTACCAGCACACTACAGAGCAACCTGTTCACAAGCTGCAGGCTGATAGACGTTTATTCACAGCCTTCTCTCCATGTTTTGCATTTGTTGCTCGAGGATCACAAGAATATCATCAGCAGTTTGCATGTTGCAAAATGTCAGCCACGCCGAAGCTTTTCACTGTGAAGTCAGAATTAAATGAAAAATTGACTGACTGAACTGACTGACAGGATGAAAGACAGCACAAGTGCAAGTGTGCTATGCGTTCTCCACTGCCTGCTGCGCTCTGTGCGTGTACAACCCAATGACTGTGTCCGTGCTCTGCCCGGCCATGAGCTACAGAGAAAATGCATGAAGATGGGTTGATGTTTTCATACACTCAGAGTAAAAAAACATCAAATAAATTCAGCAATTTACCCATAAAGTGTGAAGAAAAGGCCAGTTTTCATCTGTCATTTTACCTTTTCTGACTCTCTCTGTATTGGTAGCGAAGGGTTGCATCCTCCTGTCTGGATTCAAAATGCTACATTAGATTAAGAAAAGGAGATGACTGGTGGCTCTGTATATTCAAAAACATGCCAGGTGCTGTTCGAAAACGGGGAAACAACAGCATAATGTGGAAGGCAATCCAGGCACTCCAAAATTCGACAGAAGGAAACATTAACAAGCTTTTGTTATAGTGGCTAAATCTTTAAAAGAACCAATGTGTTATGACCGCTGTAGTTCTTCAAGGACTTTAAACACCTGCATTAGGCCGATGAAAGGTTTAATTGTGCACAGCGTTCAAGCTCAAAGTAAAGCTGAAAATATTACCAGATAGGAGATTTAATCCGACAACACTGACGTGCAAATGTACCGTTCACATGATTACTGATGGTGATGATCCCGTTAATTCAGGCCTGACTTGGCGTGGCTTTCCTTAGTTAAACCAAGATCAACAGCAGATGCACATGAACATGGCACTGTGATATGACATCACACCCCCGCTAAGAGTGTGGCACAAACACAACCAGTACGCTGCCAAACAGAGGGAGGAACATGGCACTAGCACAAACACCGAGTAATGAAGAACTGGTGATATGAGAGGGCCCGAGAACGGGCAGGATTCAGGATCTCTCTGTCGAGACCAGTCATTGTCTCAACAAATATTTAATTTCCTGATATTTAAATGTGTGAAAAGTGCGAGACTAAGTAGAAAGACAAAGCAACTAGCAGGATGCACACTAGATCTCTGATATATAAATTAAAAATATAAACTTGTTTTGTATATTTTGCTATTTTTAACCCTCCGTTCTGTTTATTACCATATGATGTCCCTCAAAGAAAGAGATTAGAGTTACTTTAGATATTCTGCTACTTAGGGAATCGTAATGGTGCTTATAGATGCTGGGGAGTACTACGCAAATGTGAAAAAAAGTTGTGGATAGACTTTAGTATCTCCAGAGGGTCTGAAAGTGATGTCACTTAAATCAGCGTCGGTCAGGGCAGAAGAAGTTTGAAAATGAAACAAATCTGTTGATGTGGATGTTGGAGAAGTGAGCTCACCAGACTTCTGTAGTCCACTGCTCATCTCTGCTGCCAGCAACATGTTTCAGGCTATATTAGCCGCTACTAGCATAACACACTTCAACCTATTATTCAACTGTCAGTGGTCGAGTTGCATTGTGGATAATGTAGGAGCCAGGTTTTGACAAGGAAGAAGAATGTGTGGAATAAAAAAGACAATATCTCTAGTTCTGATGCTTCTTGTAAACTCGATATACGTCCTGATTTTTCTGTTATTTTTTGGAGAGACAAAAAAAATCTGTATATGGATCCGAACACTTGTTTTTGATTCCCTATTGATGAATTTGGACTACTTTTACAATGTTGTTTGTATTTTAAGTTATTTTATTTTATCTGTTTCTATTTATTCAACTGTTGTCCATTTCATTACTTTTAGATTGATGAGGTTAGGTTATTGATATGTTACGTAACAGTTTGTGATTCACGTGTTAAAGAGTTGTCACTCTAGATATCAGGCTGATAATTGTATTTAACTTACCTTGAAAAAGACCAAGTGTTCTTCTTTTCAAATGTAAAACCATGTCAACCACCATATGAACTTAAAATTTTATGTTGTGTTGAGAGGATTTTAACATAAGTCACTTATTGGGGCGCACCGGTAGCTTACAGATTAAGACGCATACCATATAACCGCAATGTCCACAGATTCATTAAAATAAATAAATAAGCAACTAATAAAAGGCTTTTGGAGCACTTACGAAAGCATTCCACACACACACACACATACTAAGAGATGCATTTCATTTTTTTCACATAGTTTGTCAAATGCTTGGAAGATCTGCAGTATGTAGTAAGTGCTTTGCGGCAAAGGTGTCACTACAACACCCAAAAATCAACAGATAAAAATGACCACATCAAGACAAAGTGGTTCTCTCACTGGAAGCAGCACCCTGCTGATAGTCTGATGCTAAACGTGTAGTATCTGTAGTATCTTCCTCTACTTTAAAGAAAATGTAAAAACATGTATGAGCTTTGGAGTAGTAGTCACATACTCTTGGATATATACCAGTGTGTAGTGTGTGTAATGTGTCACAGCAGTATATCACACTACTTTAAAGCCTCTTTGTCCCCCAGCCTCCTGCACTTACCGCCCACACTCCCCCATGTCCAGGCCCATTATCCTGGGCAGCTGGTTCTGGGACCTGCAGGCTGGAGAGGAAGCTGAAAGTGGAGTCTAATTCACTTATTGATTCCTGTCCTGTGTTGCAGGATACTTCCAAGCTTTAATCAGTGGGTGGTTTGGGGCGGAGGACGGGGGTGAAAATGAGGCTGTGGGGCCACCAGATGCAGTGTTTGCAGGTGGGTCAAAACAAGTTTGCATTGTTTTCTTGGTGGTATATTTATATTTTCATATTCTGCTGCAGTGAAATTATTAAACTGGATCAGTTGGTTGTGTTTTTTAAGGCTAGAGGTCAAGAGGTAAAGGTAATCGGGTGAAGAAAAGAAAAATAAATTGCTCAAGGTTAGACGATGAGGCCAGATGTTGTCATTCATCTCTTACATTGACCTGCAGAGGAAAGGAATAGCTCAGTGCAAGTGATGTAACACATTTCACAAAGGAGAGAAACGTTAAAGAATAAAGCTTGTGTTTGCCCGCAAAATGCATCAAAAGATCAAAACCAATAATCTCCAAGGCCCGGTCACACCAGCATTTAAAACAATGAGATATTGCAGCAAAATTATTTAATTTCATGATTTCTTTTGTTATGGTATCTGGCAGCGCTTGTAGAAGCAGCAGCCAGTAGCTCCTTCAAACTTCACTACACTTTAGTTTTTTTATCTGTTTTTTCCGGCTTTATTGCTAAAACATGCGTTACCTCTGACATAGATACAGTCATTGGAAGATGAAGACAGGGTTTTTGGATTAATAAGCAGCAGACCACGATCCACCCGGCCCAAACAACCAGACCAGGCACCACAGTGCAGTGATCGCTCAGAGGAGAAGAAAGAGAGCCAGGAGAGGAGCCATGCTGGCCCAGCTTGGACTTCTGCTCCTAAAGAGCTGGTCTGGACAAAATTGGACTCGTGTTGACCAAACAATGGAATTCAGAGACTGTTGGCATTACAGAGACCTGCCACATCAACATCCCGGATCAAGCACTCAGCAGGTGGTTCATGTTGGGAGCTGTCAGCGCAAGACTCCGGCAAGATGAGAGGAGGTGGACTGTGTTTAACATTGATGATGCTTGGTGCACAAATGCAGTCAAGATGGACTCTGTTTCCCAAATGTCAGACTGTTTATTGCTGTTTATTAAAGATGAAATTTTCATATTATCATCTGGTTGCTGCTGTTTACATTCACCCCAGATGCAAATTCAAAAATGCACTGTGGAATGTTCGGGTTGAATACGTGTTTGTATATGTATATAAATAACTGTATATAATGTTTAATTTTATATGTTACCATATTTTAATATAGGCTTACACTTGATTATATATAATATAATAATATAATGACTAATAAACAAACTTTTACCTTGTACGTATGATCTATGGCATCTCTCACAGGTTGAAAGTAACTTTAACATGCAAAGTTGACCAATATCAAGCCGTTTTCTTGACAGTTTTGGGAAAGTCCAAAAGAAGATAGCCATCATAGCTTAATAGCTGTGATGCACTTTTTAGTTTAATTTAGTCTCTCTGCTGGAGTATAAACTGCTCCAATAGTTTGCAGACAGTCAGAAGTCAATTGTACAAAAGCATTTATTAAATGAACTGTGTGAACTTAATGGGGCTATATGTAGTTTTCAGCAGCTACTAGTGTTGCAGTTTTTAGATTGCAACCAGGTGTGTGCTCATGAGTGAACACAATCCAACACACAGAGACCGACACACCGGGAGAAAGTTGCTTGGACATGCTGGAAACTCAAGCAAACTCCAAATCCAATATTACAGTTTTACAACATTTTTATCAGTGTTACACTGACTGTATGTAGCCAAAATGAGATGTCGTTGTTTGTTTGTCTTCTGGCTTTACATTAACTATTTGTGTATCTTTGATCGGAGGCTCAGCAATGTCAGCTAAATTTATTGGATGATAACAAAAATGGTTAGTAAGCTAGACTGAATATTATAAAAGAGAGAACAGTTAGACTGCAGTAAGCAAGGTTACTGTAGTGAATGAAGCTTCTTCTGTGTTGTTGTCCTGCGCCGTTATGTTGCATTATTATGTATTCATGTAACTTTACAGCGACTGAGACGGTGCGGGAGCTGTGTATCAGTAAAATGACAATAAATCTAAATTGAACATTATGAAACAAACAGCGGTAGATCCGTGCTAATGTAACCTTAGCTGGCAGCCCTGCCTTGCATCACTATAGGCAAGTATAAACAAATTGCTTTGCTTTGTACCTTTACATCATTTCTTGCAGGCACAAATCAACACTTTGACATAATACTGGTGGTACACAGGATAGTAATATGGGTCACGTTAGCTTCTGAAGTGTTGAAAACCATACAACTATAGTATTTTGCACCAGATAACGTTAGCAACTGGTCCACATTAGCTGGCGAGCTAACATTATCTAACTTGAGCCAACTAAAGCACAACATCACAATATATTTCACGTGCATTGCAGTTATGTTAGTTTACCTGTCCAAAAGGGTGAAAGCCAACTCTGTGTCAGTTTTGTTGGTTCCAAAACAAAGCGAAGGTCTTTCGTTGACTCAAGCCTTTCTGATGTTGATCATGTTTTTAACCTTTAACCATTTTTGTTTGGCCTGATGGGCTTCAGCACATAAAATTTTATCCTTATTTCAAGTTTGTGTTGGAGTTTGTGTTGTGCTGGTTGTTATGGTCTGGTAACTGCAGTGTTGTCGCTGTAGTAGGCAGGTGGTTTGGGAGAGTGCATGCAAAAAATCCCACCCCAAAACAGTGGCTGTTCCAAGCAACAGAGACAACAGGCATGAGGTTAATTTTTATGTGAGGTTACAGCCCGTTGACGAATTAGGCAGTAAAAAGTTATCTATTGATGAGTGATTTCATTGAAAAACTATATAGCCCCTTTAGTGTCCCGTTTGCGACAGAACTAATGACTCTTAGCAAGCTTGCTAACTTGGAAAGCTCCTTTTCCCACTTCAGTAACTCTTTATTGAATGAAATGATGCACAAACCTGATAACAAAAGCCATTGTGACTGACTAGCGTCACAACGAACTAGTCACCAAGCTTCTAGAACCAAATATTACACACTGCTGTGATGCTTTCTGGCAGGCCTTTAGTCCATCTCTCAATACTTCCCCGCTCCTCTGTCCTGTCTGCGGCAGCTCTTAGCCCATTGGTTCATAATGAACACAAAAATCTTTAAAAACGGGTCTCAAATACATCATCTCATTTTTTAAAAAGGCTCAGTTATTTCTTAAAACAGCTGGTCACTGTAGGTTTTATCAAGCATTACTCAAACAGGAGGAAATTGTGCATTTGCTGGGGACAATTTTCAGCAGCTGATACATATTTGATACCTAGGAACCTTTTGCAAGCGCTGGTTTATGCCTGTTGTGGCTAATTTGCATCATACCTAAATTTATATCTATTGTATGTGTTATAGACAAATTAATAGTCTCCACTTAATTTAGCATCAGTTTGAAAGCAAAAACACAAATAATTATTTTTTTAAAATATTTTTCTAATTATAATTGTAAATACATTCAGGTGTCAAGGGGTTAATGGCTTTTGCATTCACCTCAGGCCCAGGTTACAGTCCGCTGACATGGATAGTGGACTGAGACTGACAACACATTACAAGTCAGTGCTGAATAATCTAAGCTATTTACTATTCACTTGAAGCAGGACTCGTGGTTCTATTAATCTTCAATTACAATGCTGAGAGGATGACAGATAAAAAGAAGAGCAGGAAACAGAAAGGAACATGCTGTGCCGCTACTGGATAAGAGACACAGCTGGGGAAATCACCTGGGAACATCGACACAACAGTGCCTTCTGATTTTTTCATATGCAACACTCCAGATTCAAAGGCTTTCGATGTGCCGTCTGATCATAGCACTGGGATCAGAAAGGAGCCAAAACCTGAATCTCTGATATTTTTTAGTATTTGATCACAACTTTACCTATAGATATCTGGGTGTGTATTCTGCAGGTGTTCCTCTAAAGTGAACAAATTTGGTTATTAGCTTAGGTTAGTATAACTCATAAATATGAGTCGAACAAATCTCTATTCATCATAAGAAGAAAAACTCACTCCCTGCTCACACACCCTCGCCAGCTTCTCTTCACTGACTTCAGTCTATTCCCATCTGGGATGAGATGTTTGGAAAACAAACAGTAACAAGGCATATTTTACCCTTCGTGCCACTTATCTGTGAAACTGAAGCAGTTTATTTAAATTTTTAAATTTTAAATATTATTTTAAATATCACATTTGTATACTGGCTCTACAGGGATCCTCTGGGACGTGCAGAATCACATTCCATGTTTGATGATATGTTGTCATTGTTGGGATTATGTCTTTCTTTTCATGGCTTTTAATGTTTCTCAAGGGGTAAGTAAAGTTTTCTTCTCTGGCAAAAAAGTAGATTGATGGAACTGTGACAACTCCAAGAAATGAACTGAAAAAGTCGCTAATGAGATTTTACACAAAATGTAGCATTCCTGCCAAAACACATTTGTTTGGACTGAGAACAAATATGTAACAACGGTTCGCACAGAAATTGAGCCTTGTTCCTACTTAGTAGCTTAATCTCAGATTATGTGACCACACCGTCCACCACTTACTGACTCTTGGTCTGTCTGTACAGAGGCTTCAAATGAAGGTAGTGCGTCCAGGTTGGCGTCCAGCAGGACGAGGTCACGGCCTGGACACTTAGCACTCACACACACCGCATGACCCCTGAACCCTGTGACCTCTCACCCGAGAGACCAATCCTTCAACTGTCATCAGATTATTGATCAAGCACGTGCCGAAAAGACAGATTAACAGGAAGAGAATAGAATAGAATAGAATAGAACTGCTCACAATAGAATAAATTGTATTTGTTGTCCGTGTTTTTAATTATAATCCTGTTTTATCCCCCTTGACAGCAAATTTCTGTGAGATGAAAAAACAAACTGACAGTTGGGTTAAAAAGGAAATCAACCAATCAACCACAAACAAAAGAGAAGAGAACCAGGCAAAGCACTGAAAGGAGAAAACGCAAGAGCAGAACAGAGGCAGGAAATCGGAAAGGAGAAGAAGTCAGTTAAATATGTATCTGAATGTGTACACATCTGCACTCACAGGCAGAGGGAAAAGTGGTACATCATATTCACATACATGAAATCACAGTGCAAATCCACCCCAGCAACACAAGAATGTCCCGTCCCCCTCGCCCCTCCCACTCCTTTTAGTTTTCAGCATGCAAAGTATTTTGACCGACGCTCAATCTTCACACCACTCCGACTGGCTCTCATTGATTTCCATGGTGTTAGATGGAGTGGCGGGCCAATGAAAAGAAGGTGCACATGTTAAAAGACTCGTTGTGGCAAAGATTATCTCCCCGCAGGCCATCCAACCCAGCTGAAGAGAAGCTTCGGCTATAATGGCACCTGAACTCCACACACTTGCATCAAGACACAAATGTACACCTGTGTCTCTCTTTCTTGAACTCTCTCTGTAATAACTCCAGTTCTCACGTACACACACACACACACACACACAAACAAGTATGCAATCAGAGAAATGCAAATTTGAATGTGTGAAAGCCAACAGCTATATGCAGGTGTGCAAACGCCATCATATAGAGTGACACACACACACACACATTTACAACACACACCAGCTACTGAACCAACTGGTTATAGCTTGCCCTGTGCATTTCAGTAAGTGTGTTATTTTATCGCCTCTTTTCATCCTCTCCCCTCCCATTCTGCTCGGTGACAGGGGGGATATGTGCACCCTACTTTGTTGCCATGGATACCACAAACACCAAATAGGAAATTCTACACAGAATAATAAGTGGCCAATTGTGTCTGTTTGCTCTCCAACAAACCTCAGGATTAGAGGCATTTTCTTGTCAGAGGCATAAACTATTTTTATGTTTGCAGGGAACGAGAAGGAGGGGTGGGGTGGGGGGTGAGAGACAGGGAAAAAAGGAAGGGGAAAAAAAGAAGCACCAATATGAAAAGAGCATACTAATGCTGTGTGGTGACAGGTTTCTCCCTGCTCTGTGAGATGAGAGAGGGAGAAAAAAGGACGAGAAAAGAGATGCTCTTAAAAAGAAACTCAGGTGCTCAGGGCACCCTTAACAAATGAAGGAGAACATGACAGAGGGAGAAAGAGAAAGAGGGGGGCAGATCATTTCAAGGCCAGTTAACTGGAAGTGCTGACATTTGTAACAGCCGAACAGGCGAGGTGAAAGGCAGGGTGGCGTTTAGTAGGGCAAACTGAAGCAAAATGTTTTGAAAAGCTCTCCGGGTTTTTATTTTTTGGTGACTCTTTCAGATTAATTGACAAACACTCATCTGATGCCTCCTCCTAATTTCTTCCTCCTGCTCCGAGCCTCGGAGAACATAACCCCAGTGTGCAATGATGTCATTCTGATACCATCTGTTTGCTGCAATGGCAGACGCAACGTACACACACACACACACACACACACGCACAAGATAGCTGTGGATCAGATAACACGTAGAGAGACAGAACCTATGACATTTGCACAATGCACTATATGTCAGCCATACACTCATCAGATTCCTGCAACATGTTTAATGCAGGCTTATTCTAAAGAGTAAAGGTGATTGGTGACTCGCTACGGGAAGCTTTGTATCTGAGATGCAAGTAGAGATTCAGTCCAGACTCCTGCTGTCTCTGTCTGTGCAGTCAGAGGACAGAACAGTTTCCTTTGCTGTCCAAAGACTACATGCTGTAACTACCGCACTACAACACCACGCCTGTCAAGGTCATGAGGGGAGATGCTTGATGCGGATGTCTGTCAGTCCCATCCCCCATCTGGACAAGGACACTGCCTCTGCCCTGCTACCGTTTTTACACCTTTATCATTTACTGTTGAGGCCTGCTTGGGCAATATATGACAGAGGAGTCAACCAGTCAGCTAAGATTAGTTGACATGGCCTGTACTCAGATACACATACATACACGCAAAAAGCAAAGACAGATGTTTTATGCAGGATGTAATTGCTTATATACAGTAACTTCTTGTATCATGTGGGTGTTTTTTAGATTTGAAAGTGATATTTCATTTTTTTGTTTTGTGACTTAATTAATATTATACTATTAGTTAGATGAGGAGAATGACACCACTCTTGTGTCTCAAGCTAAATATGAAGTTACTGCCAGCAGCCTAAGTTAGCTTAGCACAAGGAATAGTCTGTAACGTAAGCCCATTTTTCACTGGAAACACACAAACCTGGAAACTCTGCATTCACCTGACATAATGGTATATCCCTACCCAAAGCTATGCATGTAAAATGATGAGCTGTATGTAAAGGTCTTGTTTCTGAAGTAAATAACGCTCAGTGTTATGAGATCCAAGTGTGATTTAACATGTGTATTTCTGTTCTTACCAGTGTCAGACTAACCGTTTTGGCTTATGCATTAGATGTAGACTAACAGCAGGTACAAGTAAAGCCACATGGGCTGGGTGGCGTGCGGCGCATGCATGAGCAGGCAGAACCGACGTAGCAAATGAATTTGGAGGGGCGTAATGAGAGACGGCGCTGGGCTCCGGCCCGATTTCACAGCCACATCATTACGGTGAGGCGGCCCCGGCCCCTGAATGAACACACACACACACTGCAGCAGCACAGCGGCCCTAGGAAAGACGAACAAGGTCAGTCGCCATGCTGCAGTCTAATGAGAGGTGACAGGTGAGAAGAGACGCTCCAGACTTTACCCGTGAAACTTACATTTATAGGGAGTGTCGGTGTGTTTCTTTGGGCATGTGTTTTTGAATCATAACCAAATCCTTACAACAGATAGAGGCAAACGTGCACACACACACACACACACACACACACACTACCCTCCCTGTGACCTTCATGTACTTCCTGGCAGGCAGGTGTTAAGGCTGTGGGGGCTGAGTTGAGTGGCCAACAGGAGATGGTCCTGTGTTATTTATCAGCATGTCCAGGCGTCATAAATGACTCTGTTCGCTGCAGGTAACTCAGCACACGCACACTGTTGCAGCTTGGCTGTGTTTCTAGTACAGAAAGTGGTAGTATGTGCCATGTGTTTTGTTCAGTAAGCCAGGGAAGCTCAACTTAAATGGATGTGTCAGAGCTGTTTTTAAATGCATTCATCTTTTATTATTAAATAGAAGAATAGAGATGTTTGGGAAATATCAGAACGACTACTTTCTACCTCTGGAGGGACGTGTCGTGTTTCACTGACAGCGAGACTTAAGCTAACATGGGTTGTTATTCAGAGTCTGTGTCTCCTGGTATCTGGCTGTTAGTCAGTGTGAAAGAGAACAAATAGCATTATGACTGGTTAATGTAAACATAGAAACATAAAATGTAAAATACAATTATTTTGCCTTTTGGTTTCTGATTTTTTATCTCAAAAGGAGAACACAAAAGATGACTCTCCTAATTTGTATTATCATAATCTTAAGAGCTGTATTAGTGTATTGTAGTGCCATTCATGTGTGCAGGCAGCTGACCAGCTCATCCGGAGAAGCACTGTGCTATGCACCCAAAAACACTGAAGCTTAATGAACCTTTTCCACAAAAGCACCCAGTGAGCAACTGAATGAGGCACATTCTTAACACCACATTCAAGGATGGCATCTTGGTCTCCACCTCACCCAGTAACTCTAATGCATCCATGGGTTGAAGCATTAATGCCCACTCATCAACAGAAAAAAAAACTGCTGACTTTCATCGTCTGATGTTAACAGGCCTCCTAAAAAAAATCTAATACACTTCAAATTTCTTTCTTCCGAAAATGAGACACAGCTCTTTCCTGGTGGGCGAGGACAAGGCAAGAGTACTCTTTAATGAGCCCAGGATGAAAGCCAAGAAAGGATTTCCTTTTGGCTCCCCAGCTGAAAATATTTAATAATCTCTGAGGTGAATGCGCAGGACTTACATACAGTAACGTTATATTTTCAGGTGTAATGTAGCTGCTTTCTGATTGACTCTCGTCTGTCAGTTGAGTCAGTTGGTCTCATCAGATTGTGCTGGTAAGTTGTTTCCCACACACATTAATGCATGAGCAGGCAGAGTGACTTGGTATGTGTCCAGATGGCTAACCTTAAAGACAGCACTCCACAGCTGTCCCCTCCGCCGTAACTCTCCTGATGACTAGTAACACGGGACGCATCTGACATTTCTGGTGACAGCCTCGAGCTTGACGACGACGCGGGAACGCTTGATAATCGCCACGGTGACACCATTAAGGCAGCGTTTAGGGACCTCCCTCAGACATATATCTGAAGATGAAGGAGATGAGTGAAAACCCACATCATCCTTTCATCTCGTCAGCTAACTGTCATTGTAAAGCTGCTGCCTCAATCATGGTCACTTACTGTGTGCTGGTTAAAGCAGCGTCACTGTCATTCCCAAACAAGAACACTCGTGATTGTGACTGTGCTATCTCGTTCTCGGCAGAACACTCCTGAATGATTTCATCCTCTCTTTTATTCATATCTTACTCATTTCAGATGTTTCTCTTCACCCACAAAGCACCACCCCAGAATAGACTTATTGTTGCTCCATGCTTCACGGGTCTCTAAAGGGCTTTTGTTATGTGACATTATCACTTTCAACTTTCTGAGGAAAAACTTGTGTCCTAGAATAATAATACAATATGGGATGTCCTTGAGGCTCAGTAGGCTATGTGAGCTGAAATCCTGCACACAATTGTTTTTTTCTTTCTTCATCTTTCCTACCTTCCTCTTTTATAAGCAGTCTACTAAAGCAAAATGCCCAACAAATAATAAGAAATCATATGAAGGCTTTTAAAAGGGAAGAGCAAGGCAATAATATAACTTTTTTTTTTTTACCAGAGGTGCCCCTGAGTGACTTTCTTATCCTGTTAGTCACTGTTGTAACATCATGTTCCTTTACTAAATGAAATTAAATCAATCACAACATGATCATCGGTTGCTTTAGTGTTTTCAGACGTCCACTTTTCTATTTCCAACTGAGCACCAAACTATATTAATAACTTATTAAATCGGATTATTACATTAGGGGCATGCGTGCATTTATATATGTGAGCACATCATCTTCTCTCTGATGGATTTGCCCCTGCAAATCAAGTTAATCACAGCATTGAAAGCAATAATGAGTGTGGCATGCTACTCAACAAACTAACAAACCCATTAGCTAGTCTGCCTGTCTCCAAATCCAAAACCTTACATTCATTAGACAGTAATTCAGAGCAGAAAATGAGATTGAGATCCTTGATGCTACAGAAAAACACCCCCCCCCCCCCAAAAAAAACCCCCACAACATTGTGATGGCCGAGACATGATCGAAAAACAAATTTCTAATTTTGTCCATGAAGTGAAATAGAAGTTGATAATTAGTCTGGGGTGAGAGGGAGATGTTACAGACACACACAGCAGAATCAGTTTTCAATCCATTACTCTAACCGTCCAATTTAACACAGCTACAGGAGCCTATAGTGCTGGGCAGCACTGTATGTGCTTATGTAACTGCGGGAAGCATGGGTGTGAAAAATGGTGTCATGAATCCATTTTGCAGGTTTCTACACTTTACTTTGGGGATTTAGGGCAATACTCCAGTGTAGTACATCATCATGATCCAATTCATGCTGCTTCCTCCAGGTACGTGTGACAAAGGAAGCCATCTTAAAGACACAATGGTGTCAAGTGTCTCTATAAATCTGTCTCTCTATAAATGTGTGTGTTTGGAAGGACGCCTATATTTGCCACATGACATGTGGTCCAATAGCTCTCCTCCTCCCCTCACAAAAAATATCGCCAACCACCGGCGCTCCAGACGTCCATAGAAATCAACAGCAGCCATCTCATCCCACCACTCCATCATTAACTCCACAGCCAACCCCCACACCAATATCTCCTCCATCTCCCACTCTGTCATTTTAACTGTCAATCCTTCTCTCCAGTCTAGCTCCATCAGTCTGTACCTCCACTGGTAAACCTTTCACGCCATCTTGTCATCTAGCATGTTTGTGTCTTACATTTCGACATCTTCCTATCCCACCTCCGTTAGCTATACCTCTGCTCTGCTTTACAGGCCAGCCTGGGCAGTGATGGAGGTGGGGGAGGTTTAGAGAGGTTGAAAGGCGATAAGGAGGAGAGGGGTGAAAGAGGACGTGGGTTGGTGTGACGGTGGGTTAGGAGAGGTTTCAAGCCCCAACCTCTCTGAGGACCATTTCACCAAACTATAATAACTGTAATGGCCGAGGGTTATGGTAATTTTTTCAATTAATCCAAATGAAATGTTATAGGAGCTGTGTTGGCGTGTATGGCGAGGAGCGCACTGGACTTAAAGGGAATTGGATCAAAGAAATAAATAATGGTAATGGTAATAATCATCAGCATTAATGTCAGTGTAATGATTATCCTCATCATCATCAAATTACCTCCAGTTATAAGGTATTTTGATGAAAAGGAATGTAATTTGAACATATTTCACCACTATGCCTGGCTCTGCACACTTCTGAATGCAATGTTTTTGTCTTTTTAGTGTGAATGCATCTAAACAGAGCAGCAGCAGCACCTTTCAGTTCTCAATTCCTGTATTTTTATGGAAGCTAAGAAATGTATTGCATTGAAATATACTCAGTGGCCATGTTATTAGGCACACCTTTACAATCTATTATGATTTAATACAAAAGCTCTGTAAACTCTACCATAAGAAGTGTATAATGTTTTTGGTGACATTGTGTAAAATCAATTGCATGTTTATTACTGAGATCATAGTTAAAGCCGGCGTTGTACTGGACTACATTAGAAAAGGTGTTTAAAATTTTTTGTTCATCCCCTTTACATACCCATGAGTGGGTCAAAATGTATATAATTGAATTAACACCTCTATGACAATGTCAAACATTTGAGGCATCATAGACTTTATGAAACAACTGTTGTATTGTATTTGAACGTGCAGGTGTACCTAATAAAGTGAGTGTATTTCTCTTCCATCTGCCTGACTTTGTGAGGTTTGAATGCATGTCTTCAGGAAGGTACTGTTTTTTCAGGGTTCACAAAGCCACGTGTACAATATTTAAAAAAAAACTTTATTCAAGTTGTTCAAATTCTAATATAAAGGTTCTAGTGATGTTAAAAAAAAAACAACAACAAAAAAACATTCAGATACTTAATGAAAAATGAAAAATTTAACATTCAGGCAAACAAGGATAATCAACCAAGCCTTAAGGAATTGACCTGATTCTAATTGTTATGGACTGTCTTCCATGTTGTGTTGTAGTCAAGACTGCCCAAACCAGAGACCAAGTCAAGACCAAGACCAGAGTTTATCGAGACTGAGACAAGACAAAGACTTTTAGGGGCTGAGACCAAGTCCAGACTAAGATCGAGGGAGGGTAAGACCAAGACCAGTTCCCCACATTACATGACACACAATAAAATGTGGAATGAGATTATAGGTACAAATTGATCTGAAAGATCCACATTCCTATTAAAGCACTCACATACAAACAGTAAACAACATATTTTAATTAGGGTTATCGGTTGAATTTGAAGCAGTATGTTTTAAATCCAATCAAAGTTAGGATGTTAACAAATAAATCAGAAAATGCAAAAGCAATTTATTGATATTCCCAAAGTTATGGTCTTGACTGGTCTTGAAATAAAATCCCGAGTCCTCAATGTCCGAGACCGAGACAAGACAAGAAGTACAAATGCGGTCGAGTCCGAGACAAGACCATCAGAAAGTGGTCTTAAGAGACCAAGACCGGTCTCGAGTACTACAACACTACTTCCATGTACTTTTTTCTTTCTCTGTTTACAAGAAGCTCCATCCTTATTGTACATTCACACTCTGCCATGACTCTGATATTCTGCTTGACATTCAGGTAGCACAGCAACATGACAACATGCCCCTACAGCCTGGTGTGAGAATATAGATGCTTTTTGAAAAGGTTGACAAGAGAGAGAGAGAGAGAGAAGAGATGGAGGAGGTGGAGGGGGAAGGTGGAGAGTGGAGTGAAGCCCTCCACAGATTTGCTTCTTCTCCTTTTCAACGCCTCTCTAGAATCCCATTTGAAATTTAAAGCACCTTTTTTTGTGTCTGAAAATACCTTTACACGCGCTGCCATAAATACTGCCCAAAGGGAGAAGGCTTCCGTTCCCCCTGCCTACTTTCATGATTCAACAGGGACAAGCAATTATAATGGAAGACACACATGCGCATACATACTGCACGTGTACACTCTACATAACAACATATATAAATTACATAGTGAACATTTACACAATACATATATGTATAAATGTGTATATCAATCATGCATGTACATTTTTGTATCCCCTGTGCTGCATATATTATAAATATATATTTCTATACAAACTCAATGTCCACTCTAGTATGCATTGTATTGATTATGTATGCATAAGGAGAGAAATGTACAGTAAATTAACACTTGAAAAATGATTTCTGTTGTAAAACGTGGTGAAGAGAGAGAGGGAGAGAGAAAAAAAACAGAGCACACATAAAACATGCAACACTGGTCAGACGGGTTATGTAAATGCAGTTTTTTTTCCAACAGAATTCAATTCATAATTCATAAAGATTAAGAGGAATTTCATATGAGGCTGCGCCCTGTTCGATTGGAACTGCTCCCCATTAGAAATGCTATAGCCCAAAGAGCTTCTCCTTTCTCACCGATTAGAGGGAGACTAGATCCTGTCCCTTCTGACCAAATCAATACATCTCCTGATTTGGTCCTGCCTGCCAGCCTCCACTATCTGGGAGGAAAATCAGCTCAGGATGGAATATATTACTTGTCTCTATTATTATTTCATTTTTCAGTAAGTACAGAGTATTTTATATTCATTATATACTTCGTAATGTATGGAACCCCGTCACTGTAGAAACTCGAAAATACAAGTGCTCAAGCTTGTTATTAGTTTCAGAAAAGAGGAGATAGGTTGTGTCTTCAAATTATGTGTATGTTGAAAGTTATCTACTGCAATATTTAATCTGTCAAAAACCTAATTACCAGTTCCCCAAGTCCCCCTTGTTCTCATCTAAGTCAGAAATCAAAGTTGTGTTAACTAGTTGGCCCTGCAGTAGTTTAATGTAGCTTTACTCAGTGGTGGACAGTAACTACAGTACATTTACTAAAGTACTGTACTTGAGTGCACATTTGTGGTACTTACTTGAGTATTACTTACAAATCATATAATGAGCTTATAACACATTTTGCATTGTTGTAGATTATACTGCTCATTAGTATATAAAGTAGTTCAATAGTTTCTGCATAATAAGTACTTTTAATTTTGATACTTAAAGTACATTTTGCTAATATAACTTTTACATACAGGGGAACTCCAACAGTTTTAAACATCAAAGTGTGTACAGTGTGGTCTTCCTCCTTTTAAGCTTTAAGTAAATGTTCTGAATACTGCCTCCATAACTGACTTGGTCTTGAAGATAAAAATTGATTACGTCACTTCTTTCTTGAAATGTGTAACCCTCACAAGTGTCACATCAACACGCTCAGTGTGCAAATCCTCTCATGTCACAACCTTTTAAAGCAGAAAGGTTTGCTGCCTTTCGGTAATCTGAAATTGTCATAAAAATAATTGACAACATGTGAATCTTATGTAAAATGAAATTAGTGCAAACGTTGTCACTTTTAGTTTCCAAGTGCAACTCATTCATTATATTTTCAAGACAGGTCGGTCACACTGACTTTTCCATTGGTAACACTGTAAGTGAATATATGGGATTGTTTTTGTATCTTAATCGCGTGGTCTTTTAATTTGTTAGCCTGACTTAGTGATGGACCAGACAGATATCCAAGAAAACAGCCTGCTCATACAGAGGGGAAGATGTGACACTCAAAGCATCCTGCCTGGGAGAACATCACATTGGGGTGGTTGTTTATTCTAAGGGCAAATATCAGATATGAAATAGACAAATTATGTGGCCAGACAGGGACATTTCTACAACAGTCTGTAAATGACATGATTTTGTTGTATGGAGACATTTGTCTTCATTGTACAATGTTATGACAGCTTTATTATCGTTATTTTCTCAGACTGTTTGTCTGAGGTGCAGGTCAGAAACCTGTGAATGTTGACTTTTTGTTTTTGTTTTGTTCGAGGAGTTTTGACGGATACAATTCAGTTGTTTGTAGAGGATATTTGACTTTACTCTTGTTCGTCTTGAAATACTGAAACACAATTTAATTTTCTTCCGTCACACTGACACTGTTCTCTGTCTGTCTTGACTCAAGCAATGATAAAAGGACGTGTCATTTTAGATATCTCTGTTGCACAAAATGCAACATGCCCTGCAGAACGACAAATTGATTCAACACCTCTATCACCAGGAAGACATCACAAAAAAAAATTGTTTATGATGTAACGATGCTATGGTTAAAGATTGTTTAGGGAAACATTATGGTTCAGGTGAAAGTTTGGGGTATCTTCTTGGTTATCATAACAGGACCGTGATGTTAAGGGTTAGGGAACGATCATGGTCATGATTAAAATAAACAGTCAGACTGTCAGTAGGAAACTGGAAATGAACATATTCATTTTGTCTGACTTTTCTTTAATTTTTACTTCTATATTTCTGAATATTTTCAGCTCTCCAGGAAGAAAATGAATCAATCTGAGAAGGAAAAGTTACTCTTTGGTCCACCTACTCACAGTTTATTTCCACCTTGGACATACTTTGAACGGGCACAATTGCCTGAAAGGAATTACTTTGCAGCTCAGTCATGCTGTTGCCCACTGTAGCGCGCCCGCTCAACACTAGACCTAAATTATAAAAATACTAGACTAAATTTTAAAAAGGTTGTTCCAATTAGTCACATAGACACAAAACATAGGAAAAATATGTTACCCTTTTCAAGTGAGACAAACTGTAATAATCTTGTAGAATAAGTGTCTTCATTGTAGCTGAACAGTTTGTGACACTCATTTGGATGACACAAACAGACCATATGACAATCTGTATTTCAACGAAACCCCATCCTTTTTTCTTTACAAACCTGACTTGGACCTACATGTTGACTGCAAACCCATAAATGTCTTTCCCATCAAAAAGAAAAAAAGCTGAAAGTCCACAAAAAGTGCCTCATCTTCCCAGAAAGGAACAGCAGGCCACTCCAGACTTTATCACTGACTCCATGATGCAATTAGCCATCATGGTGGTGCAGCTGTGGTTCTGCTGATTGTATTAGAGAATCAGTGATGTCTTTCTGCACAAAACCCCAGAGATTGAGAGAGGGACGCTTGCACAGCCCTAAAACACAATAAAAACATGGGGCAAAACCCACAACTCTCCGAGGGTCTATTCTTGTTAGGGTAAAGTTTTTTTGTTGGCTTGCTGTGGTTTTTACGGCCCAGGGGTTGTTATCTCTCAAACACAGGGACAAACCAAGAATTGACTTCAAACAATGCACATATGCACGCACCGCCGCACTCTTAAAACTTCCAGAAGGACGCAGGGGACTGCTGTGAGCAAGCCCCCCGGGGATGGAGTGACTTTTGACATGGACAGCAACATATCATACCTCTGAACACACACACACACACACACACACACACATGCAATCACTATCCTCACCCACCCCTGGGGGACAGAGAAAGAGAGGCAGGCAGGGGAGATTAGCGCTGACACCCCTGCCTTTACCCCCCAACACACACACCATCTTTCTCCTCTTCATTCAATTCGAAGCCCATCCACCCCTCCACTTCCCCTTGTTCCCTGTACGCCTGTCCTGTGTAGAGATTGCCAAGTAGACTGTGTGCTATCTGATCAATCTGTGGCAGTGACACACACACACACAAACACACACACACACAGAGGTAAAAGCCTTTTTGGCCCCTGAAAGCCACTCTATCCAGGGACAACAGACCCCCCTCAGAGAAGCAGCGGCTAAAGTTTACAACAATAGGGTTAGAGTAATTAGAAAGGCACTTCCCTTCTGGAAGAAATACTGGGAAAAGACAGGTGGGGGGTGGAGAGCACAAGATGGGGGGTAGATGTAGAAAGGAGAGTGGCAGCAGAGTTGAGCTGTAGAGAGACAGACAGAAAGAACCTGAAGCAGAAATAGAGAAAAAGAAAGAAAGAGAGAGAGAGGGAAGAGCCCCCCAGAGTACAGCTATAACCCTATCTATTCACTGCAGAGGTTGTAAAATGGAGGAACAATCAAGGTGGCGATACAATGAAAAGATGGCTGTAGGGCAGGGAGAGATCACTCTGCGGTCATGACATGTGAGAGGAAAGATTTATTGCTATGGAGCAGTAAGGCATTAGAATATTAGATCTGAGTGAGAGCTGAGCCATCACTATTCCCTGACAATGACGCCTTAAAAGGTGCTGCTGAAAAAAAAAATCTAATTTGACAGAGTCTTCAAATTTCACTTGAAACTGAGCGTGCTAAATTGAAAACATGTTTTTGGACACATTGGCTTTTGCTTTGCCAATATCCAAAAGGGTTGACTAAAATGTGTTTCAAATACACCTCTAGCCCAATCAGTTTTCTCTCAATGTGACCAGTAGCCCAAGATCAGATCTAATTACAGAAGTCAATCTCAGTGCTATCAGCAGGATGAGGCTCAGATTAGGGATGGACCATATGGCTTGTTGGGGCAACTGTGGCTTATACATAGCACTGTGGGGTGAAGTTAAACACACACACACACACTTACAGGAACTTTGGCTTACCCATACCACATGAGGAGAACTGAGTTAACCCACGCTGTCAGTCCAATATGTCCATGCGACGATGCCATCAGGAGGCATTTTAAATTGACATACTTTTAAATTAGAGTTTATGTTCACATGAAGAGGTCAAAGATGAGTTGTTTTTTTAACGGATGAAGTATGAATAATCCTAAAAACTAAATTAGGCACTTCCATTGTTTAAGTCACTGTCAGGAAATTATCCTTTTTATGTAAATATGATGGAAATCGAACATGTTGGTCTCACATTTGAATAAGCACCTGAGTCACTTTTATGTAAATGTTACAGAGACAATCTTACTAAGTTGAACCTGTAACATTTCATCACATCCAACCTGACACAAATCCTAAACTATAATTCATTTTTTAATACTATCAACAATATATTTATATTCAACGTGTAAATAAGCTACCTTTTGCTAGCGGTGATAAGGTGATAATAATTTGTCGGTGTTTCCAGCTTGTAGCGCTGCCCCAAGTGGCTGAAATCAATTATCATCCTTTGTTCAAAGAAAATAACCGCACCCTCTGCGTCAGAAAAACTTTGACTTATAGCACTACTAGTGGACAAAGACATTCAACTTGTGAAGTAATTAGACATGTATTATTAGTGGATTCACCCTTGAGGAAGGGTCGCTTGAGAAAGCGCTCATGATGGTAAATAATTAAGGTTTTAAAGTTTCTTCCTTCCTTCTTATCATTACTATTTAACTTAGCACTAGCTCTTGCGCACCAGGTGCCAAATGTCACACAAGCATTGTGTCTCTTTCCGTCGATGTCCTGTTATGTCTGAATAAAAACCATAACAAACATTTCTGTGACGGACAGCTCTGCTTCCATAATTGTAACGGATAGATGAAGCCATGTTACATATGTGAAAAGAGGTTGATCCCCAAAGGCCTTTTATGTAAGTCTAGACATCCTTAAAAGTTTTCCTGCCGGATGTTTTTCTCCCTGCAAGTTGTAGATGATTGTGTTTACACCTGCACTAGAACAGAACAAGAGTTTACTCATTTGAAACCACAGTCCAACTGATAAATCATCTCCTTTGGCTAAAAAGATATGGCAAGGCAGAAACATTGTTTTGCAGGAAAAGTTAGTGGCATAAATAATGAGTAAACCCTGGCTATGTCTGTCTGGCCCTGCAGTTACAACAAGGCTAATTAGTCCTTAAGGGAGAGAATCACACTTTGAGAAGGAAATGAATAATCCTGCGCTAATACAATGCAGTGATAACGGGGTGGGGGGGGGGGGACCTAGAGTGAAATGATCATAACAACAAAAGACTGATGCAACAGCAGCTAATGCACTTCTGAGAGAGAAAAAATATAAAAGAATCCAGTTATTTACTGTAAATGACAAAGTCCTCTTCATTTGCTAGATGTATGTTATTGATGGGCAGTGTTTACATCAAAGGGAAAACAGATGCCAAGAGAAGCAGATGCAGAGAGACAAGATGAGGGACTCCAGATCAATAATGGAAGAGGGGTCGCTGACTTCAAGACACACACATACACACACACACGCACACAAAGTGCCATTAATAATGTCTTTAAGGCCAGGAAAAGAAGTGCTTAATCATGCTGTGGACTACTGAACTAAACTACAAGCAGGCACATTGGAGAAAACTGTCACACAATCAAACAAATACTTCTGTTCACATAAGAGGTGTAAAATACAAATCACTTTGCTGATTTGAATAGTTTCGTGTAGTTCAGTTCAAAGATTCATAGACAGTGACATATGTAGTTCTTATTTTTCCTGTACTGCTAAGAGATTGCATCAGAGTATACACAACATTAAGTGCACGCAGTACTGTTCAAATACACCTCAGGACCTAACGGTGTGTCTACAATAATTTTAGCCATGCTCATCTTACAAATATCTCACCAACCTACAGTAATTTTGTATTTTAATCAATGAATTTAGCTGTCTAACCAGGCCGTATAATGGCTCGCATTTCACTCCTGCTATACGTACGTAAACGCAGCCTGAAGTGTATTTTTAAGTCTATTTTCATCGGTTTTACCCATAACTACAGTGATTGTGTGTTGGGTTCTGAGTACTGCCAAATTGCAGTTGTCCTACACCTCAATACTGTTCCTGAATACATCCTGTGCAGTCAGACAGAGGCTGAAGCTGCAGCTGCTCACACTACGCCTCCACAGTGTGAGTGAACGCATCACCGTTTCAACTGCAGTTTAGTACGTACAACTCTAAGTGAAGATTCAGCGTTAAAGAGCTCACATGGGTGTGTGTGGATGAGGACGTGTTTAAGAAGGCTGGAGACATGGGATCGGTTTGGAGACACGCACACAAATTTAAATGCATACAAACTGGATTATTCACAGATTAACACATAAACAAATGCATGCAACACAAAAGAATGAACAAACAAACTTTTCACAACCGCATAAGACCCTCAAAATGCTTCTGTAGGTTTGACTACATGATCCAAGTCGGATTATTGAGGCCTCTATTCATAAAGCCCTGTGCGCTAAGTCTTTTAGATATATGTGATAATAGGATTCATTGCTCCCCCCTCCCCCCCCCCCCCGTTCCCCCTTTTTCCCCCAATCCCTCCTCCTGTCCAGCACGCCATCCATTTGAAAAGGAAGGCACTGCATTTAAATTACGCAGGCAGTTTACTGTAAGAGTCCACCAGGGAAATTGAAGAAGGAGGAGGGGAGCGGGGGGTAAAACAGAGTTATGGGAAAAAGTATAGGATGGAAGGCAAAGTACGTAGAAAGATGGGGAAGATAGAGACGGGGATGGCGGGAAGACATGGGGTGGGGACGAGAGAGTGAGTGACAGAGCAAGAAAGCAAGAGAAAGGGGGGTGAGTGAGTGAGTGAGTGAGTGAGTGAGTGAGTGAGTGAGGAAGGGACATAGAGTAATAATGAGGGATTCAAGAAGCCAAGAGAAAAATGAGGTGAGGGGAAGAAGGGAAAAGGGTCAAGGAAAGAATTTGAATTAAGAGCGAGGGAGAGAGAGAGAGAGAGAGAGAGAGAGAGAGAGAGTGTATAAACAGAGGCCAGGAAGTGAAAGTGAGTTCACTGTCCATCCTCTGCCCTTGATGTTTTGTTGTTGAAGATGGAGAATCCATTTGCCAACACACACTCTCCTCTGTCCTTGTCCATTTTCTCTCTCGTGTTGTTTCTGTTGACCACACTGACCACTCTCCTCTTCTCCACTGATGGATGACAAACAAGCCCAGGCAATCCCAGAATGCTTTTTGTCATCCCTGCAGCGGAGAACTAGTGCATTTGGCTATTTACATGCAAATGGGATCACCCCCCTCTATCCCGCACACATACAGACGCACACCTTCCTACTCTCATTAATTTTGTCCTGCATTGTGTTCACTTTATTTCAAGTGTACTTCCTTTAGTGTGTGTGTGTGTGTGTGTGTGTGTGTGTGTGTTGGGGGGGGGGGGGTAGAGTATTAAGGGGGGTCCCCCTGACTACAGCAACACATTATACTGCGTTATACTGAATAATGAAACAATCCACAGTGTTTAACATGTGTATTATAATACTTACAGCGGCCTTGCAAATTATTCTGCACTTCATTATGTTATAGATTTCGTTTTAAATTGATTAAATTTACTTTTGGGGCAATTCATTCTACATATTGTAACCCATAACGACATAGCAATAACATGTTTTTAGAATTACTCAGACCGGCTTAGACCAGAGGATAATTAGACTCAATCCAGAAATCTTTCATCCCCACAATCATGAGGTAAACAGTAGAAATACACCGTTGACGTTACAAAGTCTACCAGGAATGTGCACTTACATGTATTCGATTGGCCACAGCAGCGGCTTACTGGAGGATGTAGCATTGCAATCCTGCACTTTTTTGAGGAAAGATCCGTCAATTTCTTGCATATCAGCCCTGTGTTCTTAACAGATGTGCGTGTATGTGAACACAGCCTCAACCCAAAGCCACTGCAGCATTGGATATGCTTCAGGTTGTTGAATTGCGCTGAAAGATGAACCCCAGTCTGAGGCTGTGTGCACTCTGGAGCAAAAGTTTTCTTCAAGGACCTCTCTGTATTTGGCTGCATTTACTTGTCTGGCAAGCAGAGAAGCACCAACATAGCCTGGTGCTAACACCACCATGCTTCACTGTAGGGACGGTATTAGCCAGTTGATGAGAACTGTCTAGAGGTCTCTGAGCTGCTTGTACTCGGACTTGCCTAAGACTTGACTTAAGTGGTATTTACTAAATTATACCCTCAAACCATAAGTATGTTGACATCATTATCATTATGATGCTGTACTTAGGCACAGCTGTGTTAAAGCACAGCCTCACAGCTGTAGATTCCTTCTTTATCCATACAGCTAAAACCATAATGTTCGTGTGCTTGTATATAAGACAGCAGGACATGTTACTCCCTTTCAAGACAAGCAGAAATTCCAACAGTGGATCACGGCTTTCGTGTCTATCACACTGGACTGGCATCAGCACATATATTGATTTTATTAAGTAAATCAGCCAGATTTAGCCTATCCAGAATCAGTTCTGTTTCTTAGTCAAAGGTGACACAAGATCCTAATAACAACATTTTGGTAGCACTTTATTTTAACTCCCCAGTTTAGCACTTAAAAGGAGTAAATAAAATGCAATACATATGGTTTATAACACAATAATGTAGTTGTAAGAAGCCATAAGAACATATATCAAGTGTTAATTAATGTATTTATTACAACTATGATGTCTCCTGTATGCACCTGAACTCTTTATAATTTATATGAATATGAAATATCACAGATTTCTAAATGCTTCTTCTTCACTCTCCATCTGCTGACGAAAGCCATGAGACATAGCTGAAAGCTCTGGGAGAAATTTAGTAAGCGGGCCTTGAGTTAATAATCTTTTGTCAAACTATTATTTCTGAGGTCAAGAATGACCCTTTAAGCTCAACATGTCTTCATAAGTTTTGAACTCATTTATAAACAGTTTTACATGTGAATGATTTGTTCATTAAATATGATGCAGTTTGTTTTCAGCCACACATCTGGAGAAACTCATCCATGCTTTTGTCTCCTCCTGCCTCGACTATTGTAACTCCCTTTATACCTGTCTCAGTCAGAGATCAATTCATCGCCTACAATTAGTTCCAAGTGCTGCAGCTCGACCTTTAGCATCCTGATTCTTTTAGGATTGATTTTAAAATTCTTCTAATCACTTTTAAGGCCAGACATGGGCTAGCACCTTTATATATCTCTGAGCTTTTATCCCCCTATGAGCCGCAGACTGAGATACTGTGGTAGGGCAGTGCTAACAATTCCAAAGTCTAGGCTAAAAACCAACGGAGACAGGGCCTCTGTTGTCAGGGTTCCCTTTACTCTGGAACAGTAGTAGATGTTTGACATTAATTTCTGTAAAGCAGTTTGTTACCTGTATACAAATGAAGCTATTATTTTTATTATTCATTAACTGGTGGTACACCAGTTGTTTGACTGTTTCATAGGAGAAGGTATAATTATTGATAATCTTATATCTTCTTACAACTACATTGTATTGTGTTATAAACCATTTATTAAGAGTTCATATACTGCTTGTAAATGATAATTAGAGATTGTTGAAATAAACATTTTACCCAGAAGGTGGAGAAAAATTGGAACAGGCGCATCCCTTGTGTCCAATTGATATTTAAGCAAGCCAGAGGCAGGAGGAAAGTAGAAAGCTGCATTCATGGTAATCATAAATGATTCACATACAGGTGTTCATTTCTCCTCCAACAGTCCAGCCATGGCCTCATAAAAGATACACTCTCAGCAACTAGCAGCCGCAGTTAAGTGAGCGAGCGGGGTTACAGTGAGTGAGCGTACCAGCCTTCTTCGACATCTTTCCCTAAACTATCCTCTGCACTGAAACTACCCGTTACTCCTGTCTTGTGTACACTGACAATGATGGACCGCTTAACATAAAATGTTGTTAAAGAAAAAAAAAATTGTTAAAGGTCCAGTGTGTAATATTTAGAAGGATCTATTGACAGAAAAGTTATATAATATCCATAACTATGTTTTCAGTGGTGTATAAAGACTTTACATAATGATTTCTTATGTTTTTATTACCTTAAAATGAGCCATTTCTATCTACATACACAGCGGGTCCTCTTACATGGATGTCACCATGTTGTGCCGCCATGTTTCTACAGTATCCTAAACAGACAAACTTCTCTACAGAGTGTGTTTCGTCAAATGTATGAAGAAGAACAACAACAACAAGTAACGTATTAGTAGTAGTCAAGTGGTTTAATAGAGGTAAGAAAAGAAGATAAATTTGGAAAAATGGAGGCCCACAGGTATTATTTAGCACGAGGGCCTAATTTGATTAGTGCAAAATCATGTACACATTTAGTTAGTTTGCTGATCATGAAAAGTGTTGTTTATACACTCTGATAATGCTAAAGATGCCAATAAAACCTACACACTGAACCTTTGAGTCTTCAATGATCCAGTAAAATCATCAAGACCTAAAAATATTATCAATAAACCAACATAAACCAAACTAGATAACCAATATTCTTGTGGATTAACTTTCTGTTGATTGACAAATCTATTGATTAATTGTTTCAGAACAGCTGAAGTGTTACTGGAAAACAAAAAGAAAATCAGTCATGTTTTGCAAAATACACTATATTGCCAAAAGCTTTGGTTCGTCTGCCATTAAATGCACATGAAAATTAATAACATTCCATTCTTAATCAATAGGGTTTAATATGGAGTTAGCTCAGCTATAACAGCGTCAACTCTTCTGGGAAGGCTGTCCACAAGGTTTAGGAGTGTGTTCATGAGAACGCCAGGCTCACAGTCTCCGCTCTAATTCATCTAGATGGGTGCTCTTTTGGGCTGAGGACAGGACTCTGCAGGCCAGTCAAGGTCTCCACACCAGATTCGCTCATCCATGTCTTTATAGACCTTGCTTTGTGCACTGGTGCACGGTCATGTTGGAACAGGAAGGGGCCATCTCCAAACTGTTTCCACCAAGTTGGGAGCATGAAATTGTCCAGAATGTCTTGGTGTGCATGAAGCATTAACAGTTCCTTTCTCTGGAACTAAGGGGCCAAGCCCAACCCCTGAAAACAACCCCACACCATAATCCCCCCTCAACCAAACATTACTCTTGGCACAATGCAGTCAGTCAAGTACCGTTCTCCTGGCAACCGCCAAACCCAGACTCGTCTGTCGGATTGCCAGACAGAGAAGCGTGATTCGTCACTCCAGAGAACACGTGTCCATTGCTCTAGTGTCCAGTGGCGGCGTGCTTTACACCACTAGATCTGACGCTTTACATTGCACTTGGTAATGTGAAGGCTTGGATAGCAGCTGTTTGGTAATGGAAACCCATTCCATGAGGAATTTTCACGAATGGACTTAATGCACATGGTACCACGCTTGAATTCACTGAGCTCCTGAGAGCAACCCATTCTTTCACAAATGTTTGTAGAAGCAGTCTGCATGTCGAGGTGCTTGATTGTATACACCTGTGGCCATGGAATTAATTGAAACACCTGAATTCAAAGATTCAGAGGGGTGTCCTAAAACATTTGGGAATGTAGTGTATGTGTGATTTAAAGGAATGCATGGACATTTCAGGAAACTTAATTTGCTTTTTTGCCAAGAGTTAATTGAGCACAAAGACTGTAAACAGGGGGAAACAACTAGCCTGGCTCTACCGATGTAGTCCTTTCCAAAACCCCATTAAAACCACAATTTGTAACTTTCACACAGATTAAACAAATGAGATATAACATATTAATAAGTGAGTTTTAGAGGTGTTGGTAGGTGGGTTTTTGTAATTCCAGTTACCGGCCACTGGCTGTATCTTCATATTAATTGTACAGACACAATGTTGGGCAAGTTACTCAGAAATTACTAGTTACTCATTACATGTTAAAAAAGTAATAATACTTTACTTATTACTGGGTGATAAAAGTAACTAGTTACGTAACCCGTTACTCGATATATCGTTTCTGAACGACAGAGGCTGAGATAAAAAAAATAAAGTCTTTCCTGACTTTTGAACTACTATTTTTTTGCACATGTATTTATAAGAGCAGTATTTAGTATTTTTACAAAACATAAAACTTAACGCTGCTCTCTCCTGACTAGTCCTAGCATCAGTGCCTGTAGCCGCTAGAGTTTCTTTCTTTCAGTTTTACGTTTGCTGTGTGGACAGATACTTTATTAAATTAAATGTAGAATTGTTTGCAGTGGAAAGTTTTTTGCTGGTTTCACAGAGTTTACAATGGACGACGATGTTCTTTGCATCTTAAACTGTGATACAATAAAGGCAGTAGCTACTTACTACTACTTAGCTCCAGTGCCATTCACGTCAAGGATGGTGCATTCAGTTCCGCAGTAACACAGCGTTAACTTGGATTAGTAACTCTAATATTAGTACTGTTTTGGAAATAGTAATCCGTTACAGTACTAGTTACTGGGAAAAGTAATAATGTTACACTAACACGTTACTGCCTAACACGACATGAGAATGGCATTACTCTTTCAACACGGTCCTCATACCTATTGAACAAAACGGGTCTATTGTCAATTGTCCCAAAACGACATCTAGCAAACGAGCTGAATGGTTTTTCCTGTAGGTTTGAAAAGCCCACAGTCACACCTCTCCCCCACTCCAACACCATCTTCAAACAGTCACCTTCCCCCTCTGACCTCTCACCTGCACTCAAGATCTGTGAAGAGGACTTGAGCCACCTCTTCCAAAGGCAGAAGATCAGGAAGGCTCCTGGACCTGACGGTGTCTCACCATCGTGCCTGAAAATCTGTGCGGACCAGCTGGCCCCCATCTTCACTCAGATCTTCAACAAATCACTGGAGCTGTGTGAAGTTCCCTCCTGCTTCAAACGCTCCACAGTCATCCCGGTCCCAAAAAAACCCTCCATCTCTGGATTAAATGACTACAGGCCCGTCGCCCTGACATCTGTAGTCATGAAGTTCTTTGAAAGACTGGTGTTGGCCCACCTGAAGGACATTACAGGCCCCCTGCTGGACCACCTTCAGTTTGCCTGCAGGGCTAACAGGTCAGTGGATGATGCTGTCAACTTTGGTCTGCATCACATCCTGCAATACCTCGATTCTCCAGGGACATATGCAAGGATCCTGTTTGTGGACTTCAGTCCAGCGTTCAACACCATCATCCCGAACATCCTCAGCACCAAACTCACCCAGCTCACTGTGCCAGCCTCCACCTGTCAGTGGATCACAGACTTCCTGACTGACAGGAGTCAGCAGGTGAGGCTGGGGAACATCACATCAAGCACCCGGATTATCAGCACTGGCGCCCCCAAGGGGTGTGTGCTCTCCCCACTGCTCTTCTCCCTCTACACCAACCACTGCACCACAGGGGACCCATCTGTCAAACTCCTGAAGTTCGCTGATGACACAACGGTCATCGGTCTCATCCGGGACGGTGAAGAGTCGGCCTGCGACGGGAGGTTGATCAGCTGGCTCTCTGGTGCGGTCAGAACAACCTGGAGCTTAACACGTTCAAAACTGTGAAGATGACCGTGGGCTTCAGGAGGAGCCCCCCCACTCTTCCCCCCATATCCATACTCAACAGACCTGTGTCTGCTGTGGAATCCTTCAGGTTTCTGGGTTCCACTATATCCCAGGACCTGAAGTGGGAGCCCAACACTGACACCATCAACAAGAAGGCCCAGCAGAGGATGTACTTCCTGCACCAGCTCAGGAAGCTCAACCTGCCTAAGGACCTGCTGATCCACTTCTACACAGCCATCCTCCAGTCTGTTCTCTGCACCTCCATCACTGTCTGGATTGGATCTGCCACCAAAAAGGACAGGAACAGACTACAACGGACAGTCAGGACTGCAGAAAAAATCATCGGTGCCAACCTGCCCTCCATTCAGGACTTATAAATTTCCAGAGTCAGGAAACGGGCAGGAAACATCACTGCAGATCCATCTCACCCCAGACACAACCTGTTCCAGCTCCTCCCCTCCGGTAGGCGCTACAGAGCACTGTACGCCAAAACCAACAGACACAAAAGCAGTTTCTTCCCACAAGCCATCACTCTGATGAACAGCTTATTTCTGACTCACAGTGTCAGGAACAATTCCTGTGCAATAACCCAGTAACTCTGTCTCTAATCAGCCACCTGTTTACTGGTTACCACTTATTATGTATTTATTCACCATTCGCTATTTCAGTGCTGTTCATACTATGTCATATTGTATATACTGTATACCAATACACCTACCTCAGGTCACACCTACACATACCTGTCAATAAAGCTGATTCTGATTCTGATTCTGACATAAGACCGTTTTCCTAAATGGCATTTACGAGCATTGGCAAGTACCAGCGACGTATGTTATGCCCGAAGTCACATGATATTTAACACATGGTAAACATTATGAAACGGTAGTAGTTTTGTTAGGTTTAGGCAACAAAATTACTCATGTTATGGTTATGTCATAAAAATATTGGGGTTTAAATTAAATACTTTACTTAAGTCACATGAAGTAAGTCATCTACAAAACATTATTTAATTTAAAACATATCATGTTTGATTGTCTTTCACATGGGACTTGAACCACAGTCTCCTGAGTGAAAGTCCTAAGTTGACTTGACTTCCATCCACCCCACCACCTCCATACATGGACTTTGTCACTTTTTATACTACGTCACCTGACTTCTTCTGCCACTAGAGGTCACGGCCTAACAAAAAACGTAAATATGTGTCTTAAGTTGCTGCATAATCGTCCTATACGCCCATTTTTCTGGTGAGGACGGACTGCAATCTTTTCATCTAACTCTGAACGAAAAAAACGAATAAGTGCTTTTGCCAAAAAACTAGTCTTCTAAAATTGCTGAAAAAAATGAACACATGCAGATTCAAAAACAAGTAGGCAAGACGTTTTTCTTCACTTAGGACCTCTGTTGCTCCTTGCCTGCATCTCCTCCTTCTCCTCCTCCTTTCAAACCATTACTGAGACACAAACAGGCCATTATGCCAGACAGGCAGACATGATTCCTCTGTACTTCTCTCCCCCTCTCTCTCTCTCTCTCTCATACACACAGAGCACACAGCCCTGCTGCTTCCTCTCCCTATGAATGAAAGAGGAAGTGCAGAGGAGACTGAAGTGTAAAGAGTCCTCTGTCTCCGCCATCTCTCTCAGACAGGAGTGACACCACAGCCGACAACAACAACAACAACAACGACAGTGACAAGCGGTGCTGCCGAATTATTCATGAGGGCTGAAGAACGCAACCGCAAAGGAGCTCAGTGTCTACAAAACTCACTCACTCAGCAGCCTGTGTGTTTTCAAAGCTGTCCCGTTCATGAGTTACAACCCCAAACTTACACCCTCCAAGAAGAGATTTCCCTCTCAATGGCGCCCACCTGGTCTGAGAAAGGAAGACGCCAAACTAAAGATTCAAGTATCAAAGTGCCATTCTCTAACTTGGTTGAAAAGTTTGCAGTTTGTCACAAGTGGAGCTCTGTTGCAAAACAAGACAACTTTGTGTGACACCTGAGCTCATACAAAGTGGCTGTTAAAACACTATGTGCTGGTGGGAGATACGTTCCACATCCATAATGAGGGGATAAACAAACTTTGTTTGTTGTCAAGTTACTTTTGACTTTGGGAAAGTTCAGAAACAATACTTTTTCCCAGAAAGAGCATTTCATAAAGAGAAGACTCTGCTCCTACAAAAACAACTATAATCTCTCATCTTTGAAAGGCAACTGAGAATCCCACTGTTGTAAAACTGCATTTAAATGACTTGTTATTGCTCTCATTATGCTTGAGTGGTTTATTTGTTTGTTGAAGAAAGGTTTCTATGTTTTTCTGATTGGGCCTTAAAAAGCTACAGACCTCAGTACAGTCAACCATATTTATGTTGAATGAGGACGATGGATTTAGTCCGCCATGTCTTATATTGGTTAGGAAGAGATCTCTTGATGGCCAGCATATTCAGGAGGAACAATCACGGCAACCAAAACCTTTTCCAAGAGTATTTGGGTAATAGACTTGGAAAAAATATGAACCTTTTCCTTTAAGTCAGTTCTGAGCTCAAACTGATTGTGTTCCGCTGGATGGAAGCACCGGGGTTTGGGGGCTGGATATCTCAGAGTCAAGGCCCTGCCAGGGTGCACCGTGCTGGGGGCATGACTCCCCGAAAGCTCCCTGGAGGCCCCACAGGGTTGTATCTGATGAATGTGGGTCACAGGGAGCTCCCTCTATGTATGTGGTGTGTGTGTGTGTTTGAGACAGTCCACACTCAGACAGCCTTTGGGGTAATAATGAGGAATGGACCTATTTCTCAAAGCAGGCAGCGGAGCATAAAGAAGACACATACAAACACATGAAATGTGAACACCAGACCACACATGCACATGAAACAGGCAGTCACACAAACACACACACACACACACACACAAGCACATGTGTATAGTGTACAAAGACACATTCATACAAAAAAGACAAAAACAGATTCTGAATTCTCAAATATCAAAATGATTTACACTTGGGGAAAGAAAGCAGTTTCACTTCACAGATCATGCAGCAAACATAAAAACCCAGAGCAGATCTACGGTGCATATTGTGTAACACTAACAGTGCCCTGCTGAGCTGCTTGCAGCGCACTTCCACCGTGTTTGCTGTTACTACCATCCTGCCTCGCGGATCCCCGTGACTGAGCCATGAATACTGCATGGCTTTCCTGAAAGCACAGGGCCCTGTGGAACTAGCAGGCAAAGTGTATGGGTTCCTCTGCAGGTCACTGTGCCACAGTGTCTACGCTCTATATTTACTCTACATGAACCTGACTATGTGTGTGTGTGTGTGTGTGTGTGTGTGTGTGTGTGTGTGTGTGTGTGTGTGTGTGTGTGTGTGTGTGTGTGTGTGTGTGTGGGTGGATGGATGGGTGGGCTGGGATGAGAGAGAGGTGAAAGAGCATTTATGTTTGTATGCAGGAAGGTGATGTTTGTGTGAATGAGACTGTGTGTATACATATTTATGTGTTCACATGGGAATCTGTGTGTTTATGTGTGTAGGCACACATGCATAGAGAGTGTTCGTGTGCACATAAAGGTGAATGTGTATCTCTGCATGCATGCACTTAAAGGTGTATTTATTGTGTGTTTTATGAACCTGGGAATTGAAGTGTGTGTTTGTGTGTTGGAGGTGAAACAATACTCTTTTCCTGGTAATGTCACATGTTTGCCTGCATGGACCAATGCTCAGACTGCATAGAGAATGTATTCAGTGTACCAGAAGAATCATGATGTCTCACACTGGGCAGGGGTGGGGGAAGGGTGTGTGTGTGTGTGTGCATACATGTGAGTGAGACAAAGATGACCAAACACTAGCTACAGACAATATGTGCGCCACATTTCCCATTTCCATGTTGTTAAGGGGGGCTGCAGCTCTTTCAGTGATAATAGCAGGGAATGCAGACAATGGCGAAGGTGATTCAATAAACAACCCAGATGCTTCATTCTGAAACAGAAAACACACACACACACACACACACACAATATAGGTGCACAATGAAAACCTCCTTTGCAGAACTTGACATATGGCGCACACAATTTCCCTCTCAATTTCAGATCCAACTCCCACAGACGTCCCCACACGCCGGCAAATTGCCACATCTCCCCCTCCTCCCTGCCTCCCTCTCTCCCTCCTCCTGCTCCTTTTTCCTCATCTGCCCATCTCTTCATCCCTCCCTCCCAATTCACTCCTCTTTCTGAAAGTCATCTGCTCACTAAGCAGTAAGCAACATTGTGGGCCGCTCGCAGAAATGAGAGTATACAAATGATTTGTGGCACAGGCGTCCCACCGGCGCCAGCCTAGATGGCTGTGAGGAGGAGGAGGGGGCCCATGGTGGGGGGATAATGTCACTTTCACCTTGTGTTTCTCTAGCAGGCCCATGATGATCATTTTTCCCCATTTTCATCGCAAATTTGTTTCGGGTAAAGGCTAGCGAGGAAAGAGAGAGAGCAAGAGAGCATGAGGGAGAGATGGTGGGTGAAAGCAAGTCCCCTATGCTTTGCTGAGCGGAAGGGGGGGTAAGAGAGAAAGGGGAGGAGGGTCTTTATAAGGGGAGATGGAGCAAAGAGGAGAGAGGTGGGGGCGCATCTGCACAGTGACCTTTTTCTGATCCAATCTCACTGATGAATCCTAATGAAGGATTTAATAAAATCACAGTTTACAATCTGTCCCTGCATCAAAGCGTGCAATCCAATTCAAAACACAGGCCCATCTACATTTCCAATATTGTTGCAAACCCATCAACCTCACCAAGCCCGTCCCTGAAAAATAAGTGAGCACATGTTTGTGTGTGTGTGTGAGAGAGAGAGCAACGGAGAGAGAGAAATTGGCCAAGCTGGAGAGTGAGCGGCTGGCACATTTGTTCCAGCTGTAGCCTAATGTCACAACTCGTCATATTCATTTGGCCTTCTAATGAGGCTAAAGTCAACAAGGTGCAGCATACATGAGTGGAATTGCTGCTGCGACTCACCACTAAATGAGCAGAGAGAAGTAGACGAGAGAGTAAAAGATACAAAGGACACTGGTACTGAGAGAGAGAATAACATGGGAAATCATTTCAAACTTGATAATGTACGGGTCTGCCATGAGTTCACACACGCACTCTTCATACACATCGTAAGATTGCACTGACATTTCCCAGATATCAAAAGGGCACACCTGTAAGCTGTGGGTCTGCAGAGTAAACAAGACAGATGAATGCAACCATGTGAATGTCTGTAAAATAATGCAGTGAAGTGAAGATGAGAGGGCCAACTGATGTAAAGCAAAGCACTGGAAAAACTGTAGACCCCAAACCTGTACAACTCAGTAAATATTTTGCAACAGTGACATCTGCTGGTGAGAAGTTATAATAACAATACTCCATCATATCCTTCAGCAGTGTCCACACTAAAGAACCAAACTAACAATTCTACCAAACCAGAAAACATAGTCATAATTTAGCTGATTTCCCTATAAAATGTGGTCAGATAGCAAAAAATAATTTAAAGGGGCACTTTTCTTGTCCCAATGAGTTTCATACAGCCCGTCAGGATATCTTGGCATCGATTTTGACCATCCTTATCTTATCCAGTCCAATAATCTGGCTTGTCCTGCAAACTAGGGGTGACAAGATGCAGCCGTGATGTACAGTGGCACTATAGTACCACACTACATCACAGCTATCACAAGTTCCAGTGACGTATACTTTTCAACCCATAGAGGCCAGTGCAGCTGTGTTTTTCCTCCTTTCAAAATCTAGAGTGGAGTTGCTCTTTTATCTTTGTCTCTTGGGAGCACAAATTAAATCAATCAAATACCTTTATTGTCACTCAACTATATACACAAATGCAGCAGTTGGTGAAACTCTTGGGTGCAGATCTAGCAACATAGCAGCAGGACAGTTATACAAAAACTTGTATAAATCCATTTAATCAGTGTAATAAGTAGAAAATGTTGCGTTGTCCTTGATAGTCAGTTGCCAATGTGTATAAATCGGTCAACACTAGGGATAGTCACCTAATTTATGGGAGTGTAAAACTAATTTACTGCAGTATGTCTTTAAAAGAGAAAATCCAATGGTCATAAGTCAAGTAGGCTTACAAAATTAATGTAGAAGTAAAGGTAAAACTGTTTACAGCAAAGCAGGGCCTAAAACAAGAACAGATAGGAAAGCTGACACTTTTCAATAGTTTTATAGTTCTATTATAGTCACAAATTTGGCTAGCTCAATCTAGTCAGACAGAAAATAGGTCCATCACCAAAGACAAAATACCTATGCATGATGATTATACAAAGTACATTCTCGACCAGCTCTATAGGAAAAGTGAAACCAATGAAAAGTGTAAACATTGTCTATCTAATAATGTTGTGCCAGGCTGGACTTCCCTTCCTGTAGCAGAAATCCTGGGCAGTCCATGTTGAAGAAGAATGTGGCTTGAAATCCTACATGTTATCAGAGGCTACATATCACTAATGTCAGCTGTAATCTACGTTTCAGCGAAGTTTTTCATTAGCCAATCTTACATGGAAAACTAAGCCTGCACCAGACCCTTTACCCAGGCAGAGATGGGACTATCGAGATTACAGAGCACAGAACAGATTTGGTTTGGTTGAAGTGGAACTCACAAAACCACCCTGCTGCCCCAACAAGAGCCTCGCTGCTACATCTGCACAGTGTTAATGAATAACATAACTCCATCTGCACTGTAGCCACAAAAATGGGATCCAAGCCACACTGCCAATACCACGCTATAGATCAGTGTTATCTCTGAGGAATAGGTGCATTGATTAGATATGAGATCTAAAGTCTGACTGCTGTGTGCATCTGAACAGCTGCAATTTCTCTCTGATTAGACTTCAGATTGCAATTACTTTTGGTATCGACAACACATGTTAATGAGATTGTTTGTGCCAGAATTCCAATCTACATGAACTGCACTGTGAGCATGTAGGGTTTAATACGGATGTTTAGGTGTGGTGTATGCGCTGAATATTTGCTAATTCTGTGTGTGTGTGTTGTGTGTGTGTCTCCAGAAGGCCTGAGTTGATCAGAGTGTGGAGCGACAGCTGTGCCACAAATCAGAGCCCATTTACTGGTGACAGAGTCATTAAAGCCTGCTCATCTCATAAAACACAATGCACATGGTCAAATACCATTCACTCCATTCACGCTCATAACTCAGTCTAGTGGGCAGCCACACACAGTCACACACTCTAACACACACAGAGGCGCATGCACACACACACTCACAGATGCAAATACAAACACACAATCGCTCGCAAAGCTAAACCGAGTGTGTCAATTGGAATGACTATAGGGGTCGGTTATATGTTCTGTGTGTGTGTGTGTGTGTGTGTGTGTGTGTGCTGTTTGTGAATCCATAATAAGCAGGGTGATAACGACCCAGAGGTAAAGATGGATACTTGGTAAAAGCACAGCAGCAGTAAACACTGTCACACTTTGTCTAACAGTTGTTTTATGATAAGTGCACGCCACAAAAAACACATACTACATCCTCTCTTCTTCTTCTCTCTGTCAGTATAGCACAAATATACAAAATACATGCAGAATCATGCAAATCTACTGCATGGATAAGTATATTTACATAAACTCTTGGACACTTCTTCACATCCAGCCAAACAACCTCTCACCTCTGTTTAATGGTGACAACAACATAGTGTTGTACTGATGTTGAAAAATATAATACAATGTATAATTGAAAAAGCAAATACAGAATCCATATCTACTCAATGCAATGTAAAATATATGTATACCATTACTGAATGCTGAATTAATATGGTAGCTTTTACAAAGGCAACATCAAAGCACAACAAGTATGTTTTCTTGTGTTTTTCCATCACTAACACGGAGGACTGACTACCAAGTGATGTTGAAGGAGAGCAAGGGTCAGCCCCCCCACAGATTTATGCACCTCATTAGAAAGTGCTATCTGAGGATTAATGTGCCATAGGCAGGCACTGGGGTGTAAAATGCAGCTAACCTCAATCTGATCTGGGGTCAGCAGCTTGACACCCAGAAGGTCATCAGCCACGTGTGCAACACCTGGGTTGAGTCAGTGCAGCAGTACAGTACGAAGAGATTTTTTATCTGGGAATACATTTAAGTATGCACAAATGTGTTTTCCTATCCACAAAGAAAAAACAGCTATTTTATAAATAAACACAACCCAACTTAAATCAATGTACTAATTCTACATAATTATTTCCCAACTCAAGGATCTAATGACATTTGCTTTTGAATGCTTCCAGAGGACATGTGTGGACTGGGTCACGTGTGTGTGTAGTTTTGAAACACTTTTCACTTCCTCCTATCCACAAATGCATTTTGTGTTAAGGTGCTTTACAATTAGGACATCTGGCCGCTCATTCATGTGGAATTTCCACATGGGAAAGTATGTTGTCTTGAAAACATACAGTAGCTCATCAGCATCTAGCATCTGGTTGTATTTGTTTGTGGATAGTAAAATGCATCTGTGAACACCATTTTATTCACAAATCGTAATCCACGTTTGTATAGGCATCTAAAACAGTGGCAAAATTACTTCATTTCAAAGGAATTGCTGTATTAGATTCACTCACAGGGCAAGGTATTGTGACATTATTGTAGTGTGTTAGCCAGACCATCAACTTTTATTTAACTCTCCTCTGTCTGAAAACAAACTGCTCCACAAATGAAGCGTGGTTTGAAGACAAGTATAGTTTATTTTTTCCCCTCAACTAAATCTTTATTGAATGAAATGATGTAAAATCCTGAGAACAATCCTGCCAGGGAGGAGTAAACAGCCCAGTGCAGAGAAAATAGAAAGAAACTTGGGGAGATTATGTGACGGACTTGCACTAGACTGTTCCCAGCGGCAACAGTGTTAACAGTTCACCAACTAGCTGAGTGAGTAGTCACTATGTCAGCAATTTTCCAGGGTCAAATATTTTGTGAAGACAGTGCCACCTTGTGACTGGGCCTTTAATCATGTTTTTATTTGAAACATGAATTTGGCACTACTACTGACTTTAATTTGTGTCCACACTATGATTCTAGTCAATAACCATAGTGAGGCTACTGTATGTGAGCTCATATACATACAGACACTGACTTCATTGGATTAAAAATCTTGAATGCATCAACAGTGAATTACCGCTGCACTCTCAGAAAATTGGTCTTTTTCTGGTCAAAAAGTAGATTAACACGCAGTGTGTTTATGCCAGCTGGCGCATTTAGTTTGGTGTCTGTCTTACCTTTCTCAGAGAATTCACATTCCTTCATGGCCTGGTCACAGTCAGAGTGTGTGAGCGCAGCTATTGACGACCCGTTGACCTTGAGATGAAGAATATACATCACCATGTGCCTGAAGAGGAAACTCAAAACAATCAGGGTTTCTTTTATTGTTTAACCGTTGTTTTCTTGACAAATTAAATTATATTTCACTATAAAGTTGTGTCTTTATACACATGATCCCTTTATTTTCTTTTATCCACAGCATCAAAACAATGTTCTCATGTGACTAAGTTGAACAAAACTTTAATGCAAGAAGTGTAATCATGTACATGGCTTAAAAATAACTAGCAGCAACACTTTACTTCAAGTGCCCCTATTTCTCATTTATGAGAAGCATATAAACATTGAATAAATGGTTTATAACACACAATAATGTAGCTGCAAGGCAATATAAGTGTTTTATTAATGCATTTGTCAACAACTATAAATCCTCCTGCGGACAGCCATAAGTTGAGGCTCCTGTATGAACAAATAATGAGTGATAAAATAGTAAAATACAGTTATAATAAGGCTAAATGAGCCTTCATTGGAGACGTTGCTGTTGTTGACAAATAGTTGGAATAGCTTCCTATGATGTATTTATTACTATTAAAAGGGGGATTTAAAGTAAAGTGAGTCATAAGTGATATGAAGAAAAAACTTACCTCCTCTGACAAAAGCTTCGAATAAACTCCCACTTAAAAGTTAGACTCTGACTTTAAAACGTCTCAAAAACACTTTTAGCTATAATTCCCCCAAACGTTCTCTAAACATTGAAAGTAACTGTAGACCTTCACATCAGCCACAATGAAAAAAAAGAAAAAAGTTCCTCTTTTTTAAAAGAATGCTGTCGGAGTGGTTTTGTTGCCACTTAAGCATTAAGGAAGAGAAATAGTCACAAAGCTATCCTTTCAGGGTTGAGAGGAAGAGCAAAACAAGGGGGTCACACAAACCAAAAAATAGCTGGGGGCTTGAACTCCACAGAGCATGTGCTATGACAGAGCACATTACATGTTTATTTTTGAAAAACCAATTATCTTCAGTGTGCAGGAACAGGCACATAGTTGCAATTATCTGTTTTGGGTTTAAAGTTAAAAATAACACATATATTTGTAGCAGAGACTTGAAATGTGTCCCATCTAAAAGAAATGAAATAAGTAGCCAAGTTGGCCTGGCAGGAAAAAGTTAAAAAGTAGTAGCAAAATTGTGCCCCAGGCGACTCCGGTAGTCCCACACACAGTTCCCCATTGTCCTGCCTTGCCTATTAGTGTATCTCCTCTCAGCTTACTCCTTTCACACCACTGTTTTCCTCACCAAAAGCACCACAGTGGCAAAAAGTCACAAGACCCGCTTGAGGCAAGGATCAAAATGTCTCAAATCAAAGTCGTTTCATATGGATAATCCTGGAAAATGTGTGAATGGAGCTATTCTCCACCCATAATGACATAAGATTCACAACACACATTTGTCCCAAGCCTCTAAAAAACACTACAATAGTAGAGCAAGTAATCCAAATATAAACTCACCTGGATTTTGTCAGTTGAAGTTCGTTGGATGTTGGAGGAGGGTGGACAGGTGGGGTGGTGCTGCAGTGATTTCCCTAAACAAGCAGACACAGGAGAGCACCTGCAATTCAAATACAGGCCGGCATGTAAAATAAAATTCAGCCATGTCTCCAAAACCTTAATTTGCCTGTATTTGAATAGAGCAAAGTCCCTGAGGTCACTGAATCAAATAAACAATAAAATGAATTGACTTAAATCATCAACAAATGTCAAGTCAGGTGCTTTAATTTCACTGACTGTGTGTCATTTAGGCAAAAAATTGCCTTCTGTGCTGCCAGCTACCTGCGTGTATAAGCAGCATAAATACAGAACAAACATTTACAGTAAATAGGAGGTGGTTCAGCTGGTTTCATTTTGAGCAAGGCTCTCTCACTGTAGCAGAAAATGCCTGCCCCCATGTGGACAGAGAATCAAGATGCAGCATCTGGGGAAAAAAGAGAAGTGTTACTTAGCGTCGAATAAGATTCAGAGTCACAGCGCAGAGGAAGTATTTTGATTTGTGTGTTTGTTGTTTGTATAGAATACCTAGAACAGAAGAGCCTGAAGAACATGGCCAGGCAGTATTTCACCAGGTTACTATTTCAGATTCTTTAATTTCCCTCTTTTTACTTAACGCCACTGATCAGTGTACATCTGGATTTCGACAGTTAATGCAAGACACGATTCTCCCCACCACCTTGATAGGGAAGTGTTTTTTTTTCTTTTTCACTTGTAAGGTCAGAGATCAGTAGATGTTACAATGAAATATATTACCACCTCAACAAATCCATGTATGTGTCCATATATAAAATGTCAGAAAAGAAGGCCCAAAATTTACAGAGAAGAAACCTTAAACTGTTTTTAATAGAAGTATTTGCTATTGTTCTTGAAAAATTACTATAATTAAATAGACGAATTAGTCGACTAATCATTTCAGCTCTGAAATACAGAATGTCATTAAGAAATGATAAATTTCTAATCAGGTCAGGTCACAGACTTTGGTGTAACACCTGTCTCTGGTCCACGGTCCCTAACTCATGTCCCTGTCCCTCTCCAACAGAGACAAACTTTCCCCTGCCAGCACGAAGTTTCAAACGCACCCCTCATGTCTTCTGTTTATCAGCGAGCATCTCTGGCCGTCACTCCGCGTCTCCCCCTATTGGCCACTTCCGCTGCACCTGTTCGACCTACGCGCCAATCACACGCGTCGCTCGGTGCGCTCCAAGATGGCGGCTTCCAGCGCTCCGTATCGGACATCATCGCATTTGAAAGCTAAATAACACCGTCTCCCTGTCGTTTAACCGGAGGCAGAGCAGAAGAAGCCGAGGGAGCGATAGTGAAACGGTTTCCCCATGGTCTGTTGGTGCGAGGAGCCGGTGTTGCTCTGAAGGGGGGGGTCGTGTTATCCGACTATGGCAACCGAGAACAGGATCAATTTTTGGAGGAGAAACGCAAAGGTTCCCGGAAGGTGGGTTTGTGTTATTATGTTTTTCTAAACGAAGCAGGGCTACGGTCAGATTCAGACGTACTCTGTTAAATATTGTTGTCCTCCGCGGCCAGTACAGAAACATATCAGCCTGTTGTAGTAGTTGCTTATATACAGTCTATGGCTGTAGCTTACAACTCTGTAGCTCGCTTGTTTTTAATGCCACTGTAATCTTTCGTTGACCATATTGTAGTGTGGGGTTTAACGACTTTCAGCTCTTCCCGTATTGTTTGACTGTGGTATCTTTACATTAGCCACCAGCCGAGAGAGAGAGAGAGAGAGAGAGAAAGAGAGACCTCCATCTCTTTCTTCTCTGCGGTTTCCAGGGTAGAGGTGTCAGCTGTCCGTGCATCGCCCACCATATGCTGTCTGTGCACAGGGTGGTGACACTCATCATCACAGGCTTGATACTGAGAGAGATGACAGGCAAAAAGACTGCACTGTCCTGATGAACATCACTGCAGGGCTCTTAGATCTCCTTATTTTGTGTTCCTCTCAGTGGGTCTGCTTGAAATACATCCTCTTTTTGTGGCATGACCAACAGCAGTCACATAGTCTGTCTTTGTTTTACAGGGCGAACACAGAGTAGAGGCTGTATGATTGGTTAGAAATAGTAGACTATTATGTTCCTGGAGTAGGAGGAATCATGTGGAGCATCACTTTTGAGTCACTGTGTCAGTAAGCATTCATTTCTCTGAAAAATAAATACACAGTGAAATCCTTAAGGCCAATTAACAAGACTTATGGCTAAATCTGAAGGTACCTGTATTTCCAAAAGACTATTCTAAACATCTGGATAAAAAAATATGTAATCCTCTCTGCACAATAGAAATATTTTTAACCTGCTTCTCACATAGCAACTCTTATTTCCTAACCCAGGTAGCCAGAATGTACACACACAGAAAAAGAGTTATTTTATAAAATATTGCATCAATACATTCATAACATATACATGTTTTTATTTTGTTTCACATTAATATAAAAACTAAAAACACGTCAACATGTCTTTCTTCCAGCTGCCATCTTTGTTTGGATTAGGCTTTGGTAACTTGGCAAACAGTTTAAAAGTCACTGTTATTCTGCAACAAACAGAATGTTTCTTTCCCCCAGGTGGTTAGAGGAGTCTTTAAAGATTAAACACGTGTTGTTAAACCATCCTGTTGGTTTTTCAAACATTGCTGGGTAATTATATTTCTGAGAAACGTACGCTTAACTACTAAGGCTAGGCTAGTCCCAGCATGTAGAGCTTGCTCAAAGGGCATCATGGTAATGAGTTACAACAGGCTCCTCTATGGAGGTAGGAGGCGTGTCTTAATTATGCAATCAAAAAATACAACTTTGTCAAGTTGTGTTTACAAATGCAAAAGTTTAGTTTGGTTTTCTTCAGGGAGACTCTGAGCAGGTGTCCTACTCTGGCGAGAGAGAGAGAGAGAGAGAGAGAGAGAGGGTAGGTGGAGCAGAGAGGGGGGGGTCCAAAGTGAAACCTGAGAAGAGAGGATCTCTAAGGAGAGGGCGTTGCTGTCTTTGTCACACACACTGATCTTTCTCAAACTGTGGTGGGTGGAAGGCTGGAAACACAAACATGTGTTTGAACAGGAAAGCAAGCAGTTAGTCTTGCTGCCTGTCCTTGAGCTACTCCTGATAAAACAAGTCAGAGGCTGGTAAACAAGAGATACGGGCACCGCCAGATAATCAGCCGGCCCAGTTCTCACCCACCAGTTTTACTGTCAGTTTATTCATGCAAATGATAGAAATTAGGTTGATGGCTTTTGGTCTCATGCATGAGAAGCCACAGTTTGACAAAATCAACATACTGGGAGTGATATTTAATGCTTTGTGATATTCAAACAACTCTCAGCTGTTTTGAATAAAGTAGCTTAGTGACATTTCTGCCAAACTGACGGACAATATTCTGGACAAACTAACATTATAAATTTCCTTTCCCAATCTGTAAATCCTTATCAAAGAAAGAGCTCAGGTAACATTCAGTCTCCCAGCAACACTGATCAAAAGCTGCACTCTAGTGACAAATAGTCTTAAAAGTGAATGTATTAAATGTAAATTATTTGTTTATAAGACTGTAACTAATATCTGATTTCAGTTCCCACACTGTGTAACTACAATTATAACAGAAGTTTGACCATGCGTTTCTATAAAGGAATGGAGCGTTGTTGGCACAGATCCCATCCTGCGACTCTTGACTGTATCTGCTTTGGGTCGCCGCAGAGTTGGAAAGAAGCTCAGCATTAAGAATCTCACATCCGCTGAACATAATGCCCACCACAGGGTGGTGAAGAACACAGGGGCTGTGCAAGCTGTCCCCTAGTTCTGTTCAACACTCACTAAAAACAGCACAATCTAAATAAGACAGGGCTCGGGGTTATTTAAAAGGAGGGAGGGACTGAGCTGTCATCTGTCATAGGGAGCCGCGATGTGAGGCGACTCTGTGCTTCACAAAATGCTCCCTACTGAGCTTCAAATCTTTCAGACCATTGGCACATCATTGAGACAGATCCCAAACGAAAAAAACACATTTTCTTTAAACCAAGGATCTTCTGTTAACAGCTGATATGTCCTCCCCTCGTCAATTCTCAGACTCCATCACCTCTCCCAGCAGGAAACTGCAGATGTGCACCCAGTGTGCCTTCAATGAAAAATAGCCATCCTCGCACGGGCCCAAATGTGTATCACATGTCGTTTCTTGTCTGTATATAAAGCCTGCTTTTTGTTCACACGTTTGCCTGACAAAGACCTCGTGGGTCGAAACGTTGCATCGGTATACTTCTTTTGGGGGAGGGTATTCAAATTCGAGTGTGAGGACAACTTGTTCTTTTGCTTTGTATGCTGTTTTTGTCGTGCGCCTGTACCCATCTGGGGTTGGATGTGCGCGCTGTCCACCTTCTTTGCTTGTTATACTACTGGGCCAAGTGTTAATAGCAGCCATACATTCAACCCAGTGCAACGGCCAATGTGTCATATCCAGCGCTTTCTCTTCTGTGATGTCTCGTTGATCATTGTGTGACAAAGAAACTGATTTTAATGGTATTGAGTGACTTACTGCGACTACGAGACAGGGGTATGTGTACAAAGTGCAACAAGGACATGATGTGTGTCTGCCAACTTTCCTCTGAATAATAATTAATAAGTAGATTTGCTGACTATTAACACAAGCTCGGTCAAAGACTGCGTGTGTTTTTCTGCTGAGGTGACAGCATTTCACGTGTCGTCTTCTACAGTGTACAACCAGTTTATGGAGCACAGCATCCACCTCTCGACCCACGATTGCGACGCACGTAAGTGCTAAACCCAACTGGACTGCATGGTGCCGTGTTACCCACATGGATGCATTTTATTTGCATCACTCCCATTTCAACCTTGTTTTGCAGCGCATTGTTCCATGCTTTGAGTACGTGAAAATTTGTGGATTGCATGCGGCAGTATTGTGACCCAATGTTGACATTTACGTTGTTCAACCTTTTTGAGAGACTTTCAGTATTTTATTGCTCTTTTAATTTTTGTTGTTTTTGGTGACTTCATCTCTTAAAGTTCAGTGTATATTAACAACAGTGTTGCCATGATGGAGAGCATTAAATTCTTTCTGTCTCTTGTTCCGTCTGTTTGGTCTGTCCGTCTGCAGGTATCCCAAAGACACAAAACCCAAATTCAACAATCTCAAGTCTAAAAAGGCCTCTAGCTTCCATGAGTTCGCCCGCAGCACTAACGATGCTTGGGATATCGATGATGAGGAGGATCAGGATTTCCTCGGGCCCCCTGCCCAAACTTCATCCCTGCCATCGGGTCTGCACTCTACGTCCACGCAGAACCAGGTTTCTACAAGACATCGTTTTTTTTTATCACTGAGCACTTAGTCTAAAATTAAAAATATATTAAGAGATATTCTGATGTGTTTCCACTCAGGAGCAGCAGAATCCGGCCACTGACACTGGGGTGTCACACACACTCGCACCTGCCAGGACAGAAGCTCAAAGCCTCCAGGATGTGCAGGAGGAGGAGTGCGAGCAGGTCAACGGCAAGGTTGTCAAGTCTAGTAGTGACGCCCACCTCAACACGTCCTCAGGTATGTGGGTAACATGCTGCAGCAGGTCATTCTGCATTAAGAACTACTGAGCAGCTTATCAGGTGATTCACAGTGAAGCTAATTACAGACTTTGGAGGGGGGGTGGGGGCTAACACTGTGAAGGGTAGTGGCACTAATGTGTTTTCAAACTACCAGGGAGTTTATTAGTATGAACACAGTAGTAATGTGCACTAATAGTGTATCTCGTCACAGTTAAGGTCTTTAAGTTGTCTTGTGAAAAAAGAGTAATCAAAGCTTTACCTCCCACATGAATCAGAATTGTATAATACTGCATGCCCTGAGCCCCCAGTCTAAGATGTTTGTGTCTTGGGAAATTCCCATCTGCAACTGTATGAAATGATTTGATCGTGAGGCAGGTTTGTTGCTGTAAAAACATCTCAATTATCTCCAGATATAGGATTAAAAAAATGTTGGTACTACTACAACATTTCAATATGCTTTGTAATACCAAAATATAAATGTAAGCAGGTTTCACTGGTCCTCAGTTACATTGCCCCAAACCCTTATGACTCTGTTTGTTGCTTTAGATCCTCAAGCAGGGTTTGTGGCCATTCATTAGTCCAGCTGACTTTCTTTACATAGTCATGGTTTTACTGGTCACCTGCACCTCTCAGAAGTCACCTGGCTTATAAGGGCCCTGAGGCTATCACACCACCATGATGTGCTGTTTTATTATTAGGGGTCCAAGCCCAAGGGGGCTAGGGGCCACGCTGCAGATTTTATTTTTATTCTTCCATCAGTAAAAGTCATATTGAAGCTTAAACCAAAAACATTCTGTAAGTGAAATTCAGACTACTGCAGGAACCTCAGACACAAAAAATGAAACATGTCAAACAGCAGGTGGTGCTATAATTGAGGTAAACACATTTTTGCCTGTTTGTCCGTGAGTATGCGAAGGACCCTAGTGGAATATTTTAATCCCCTAGCGGACCCACGTGTACTCGCAAACACGGAAAGTATAATCCTTGCATAACTCATAATGCAAGGATTAATAGTATGTCACACATTCAAATGTTATATCCAAGCATTCCCTGAATTGAGTTGCATTTCATGATATAGGCCACGGCCATTTCCGCCTATTTTTCTTTCTTTACAAAATCACCAAAAGCTACTTTTTCAAACTCCTCCTAGGCGGAGAGTTTGATCTGCACGAAACTCCTGACCAAAAGTTATGTAAAGAGTTTTGATACTCCAAAAAATGCGCAAGTTATAAAGGAACAACTTCAGGAAGATATGCCATATCTCCCTATAGCCCTGTCCGATTAACATGAAACTTGGGCCATTACCTTCTCTGTTACAGAGGATATGTGAAAGATTTTGTTCCAAACGGCCACTAGGTGGCGCTTTTGTCGCAAAATCATGAAATATGTAAAATATACTTCTTCAATCTCCTAGACGGATCGACCGATGTGCACAGAACTTTGCAAATAGAATTAATCTACCCTCATGATCCAAAAAGGTTTGCAATAACCAATAACCAGTAAGTGACAGCATTTCTCCACATGGGTCTCTTCAACAACTTATGACCGGGGAGCTTGGACCCCTGCGATACCTTTTTTTTTATATGGTTGTCCTATTTTGCAAGGCAAGAGGAACGACATAATAAATGAATACTTAAAGAACATTAAAAATGTTGGAGGTGGTCTGTCTCTAATGAGCTATGTCCCAAATTAATACTTGTTGGTGACAATAGAAAAACTCCTTGTCATCTCAGAATAACCAAACAAAATGATACACATACACATTAACATTCAATTATATATATTGAATAAATCCGACTGGATCTCTTAAGTACAATCAGAATAATTTTAAGACAAGGTCAAACCAAAATAAAAGTCATCCCTCCGCCTATTTATACCCATCACATAATTATGATACTGATGAATAGGTTTTACAGTTTACAATCCACTTCATTCCAATTCTTGTCTGGTACTTTGGCATATAAATGGAAAGCCCCATTATCTCTAAGATAACAAGTATTAACTATAGAAGTAAAGGTGGCAACAACATGGGAAATCCAGGATTAGGAGATGAATGAAAAAGATTAAATACTACACACCTTTTTGGTTCATTTAGTAAGGAACGTGTTAAGTTAAAGGTTACGTCTCATTTTCAGGAGTTTGGTTTGTTGTTTTATTATTGTGCTTCCTCCTTGTTTGCAAAAAACACTTTGTAAAGTCTTCACAAAGTCTGTATGGCTATGTTATTACATTTTCAAATTTGTCTTGTGTGGCCCTCTACAGTTCGCTCCACACTGCAGAAGCAGCAGTCTCTCCCAGTTCGTCCCATCATCCCACTAGTGGCTCGCATCTCAGACCAGAACGCGTCAGGGGCACCACCCATGACGGTACGGGAGAAGAGCCGGCTGGACAAATTCAAGCAGCTACTGGCTAGTCCCAACACTGACCTAGGTAGGAGAGCAACACACTTTGATAGTGTAGATACTTGGTTATTATTGGTTACAGCCTGTTGAATATGCTGTCTGTCTCTATATTTGTTTGTGTTGCTCGGTGCTGTTACAGAGGAGCTCCGGAAGCACAGCTGGTCGGGTATGCCAAGAGAAGTTCGACCAATCACATGGAGGCTTCTCTCTGTAAGTCTCATGACTGTCAGTTTTGCAATATCACATGTTCTGCTCTGTATCTTGGCTTTCTGCACAGTGTTTGGTCTCAAGGCCTGTAACAGAGTCCAAGCTACATTTTTTTAGTTTCTGTGTAGCCAGTTGCATTCCTTTTTTTAGAAAATGCTTACACAATCTTGAAAGCCTTATACTTACAGGCAACCTTATCTTCTCTCTTTTCTCTTATCTCAGATGGCTTGCCTGTTCTGTTCCTCTGAAACTGAAAAAGCTTCTCCTCACTGGTACTTCTGTATTTTCTCTCCTTTCCTCGCTCTCTGACAGGGCTACCTGCCGGCCAACAAGGAGCGCAGAGAGTTGGTGCTTAACAGGAAGCGAGAAGAATACTTTGGCTTCATAGAGCAGTATTACCACTCCAGAACAGACGAACACTATAAAGACACATATAGACAGGTAATACTACAGTTCAAGTTAACGAACGCAGATAAGCCTTAAGACTGCTACTACACGACGTTAGGATAATAAAGGAAACATGTTATCTGCTTTGATTATCCTGGGTATTATCTCTAATCTTTGTTCCTGTTAGATCCACATCGACATTCCAAGGACCAACCCTCTGATCCCCTTGTTCCAGCAGCCCGTCGTACAAGAGGTAAAATCTGAACTACTAAAGAGCTTTGAATTCCGTTCAAATTCAAACCATTCAAATACCTCAGTACTTCATCCCAAGTGCATGTGGGTGATTTAAATTTTTGTGTACTTCTTAATCTTGTATGGGTTCTGTGTCATTTACCACTCTTTCCTTTAAACCTGTGTTGCATTTTTGTGTTGAGTTTGTTTTGGTTCATCTGTCAAATTAAAAGTGAAGCTGTATCATAAAGCTAGATTAGCGGGTTAGCCAAGTTAGTTACATTTTTGAGTGGCCTTTTACTGTGACCAGCCTAAGGCACACCTGTGCAATCCCCATGCTGTCTGATCAGCATCTTGATATGCCACACCTGTGAAGTGGATGGATTATCTCGACACAGGAGAAGTTCTCACTGACACAGATTCTGACAGATTTGTGAACAATATTTGAGAGAAATAGGCCTTTTGTGTACATAGAGAAAGTCTTAGATCTATGAGGTCAGCTCACGATGACTGAGGGCAAAAATAAAAGTTTTGCATTTATAATTTTGTTGAGTGTAATTAAGAACTTTTTTTACACATGCCCATAGCTCGATTGGATCATCCCTGCCATTTTTAAGTGAGCAAGTTGATTACCATCTTATCTAGGATCACCGATGTCAGGCTCAGTGAAGCCTGAGGAGAGCCAGACTAATTAAGCTTGTACTGTGATACAGACCCCAGGACTCACTGAAAAAAGCTTCAACTCATGTTGAATAAAGACAAATGAGTTTAGAGACACACCCTTGTTTGGATTAAGTACACTTAGATGTTTTCTAGTGTGACCCTGTAAGTGATAATGTGTTGTAACTGTGGCAGCCGCTGAGGAAGAACTTGCATCAGATTACTACACTACAGAGGAAGTGCTGTAAAAAGGAAGCTCACTGTGCATGGCTTGTTCCTCCAATGTGGTGATTTTATGTGGGTTTTCAAAACACCAAAGATTTGCGGCCAGATTTACCAGAAACCGGTCATCAGGTTTAATCACAGCCTAATTAGAGCAGGGCGACAATTCTTTGTTAATATTCAACATTATCATCTGTGAATCAGTTACTTGTCTTTGTAATGATATCTTATTATGACATTACAAATTCTGAATTTATATAACACGTGAAGAGTTTTTTTCTGGTGTGACCCAGCTTAACACAGGTTATTGCATTGAATATCAGTTTTATTTCATATTTAATTCATATTGATATGAAGGACGATACATTGATTTCCACCATATTTCCCACTATGCCTTAAGAATAATTTATACCATATGTTATTCTCCTCCAGCTAATGCATGCAGCCTGGGTTATTACAGTATTTTACAGTTTTCTTTGGCTCAAAATAATGCCATTGAACAGTAAATACGTCTCTTCAAAACTGAATTTGCGATGGCCTAGTAGTATTATCTTTGAAGATTTGGCAATATTGTTCTTTTTCCATTCATGACGATAAAGCAAATTGAAATTGAAATGAGAAAGGCAATTTATGCAGATGTCAGTATTTGAAGTGATGCAGCATAAGCATGACTTATCTGTAAATATGGATAAGTGTAGAGTCGGACTGTACACTACATTAAATCCTCCATTCAGACATGACAAAATGATGCACAACTTAATATACACATTGAAACTTCTAATATGACCTGTCTTTATTCTGAGGAATGAGCATGTGATTTAGTGTCAAGGAAAAACCAAATTAAAACAATCCTAAAATACTGTAACTCAATAATAATAATAACAAATCTATTATAGACTGTCACTCATTTTGTTGTTGTCTTTCTTTCCTCAGGTGTTTGAGCGCATTCTCTTTATCTGGGCCATCCGTCACCCAGCCAGCGGTTACGTCCAGGGAATCAACGATCTGGTCACACCCTTCTTTGTCGTCTTCCTGTCTGAGTTTGTCAGTAAGTTACCAGTGGGGAAAAATGTGTTATATTCACGCTGGACCAAAATGACTGATGTCAGCCATTGTTTCTGCTTTGCCTGGTGATGTCCTCTTTTATGTAACTGTATTTTACAACGTTGTTACTAGGGCTGTCCTTGAATCAGGATTTTCAAAGCTGTCCCACACTAAACTCCTATACCATCCCGCATTAGTCCTGTGTTTAACCTGTAAGACTCATGTTTCATGCCTCTGTTCATCATCTGCGATGTAAAAACATCAGATTTCCACGCAGTCAGTGAATGTAAGAGTGAGCATCCTGGTCATGGTTCAAATTATAAAATCCTAGTGCACCACTGAGCGTCTCTCTCTGACAGTACTGTCAGGTTGGAGGTTGTATCAGTGGTTGCCATATCCATTACCCTTCTCTATTTTCATCATGGTTAGTTTATTAGATCATGTTGAGACACGGCTCAGTTTGTAAAGTTTACAGCCTGTCATGCTGTTGCTCCTGCATTTCTCTGTATACAATAATTCAGCTAGAAAAAGTGCGATTTCACTGAATAAATGTGTGTCAACTCTGGGCAGTCGACGTTGCAACCTCACCCAAGGCCAACATTTCTTCAAACCAGCCTCAGTAGAGAGCAGGATTCTATCTATGAGTATTAGGCCATTTCTGTTTCAATCACAATTATTTTTTGTTCCAGCGGAGGATGTGGAGAACTTTGACGTGGCAGCGCTGCCTCTGGACACCCAGAGAAACATCGAGGCTGACAGCTTCTGGTGCATGAGCAAGCTGCTGGATGGAATACAGGTCTGGTCTCACACGCACATCTCAATAAACACTTATTTACTGTTAATCCGCTAGTTTACTCAAACTGGAATCCTTTCAGGACAACTACACCTTTGCTCAGCCTGGAATCCAGAACAAAGTGAAAGCTTTAGAGGAGCTGGTCAGCAGGATAGATGGTAAGTGGATGATGAGGAGTGTCATGTGTCACATTAGGTTTCAGGTTGCTTTATTTTGGGTGTGTTTACTATGAGCTCACACACATGATGGAAGGCTGCACAGCTGCTTCCAGATACAGATATTCACAGGAAACTCAAATTTTAGCATGTGTGTTTGTTTGTGTCTGCAGAGGACATTCACAATCATTTCAAAAAGTATGAGGTGGAGTATCTGCAGTTTGCTTTCCGGTGGATGAACAATCTGCTGATGAGGGAGCTGCCGCTTCGTTGCACTATCCGTCTCTGGGACACCTACCAGGTAGAGCAGAGTGTACACCATCATCAAACCTTCACAATAGAAAGTAACACGGCACAAACTGCGGCCTGAAGAATTCACACTACTGCAGATATGGTCCATTATACAGTTTGTCTACTTGACTGGGTTCATGAGTTCTTCTGCCTGTGGATTGCCTTTGCTTGTAACATTTGGACTAACGGTCAAAGCGTTGTGTAAACAGCTGTTCTGTTTTCCACAGGCTGAAGCAGAGGGTTTCTCCCACTTCCATCTGTACGTCTGTGCTGCTTTCCTCATCGAGTGGCGCAGAGAAATCCTCTCCATGGTTGACTTTCAGGTATTAATGTCATCCACACTTAACGGAGAAAGTAACCACTAAATATTGATTGCAGTACCAACAGATGGCAGCAAGACTACGTGCAACAAAATATGTAAATAATAGAACGGAAATATTTTACTTTGAAAACAACAAGCTGTAGGCTTAGTTGCTGTTGCACATACAGTATACTCTAAGACAGGACTGATGGTACTTTATATCTCATGGTAACTTTACTGTATGTTGATAACATCTATTGTATCTTAGATGTATTTATGTCTTCTATTTATTTATTTGTTTTATTATGTGACTACTGTTTGAAAACCAATCTCTGGGACAATAAAGGCAATCAAAATCAATCAATTAGTATTTGTTAGCTTGCTAAGATGGTGAACATTATTATAGCCTTTCTTTGCGACATACTAACTCAGCCCACATACTGTATAGTATATTTGTGAAATGCAATATGTGCTGTTTTATTAACCTCTGCCTTCCAAAACAATGTCTCAAATGAATTTCTGTTGCTTCGCAGGGCCTTCTTATGCTACTGCAAAACCTTCCTACAATCCATTGGGGTAACGAGGAAGTGGGTCTCCTCCTGGCTGAAGCTTATAGACTCAAGTACATGTTCGCAGACGCACCCAGCCACTACAAGAGATAGGCCTGAAGCTGCATCCCAGCAAACACAGTACTTTAATTTGAAATCAAACTAGACTGTGACTAGATGGACCCACTGTATCTGACGTTCTCCTGACATCAAGCGTTGTCTTTGAGGTAAACTGGAAGAGACTGACGTGTTCAAGTGAAGCTCCAGGACACGCGTTATCTCAGCCACGAAACTTATCCTGTGAAAATGAAGTCCAGTGAATGTCACGCTGGAGTTGGGTTTATGGTGCACCCATAGAGCTCAGTGAATATGAGACTAATTGCAGCCAACATGCTGCGCTGTATCAATGGACTGTTACAGTATAAATACTCACAGCTCTGTCATCTTGGTTTACTCATACAGTTTTTGGCCATGCAGCATTGATTGTCTCTCGAGTGATATGTACACGCTGTAATATAAAGGGATGATGGCTGTTTGTGGGATCAGTACTATATATATGTTTTTTGTTTTGTTTTTTAAACTCATTTCCAGCCAGCTGCCCACCCCCTCTCACTCCAGTCAGTTGGTTTCCTGTACTGATAATTTGGGTTGAATTTCAGTATGTCCTAAGAGTAGCAAATAGTCAGGACTGTGTTTCACTTTCAAAGTGGAGAAACTGATTTGGCATCAGTTTGCCTTCTTGGTCATTATGAGCTGAAGAGGAATATTTTAAATCACAATGAGGCTCCTGGGTTTAGCTCGTATATGTCATCAGTGGTAAAATTTTAATTTAAGTGCCTCTGAATAAACCAGTTTTTGGTTAATGTAGCCTTTAAATTCTCCGTTCATATGTAAGCTGAAAGGAGTCTAATTTCATTTTGGAACTGGCAAAGATTAATTTAAATATTATTATATTTTAGACAGTTGGAATAGAGTTTTAATTAAAGATGATGGCACATATTCACACTCTTACAACTGGCATAAATGATATCTATGTTTTGACCTGAGACTTAATTTAACCAAACTTGATTCTTTATGCAGAACGAGTCTTTAAAGTCTTATAAACAATCTCTATAATCTATGAAGTATCTAATTAGATACCACTGTTAAAACCTGCGTATGCATAACAAGTAGTTAAAAACTTCCTCAGTTTAGAATAATTTTAATAATCGTTTAAGGGGTTGGAGATATTTTTAAATAGAGGAAAAGCCTCTGCTGATGCTAGTCGGTACTGAAGGACATTAGTCACACCATCCTATCTGACAGTCTTGTGGACACGGTGCAGCTCAGACAACATGACGATGCCTTTGTTATAAGCATTTGTAATGTCTTTTAAAGTATAACATGGATAAGTTCCTCATCATTAACACTCGTGTTTTATATTTGCTTAAAGGTTCAGGTGAGGTTGACATTTCCCAGTGAGTGACACGATCCATGAATATGTGCGTCACTACTCATCTGCCTTCATTACCAGTGATAATTATAACACAGTATATGTTTTGAAAGATACGACAATCATTAGCCTTTGGTACTTTGATTGCCCTAGAATTGTTTTTAAGGTTTTTGCTTTGGTCATTTGCCTCACATGTGAAAACGTAACCATCCTGAAGCAAATGCTTTGTGAGGCTGTGAAAATTGAACGGAGAAACATCTGTCGTGATTAAGAATGAATTAATTCAGGAATTATTCAGTCCTTCTGAAGTGTGGCAGTTCAACCATAGCTTGAAGTCTAAGTTTCTTTATGGCATTATATTCAGTGAAGTGCTTCTGAAGATACTGTGGTACTTAAATTTGTGAAATAGATCATTTTTTTTGTTTTTGGAAAAGTCAAACACTGTGTCATTTGCCTATTTATGGTTCATTCATTGTCAGTTAAGCCACCTATAATCTTGGGTTCTTTGTTTTCTGAAACATGTTGAATGTTTTTTTGTGAGTGCTTACAGTATACCTTTAGCCTTAAAGTAGGTTTTCTTCATTCAGGTGCGCCAACTGATTGTGTCACAACCATAATGGTATAGTTCACTCCATGCTGTTTTTATCTTAAGGTCACATATGTAACCCTAAAAGGCTGATAAATTGAAAATGTGTTGACTTGTTTCAGAAGTATTTATGCTGTTTCAACAATAATATGCCAAATCTTTATTGGGGTAATCTGTTTTAGAGTGCTTCTGTAGTCAGTGCTGGCTTCAGCCTAAAAAATAAGAATTATTAAATTATTACAGTACCTGCTGTATATTAACTTTTTGTTTATATTAAACGATTGTTATTCTACATTTTGGCTTTTGTGTGTTGATCATATATTAAAGCTGGGTTACGGGAAACACAACTAATGGCATCTATTTGGAAACTGTGGTTGTGGTCAAATAGTCTTTTTTGCTTAGAAAGGTTCCTAACTGCTAAGGAAAGGTGCGTTAATGCTTCCTTTCTTTTCTCCTTTAGCATAGGTTACACTGGACCATCCTTTACGAAAGGAAAGGAGAGAATGCTGTCCCACAATTCCACGTACTGTAAATGTAAAAACAACAGAGCACCTGTTTTATGCTTGTGACAAAACCTATGGAAATCCTTGTATGATTAGCTGAGCTCCGAAACCATAAATATTTCTTCTCCGTCAAATCCATACAGTTAAAAGGAGTCTTGGAAAAACAAGCATATTTAATTTCTAGTTAACAATATCATCATAACATACTAAATCTTGTGGAATGCACTAAAAAATTAATTCTCTATTTAACAAATTTATAAAAAAAAGTCAAAGGTCATGCCAGGAAACTTAAATGTCTGAATATAATTTAGCCACATGCTTAATTCCTTATTTTTATTTAATAACTAATTTAACTTTTTTCCCTTATTTCAATGTTTCATTCTTATTTGTTTTGTTTTTATTTTTAACAGCCATCAATTTTGTTACTTCCCAGAGTAAATGATGGTTAAATGGACCCTGTGTATACACTTTACAAGCATCCTTTCCTTGACTCTGTGCTGGACAGAAAACCTTACGTTTTTGTCACTGCACTAATCTTCCTTGAGTTGTAGATAAAGTTTTTTTAAGCCTGGAGCAGTTGAATTCTCTGAGCACTGCGGTTGTCCCGATAAATTCACCTTCACATCTTTCCTTGACCTTGTGATGTTCTCCATGAGCTCAAGGAAACATGAACGGAAAAGAAAAAACCAACATAACATAAAACATTCCATTTTAACCTCTGATTGGGGTCCAATTAAATGACAAATCTGACTTGAGTGCACAAAGTAATATGTGCACTCAACTCATTATCTCGAAATGTCATTGTATCTAAATAAAGAGACTGCTCTTTCAAGAAAACAGTGAAATGTGGGGTGTTTTTTAAGAATTTACATTTGTGAAAAAATGTTTCGTTAGAATTATCAGGTTGTATAAAAAATTCTGTCCTCCATTATAAGACCCAATGTAACATACATGTCAACACAGGTACGGTCAAATTAGGCTACTGTCATATCCAATTGTAAAAATCCTCCCAAAATAATTTAGATACATTGCAATAGAACATTAGATGTGCAATTGTTTAGTCTATTTCAGGTGAGGAAAAACTTATTTACCTTGTTACCTTTGTTTGAGAAGATCTTAACTTGTTGTTACGGTTCTTGTCTGAAAAGGGAGATGCTTCAGTGGACACTGTGAAAACCTAGGCACCATCAATGTGTACAATAAGGCTCCCCATGTCACTTGATTACGGGCTTTGGGTCAAGGAAAAGTGGTTAGGAATAGAAAAGGTTTTATTTACTTTTCGACCACAGCCTGCGGCTCAAGGGCCGTTTTGGAAAGTGGTCACGTGATTTGGAGGAAGCTCGCAGCTCGGAGGAGAAACTTACCCCCATAAAACTTCAGCTTCACTCCTGCAGGAATGTCACCGTGGTTTGTATTAACGAAACCAGACGTTTACAAGACTCAGAGTGTGAATTAAAGCAGCCGACGACACCCGCGTCGCACCGCGTTTCTCTCAGAGTAACGGTAAGCTGTTGTGGTGAACGGAAAATGAGCATTTATAGCATGTTAGCGGAACTAGCTAACGTTAGCAAACACGAAGCTATCCTGTGGTCACGCACTAGAAACCGTGCTGCTGTGGTAGCATTGACTTCTCACTAAATAGACATCTTGCTGTTCAGTTTATAATTCATACAAAGCTTTTGTGTCGCTGTAAAATCAAACCTAGCTACCAATTATCGATAACGTTAGCAAAAAGAGAGTAACAAGCTAACAAGAAGGCACACTTCCCCTTTTTCCCTGTCACATCATGACCAGCTGTTTACTGCACTTCACTCCCAGCAGCTTGGTTCCCTTTAGCTTAAACATCAATTTAACTAAACGCTGCTTTTGTTTTGTGTCTTGTATTGGTGTGATTTTCAAGCTAACGTCTCAAACATCTTCTGTCTCAGTCAGTAAGGCAGGAGAGAAGCTTGGTGAAAGAGGATGGATGGAGTCAGCTGGAGCACCACAAGGGCCCAGGAGTCATTCAGCCGCTCCCAGACCGCAGCAGACACACTGTCCAGGCTTGCCAGCTTCATTGCACGGACTGAGACAAAACAGCACACACGAAACCAAAGGCAGCAATCCCACCTTTCCATGTATGTTTGTCAAGAATGTGGTAAGGGCTTTCCTTTTGCAACAGATCTGTTGCACCACCAGGAACTAAAACACACATTACCCAAGCCTCACCGTTGTCCCTCCTGCGGGCTGGAGTTCTCCCTGAGGTCATCCTTACAGCTTCATGAGTGTGATCATGATTCCTCCCAGTGTGAGCTCTGTCATGGAGAGTCACGGCTTGGTTCTCCGTGCCCTGCATGTACGACCTCAGATCCTGGCAAGTCACCTCACCTCCTGGACAGTAGCCCTTATGCATGTGCCCCATGTGGGAGAGGCTTCAGCCAGAAGCAGGCTCTGCTGCATCATCAGCAGGCTGGTTGTAGTGAGCCACCATCCCCATCAGATGTAGTTGATGCCAGTAGCCTTCCAGATTTTTCTCCGCCAGTTTCTGAGGGAGACTCCACTCGCTCCGATTCTTCAGACACCCCAGGGCCCAGCAGCAGAGCTTTCAATGTCTGCCAGTTCTGTTCGAGGACCTTCCGCACCGAAGTTGGACTGCAACGCCATGTACAGACCAACCATGCAGAGGAGCAGGCTCCACAGGGGCAAAAGACCAAAGGAGAAGGTGCTAGTGGAGAATTAAGGAAAGGAGGGATTAGCAACGTGAATGGAGAACCAATTAAAAGTCCAAAATCCAAACAGAAGCATCTAAGTTGTCGCTCTTGTGACATGGTTTTCAGGAGCACCTCTAAGCTGTACCTGCACAGAAAAGAGAAGCACAGCAGAGAGAAAAATGTTGGGAGGGAAACCAGGCCAGTCGTTATTAAGCGCAGGAGAGGAGGCGTGTATCCATGTCAGGTCTGCGGAAAAGTCTTCGTCCATCATTTGTCACTTAGGGCACATTTCAGACAGCACACAGCCTCAAGTTTCACCACAATCAAAGACAAAGGCCAGTCTGTGGGATGTACCACCAAAGACTCCAGCTTATCGGAAAATAGACCAAATAAAGTAAAGACCAGCATAGGAGGTGACAAGACTGTTAAGGCTGGTCGAGGGAGGCCCAGGAAGGTGGCCAGATTAGCTAACAAGGTTACTGATCCCGAAAGATGCAGAGATGTGCCTGAAGTAGAGGAGATGGAGGAGAGAGAGTTCCCGTGCCCCTCCTGTGCTGAGGTTTTTTCTCTGCAGTCGCAGCTAAGGGAGCACGTGGAGCTCCACCAGTCGTCCGTGAAGAGGAGACAGTGCTGCGTGTGCACAAACGAGATGGACACCTGTAAATGGCCCGGCTCGAAGCGGCAGAGGCTGTACCACTGTGTGCCCTGCCAGCAGGGCTTCTCGGCACTGGACTCTTTCCTAGAACACTGTCAGGAGCACCTGCGAGTCAGGGTGGAGGAGGACAGCGTCACAGAGGGCTACACACACCAGGCCAGCAAAGCCTGAGATTCAGTTTGAATGTCATCAGCGACTGCCTTGTTGCCTTGAGGCGTTGGAGAGCGGAGAGTAGTGACATCTCTAATAAATTCTTGTTGATTAATCAGGTCATTGATTGAGCATTTTTATACCTACGCTGTTGCTTTAATGGTATCCATAGCAACATATGAACGGTTAAAGGACCATACTGGAGTTTTTGCATTTTCTGTTCAGCCCTTTTACTATAAATCCAATATACGTTACTGCCAGCCTTTTTCCAAAGTGTGACATCGTTCTTTTCAGATTCTCACCTTTTTGTTCATTTTTAGGCAGCCACTTGTTCCTTTAAATAAGTTCCATCACAGTGGCCATTTAGCTGGTTAACCTTTTAATGTCATCACTTGCAAATTAATACATTTGAGCAGCATTTCAAAAAGGATCATGTTTATGTTGAAAATAGAAGATATATTGGAGTATCCCACAAGTATTTATGTGCAGCAACCAGTAAAGAACACTCATCAAGTTATTCATTATTTCACCTTTATTACAACATAAAGAAATTGCAACTTTGACTTAAAGCTGGAGTGTGGGATTTTTACATTTAAAAGAACAGCTACTAAATTCGAGCCCTTGCCAAACAAGTTCACATAATGCGGATTAATCTAATGACCGCCCGGTAAATATCTCTAAACTGTGTTTGTGGCCACGCTCCCTTGTTTTTATTGCACCCAGCAATGATTGGTTTGCCAGAGTAGCGACAGACGCAGCTCAGTATGGCAGATCCTGTACATCATAAGCATGTGTCCACAGTGTTTTACTGTATTTACTCTCAAGGGGGGAGACAAACATTCCACACTGCAGGTTTAACATAAGTCTGTTGAAAGTTTAAAGAAATGCATTGAAACTTGTGGCAGTTGAAAACCAAAACATGCAAAAACAGCAGTATGCTTCCTTTAACAGAGTTTGGCATATCATTAACACGCCACTACAAAACAAGGCCTCGTTACCTAAAAAGATCTTAAAGCTAAGAAGATCTTAGCCCAGGTACCGACAATAGGATCAAGATCATCTTACCTGAAGGAGGCCATCTGCACAACCACCACCGTTCTGCCAGAGATATCTTGTTCGCTAGAGTCTGTTTTACAGCAGACACCTGTAGAGCTTTAGTTAACTACTGTCAGATGCTGCATTTTAGTTCTTTTTCTTATAATTTTGGCAGGAACTCTGGTGCCATGGTAGTCCCATGGTATGAGTGAAATCACTTGTTTTGAGCGCTTTTATGTGTTTGGAGGTTCTGACATAAGTAGTACTTATTAATCCATAGATTGAACAAACCCAATGGCTGTCATGGATAGTAATACCCAATACAATGCCCTTCATTATGTCTCTTTAGCTGGCAGGTACTCGGGTGATATTACATTGCTATGCAAACAGACTGATGCTCCCCTCAGTATGGCTGTGATGCTTGATAAGTGCGCTTTGGTGAATCGACTAGGATCAACATGAGTATTTTTTTTATGTTTTTTTTTTTCTAAAGGATTTTCAGCTACTGTTTTCAAAGTGCTACTGTGAAAATGTAGGAAATGATTAAATAGGTTTTGAAGCTTCCACTTTTTCGAGATCTTTTGTAAATCAGTTTGTGGCTCTTTATAGATAACATAATTAAAACTTAATACAAAGAGATATTTTGGTCTGTGTTCTTTATACTGATATTGTGAAGATGGTAACTGGTAAACTGGGTAAGGTTCTGAGCACTTCACATGAAATTGCTTTCTCTGCAACGAAGGGCTGGGTAATAAAACTAATTATTGCAATATAATTTTCCTCAACAATAGAACAAATGTTTAATATGTCATCAATAAATATTTAATTTAATTCAGTTTAATCACAAACAAATTAGCACTTAGATTTTCTATCAAGATATGTTTTGTTGTTTAATTTATCATAATCGTTTTTAATGTTCTACCTCAGATTTGTGAAGTAATCCACTGTTTGGCATCAAGTGTTTGTCATGTTCGGCCCATAAAGAGTAGTTTAATCACACAATTAACCTTGTTTCTTCACTTTTCACTCAGGAGCAAATATCAGCCTTTAAACTTGAAAGAAATAATGATTTGCCATTTATCGTGATAATGATCGATATCGAAGAGCATGACACGTTTTTATCATGCTAATATTTTTGCCCAGCCCTACTGCAACAAACACCATCTGCACAGTTCATTACACTGTTTGTTGATTTGATTACATGTTTAAAACAACTGGCATAAGCTACAGCAGAATGACAATGATGATTGTCTAGTGGATAGCAGCCCTTTTAGCAAAGATGTTTCCCTCCATATTAAAAAATAAAATGTTTTGCTGTTAAGTATAATGGAACAAAACGTAGTCCCACTCGTTGCAGAAATGTTTGTTTTCTCATGAACAACATATATATATATATATATATATGTGTATATGTGTGTATATATGTGTGTATATATGTATATATATATGTATGTATGTATATATATATATATGTGTATATATATATGTGTGTATATATATATATATGTGTGTGTGTATATATATATATATATATATATATATATATATATATATATATATATATATATATATATAAAACCGCCTGTTGCTCCTCCTGGCCGCGTGGCGGCGCTGTGCGAGACGTAGCAGCTTAAAGAGCGTGATGAACGTTCACCGGTGAACTTCCGGTCTCTCGGCGCACGTTTTCCTTCCGCGGTTTTGTTAAACGAAAATCATACGAGCGGCTCTGTCGGCGTTTACAGAATAAAGACAACATGAGCAAAGCACATCCACCCGAGCTCAAGAAGTAAGTTGCTGTAAGAGCGTGTTTGAATAAAGTCGTCTTCCGCTTTGTTTTCTAAATGACCGAACTCTTACTGCTTCATTGTTTGTAACGCGAACAAGCTAACATTAGCTAGCCTGGCTGACTGGTTTATGTATGATGTGCTCTGTAACTTAAGCTAATGTTATTTTTCTTTCTTCAGGTTTATGGACAAGAAGCTTTCGTGTGAGTAAACCTAAAAGCTGAGTAAAGCACAAATGAACTGGTTGTTTCAGATGTGTCAGTGTGACTTCTGGGGTGTTGACACTAACCTTAACTAACATACGTAATTTACATCTCCGTTAAATGTTATCTTAGTTAAACATGGTGATATCCTAATATATCCTCCTGTTGTGTATTACACACTGAAATCACGTTTACAACAAAGTTAAATTAGCCACATCCTCTCAAACCAGTTATCTTAACCAGGATCGTTGGTTTGAGAATCAGAATCGGAAATACTTTATTATCCCCAGTACAGTTGCTCACATTGCAAACTAAGGTATAAGGAAGATAAATAATAATAATAGAAAGTTGGTAAGTAGAATATAACGCAGTATACGATCTTAAAATAAATTTCAAAATAAGAGCTTGGCAAAATTTTATAGAATGTGGCAGAATTGTAATGATAAAAAGTAGTAATAATAACTGCAGTAGAGAGAATAGAGAATATTGCACATTAAGTCTTGAAAGTTTACAGTGCAGATACTATTATGTGAAGCCATAGTCAAAAACATGTTGGGTTTCTTCAGTCAGTGTGTTGACCAGACACTGACGTAAGATCTGGAGTTGGACCCCTGGTGCTGCACAGTAGCTGCCCACTGCTCCCTTGAAGGATGGGTTAAATGCAGAGGATGAATATCGCAACATACATGTGTATGTTGACAAATAAAAAGTACACTTGTAAAGAAGTGTAGCGGCTACACATTTTAATCCCAACCAGTGATCCTGGCTAAGCCTCAAGTTAGGATTTTACTTCCTGGTTGTAGGGAAGGATGCAAAATATGGTAGAAGCAAATGTAACCATTATCCCCCAGTCTTAGACATGCTACCCTGGTCAAGATTATAACAACAGTATTAAGTGCTACATGCTGTCATTGCTTAATGGTTCCCAGTCAGAGTTGAGTTAAAACTAACAAAGGAAAAATAAATTGCTCTTACGCTGTTTGATAAACAACTGTACTGTATATTATGTGTGTAGTGGCATGTGATGAAGGAAACCTCTGTGGCTGGCTGCAGTGTGATGCTCTCACCGTAAAGATGAACACAGACAAAAAAAAACTGCTTGTACACATTGGGAAAGAAGTCCCCACCACAAAGATGTTGCTTAGTGACCTTACTTAGAAAGAATAAGATATACTCTTGTGGACAAACTTCCTCATTTTGACATGATTTGGACATCTCTCACTCTTTATCTTGAACATGTGACCCAAGAGTAATATTTCCCCTCTGACATCATCTGAGTAGTGGGATAGGGTGGTATCGACCTGTTCTTCTTGTGTGGCATTTATTACATTTTTCCTGTATTTATTTTTATTCTAATTGGCCTTTTTTTTTTCTTATTTAATATTCGTTAATGTTGCAACCTTATTTATACAAGTTCATTACAATTAAAGAAGAAAAAAGATCACTTTATGTTGTGACCATTTACTGCATGTCGATATGGCTGTGTAAACAGATCTGTACTGTTGTATTTGTATAAATGCCATTTGCTCATATAAAAACGTACATGAGAGAGAAGATGGACACAGAAATTGGTGTTTCCAATTCATAGAAAAATAATAGATACTCACTGTAACCTACAGTCAGGATAGGAAACAGTCAAACGCTAATCGATGGTTAGAAATCCCAACTAACATAAAGCAAAAACAGCCCAAGAGGCAATCCTTTGACAGTGAAGTGTATTTTTGCAACAAAATTAATCTGATTTCTTTTGTCCTTTAGTGAAGTTGAATGGAGGCAGACATGTGCAGGGCATCCTGCGAGGGTTTGACCCCTTTATGAACATGGTGCTGGATGACTCTCTGGAGATGGGCCCGGGAGGACAACAGAATGCCATTGGCATGGTGGTCAGTACATTGACTGACTTAACTTATTATTTTTCTTATTGTCAGCAAATCCCATGAAAAGAACAAGGCTGTGTCTATTTATTCTTTATTTGGGTGCTCTATGTTGTAATTCACACAATGGGGGGGGGGGTACACACACTACTTTATGCTTCTATGCCCTATACTATCCCATGGGGGGTGTATATTTTACATGGGTCAGCTCTTAGCAAAGAGATGCAGTTTACCATTTTTAGAAAACGTTACATAAATTTGTAACATTTGTTGGGGACTATTTTCTGCGGTGGATGAATCCACATGTGGAGCTCTGAGTATTTGTGGCAGCCGGATGGTGCATGTGGGACTGAGTCAGAATAAACTACAGTGTGGGTTCATAGTAATGAAGGAACATGTCACCTAGTGCAGCAGAGTCTCATTGATGTGTTTTAATAGTTTTTGATCAACAGTGGAGACTTTATGTCTCAGAGGAGGACAAGATATCAAGCTGTGATCCAGGCTACACTTGTTAAAAGATACTAAGGATCTACTCGTTAGTCTGGGTCTTTTCCTTGGATTTGTTGACATTTAGAAGAATATAGGATATATTATAGCAGCATTAAGAACCACTTTTCTACACAGATAGCTCTCATGTTAGTTCTGACAGCTCTCATTGTTTCATTTCTGGAAATGTGCCATTTTCACAGCAGACCTTTTTAACTTTGTCAAAGCAGGAAACACAGATATACTTGCACTACATCTACACAGAAGGTGTAGTGAAAGCAGCATGATAGCAGGGCAGCAGCTTCACTCCTTGATCTGTTTACACACAATATGTTCCGGCACAGTGTTGTGTAGGTCACCCAGCTTTTGGCTGCACTCAGAGGTTAGCAGCACTGTACCTATGGCACGTAAAACAGAAGTAGCGCCAGCCTCACAGTTTTATTTGCCTTTCTTATCTCAGTTTCACACTGAAACCTTTTAATAAGTCTGCTTTAAAAATGCAGTGTGTTAACTCTGTGGTCTCATTTCTCACAGGTCATCAGGGGAAACAGCATCATAATGTTGGAGGCCTTGGAGAGAGTATAAGAGGAGAGGCAGCCGAATCACCCACGCCCTTTTTACCATCTATCCATTTTAGTTACTACTTAGTTTGAACGAGGCGAAGCATATGTGTTTCTTTGAATTGTAACATGTCGTCTTATGTCTTCATTTAACTTCCCTTGATCGGGATGTTTTCTTTGGACAATTTTGGAATGTGTGATCTTGTGAATAAATCTGTTTTTCTTTTGTATTTGTGTTTGTGCATTAAGTTTAGCATATACAGTGTATTACTACCATATCACAGGTTACTGACAAATGTTACTGCAGCCTCTGGCTTTGTTTGGTAACAACAGTATGAACCTAAATATGAGAATGTGGTCGAACATTTGATTGGTTGAGTGGTTTGTTTTGCAATTTATAAACTCATGGAGCTCCACTCAACCAAAGTATTTTTATTTTATAGGTAACTATTGACCGGGTGATGACCTTTTATATCAGAAAGGTCAACATTGTGACATAATGTCCTAGAAAACCCGTTTTGGCTGTTGTTCAACACCCTAACTCAGGAACAGAAGGGAACATTGTGACCATGTTTCACACTGAATAAGTGACACTTCTGCCTCAAAGGTCATTGTATCACCAAAAAGACTGCTGACTTGACAGCTGATCAAGAGCTAAAGAGGCTGGCTGTTCACAGAGCTCTGTGTCCAAGCACATTAATAGAGAGGCGAAGGGAAGGAAAAGATGTGGTAGAAAAAAGTGGACAAGCAATAGGGATAACCGCACCCTGGAGAGGATTGTGAAACAAAACCCATTCAAAAATTTGGGGGAGATTCACAAAGAGTGGACTGCAGCTGGAGTCAGTGCTTCAAGAACCACCACGCACAGACGTATGCAAGACATGGGTTTCAGCTGTCGCATTCCTTGTGTCAGGCCACTCTTGAACAAGACACAGCTTTAGAAGCGTCTCGCCTGGGCTAAAGACAAAAAGGACTGGACTGCTGCTGAGTGGTCGAAAGTTATGTTCTCTGATGAAAGTAAATTTTGCATTTCCTTTGGAAATCAAGGTCCCAGAGTCTGGAGGAAGAGAGGAGAGGCTCAGAATCCACGTTGCTTGAAGTCCAGTGTAAAGTTTCCACAGTGATGGTTTGGGGTGCCATGTCATCTGCTGGTGTTGGTCCACTGTGTTTTCTGAGGTCCAAGGTCAACGCAGCCGTCTACCAGGAAGTTTCAGAGCACTTCATGCTTCCTGCTGCTGACCAATTTTATGGAGATGCAGATTTCATTTTCCAACAGGATTTGGCACCTGCACACAGTGCCAAAGCTACCAGTACCTGGTTTAAGGATCACGGTATCCCTGTTCTTAATTGGCCAGCAAACTCGCCTGACCTTAACCCTATAGAAAATCTATGGGGTATTGTGAAGAGGAAGATGCGATTCGTCAGACCCAACAATGCAGAAGAGCTGAAGGCCACTATCAGAGCAACCTGGGCTCTCATAACACCTGAGCAGTGCCACAGACTGATGGACTCCATGCCACGCCGCATTGCTGCAGTAATTCAGGCAAAAGGAGCCCCAACTAAGTATTGAGTGCTGTACATGCTCATACTTTTCATGTTCATACGTTTCAGTTGGCCAACATTTCTAAAATTCCTTTTTTGTATTGGTCTTCAGTAATATTCTAATTTTCGGGGGTTACTGAATTTGGAATTTTCACTAGTTGTCGGTTTTAATCATCACAATTAAATGAAAAACACATTTGAAATATATCAGTCTGTGTGTAATGAATGAATAGAATATCCAAGTTTCACTTTTTGAATGGAATTACTGAAATATATCATCTTTTTGATGATATTCTAATTATATGACCAGCACCTGTATGTATCTTCAATATAGTGATAACTTAGATTCAGCCAAACACACTTTAAACCTTTTATTCAATCCCTTTGTAGTATTCACTGCATATGAGTAAACTCCAAATTGATTGGGAGGCAAACAATTGTTTAAGTGTTCATAGATGATTTGAAGGGACACTTACAACATTAATATGAGCAAAGAGTAAAATTGAAAATACAACACAACTTAAATGTGTTGCCCTTTAGACACTAAAAAATTTAGCTATTTATTTTTCCAGCTATATTAACAAAACTTTTGAGTAGGTAAAACCAGAATTATGGTAGGGGGAAGGTTATAAACATGGATTTTTCCCTCAAAAATCTTTAGAGCAAGAAGGGGAATATAGTGTACATACAGAACAGGATATAGGTGTGTAAAAAGACACAAATAACATTGCCAGGGGTAGTCTAAATTATGTAAGGATATTTAGAGAGGTCCAGTTTTCACATCCTTTTTGTTATTGGATTTAGAAATTAATTTAAATTTATATAATGTACAACCTCATAGAGGAAAAGTACATTTATGAACGTGAAATACAAATTCAACACAAAATCTCCGTAAATATGAATCAATGATGAATCTGCTGAAGCTTTACTAGAATTTCCTGGCGTGCTTATTTAAGTGGATGACTTCCCTTTGGACGTCATTGGAGACTATCGGGACCAACAGAGGGCGCTGTCTGAGGGACGCTCCCTCTTCGGGTGGACTTTTATTTTGACAGTCTAATGTCGTCAACGCGGACACGTTTCTTTACGTACTGTGTCGTAGCAGTTTGACGGTATGTGGAAAGTAGCAATGTCGGAGGAGGTTGGGAAGGCGCTTCGCTCGGTCGTGGAGCGGGTGAACCAGGCGGCGGCACGGCGGCCCAAGGTAACTGCAGCCCGGGAAGCTCCCCTCAAGAGCGCCGCTGCTGTCACTCAACTCTCGGGCTCCGAAAAAGTGGCGCTGCGGCGGCACGACTCGTTATGTAAGGTTGCCAAACACCTCAACCTTTGGATGGGAGACAGTCGGGCTTGTGGCAGCACCTTCATAACACCGTGCATGGTCTAATAGTGGCTGCATAATACGCGTGGGAGCAGGATGATCATGCTTATCATGGGCACGCTGCCGCAATAAATAGTTCCTGTAATCACGGTTTTATGATTGACATTTTGCATGTTTGCTAGTACACGACCACGCGTTTGATCAGCTTGCTCACACCACAGCTCTGTGAAAACGCGTCCACTAGTGACGAAGTCATCCCCCCCCCACCCCACCCATTTAAATAGCATCAAGGTTGGTATCTAGGTCACCGCGTGTAGGAATGCACAGCATCTTCACAACATCAATCAGATGTCTCTCAGTGGCTTGTTACTAGTGGAGCTGACTGCGAGACGTGGAACAGCATCTTAACATAGCAGCAGCCAGGACCAGTTTCATCTGAGTCACTGTTCTGCCAGAGCCAAAATACCTCAGCTACCATGCTGCATCACACTGAGCTCCTCTGCTGATACAGTCAGTGATACAGATGAAAAATAAGCCTGCTTTGTCCTTCCTCAGACACTACCAGCTGTGCCGCCCCGCCTGGTAGCTGTCAGCAAGACCAAACCCCCAGACATGGTTGTGGAAGCCTACAGACAAGGGCAGCGTAACTTTGGAGAAAATTATGTGAGTACAGAGCGCTGCTGGTGTGCATCTCTCCAAGTGTTACAGCATCTCCTTAAAACTCTGAGAGGAAGGTGGGAAATAATGTAATTGTTTATCTCCACACCAGGTTAATGAACTTGTGGACAAAGCTTCAGACCCTCTGGTAGGTTTACATATTTTATTTTGACTCCTCACCCCAGTCTGTGACCATTCACAGTGTTTCTTTTTCCCTTATGCAGATTTTAGACTCATGTCCAGAAATCAAGTGGCACTTTATCGGCCATCTGCAGAAGAATAATGTCAACAAACTCTTGGGTGAGTGATCGTCCCCTGTCCTGCTCAGGCTGCATGTTTAAACGCCTTGCACTGAGTCTTGTCTTTCTGTTTACCAGGCGTGCCAAACCTGTTCCTTGTGGAGACCGTAGACTCTGCGAAACTAGCCGACAGGGTCAACAGCTCGTGGCAGCGGATCAGAGGAGCCAGCACACAGAGGTTAAAGATCATGGTGCAGATCAACACCAGCGGAGAACAGAGTTCGTGTTACCTTTTTCTGCTCGGGTGTTTTGGTGAGCTGAGCACAAACACAAAAGTCAGTTGTTCACAAACAGTTTGTTGAATGTTTTCTGTAGATAAACATGGGCTGCCACCAGAGGAGACGGTGAACACAGTGAAACACATCGTGTCCCAGTGCTCCGCCCTGCATTTCTTAGGACTCATGACCATCGGCCGTTATGGCTACGACCTCACCCTGGGCCCCAACCCGGACTTTCAGGTACAGAATACTCTGCGTGCACAATAGTACTGTGGTGAACTATACATTCAATCAATATTGGAGTGAAGTTAAGAGTTTTTTCCAAACCCTAAATGTCCCCAGGTTGAACCTGCCGAATGAAGACTGGTGTACGGAAGATGTGCGTTTATATGTTCATTTAACTATCCCTCTGTATCTTCTCCGGTAGATGCTGCTGAGTCGGAGGCAGGAGGTGTGTGACAGTCTGAAGCTGCCTCTGGAGGAGGTAGAACTCAGCATGGGTATGTCCACAGATTTTGAACATGCGGTGAGTATCACTTCTTATCAGCATTCATAAACAATTTCTGAGCACAAATATGGAAGCAAAAATAAAATAAATTCCCCTATTTGACATTTCTGTCGGCAATTCTTTGATTTTGAGCTTCTCGTGTGTAGTAAACCTTAAAGTAGCTGTTAAATCTCACTTGCCGTCTAATATGTTCACTTAAGTTTTTATCTGTGCTCCCATGTGTTGAAGATTGAGGTGGGCTCCACCAACGTGCGAGTGGGCAGTATTATATTTGGCAACAGGGACTATCCCAACAGTGCAGCGAACACTCCAAACCCCAGTCCGGCTCCCAGTCCGGCGCCCAGTCCGGCGCCCAGCCCGGAGAAATCCGCCAAGACGGTGTCAGAAGAGGCCGCCAAGAAGATGCAGCACCTCACTGTGTCTGGACACTAAGAAGAGCTTCTTCTCCTCTGAAATACCTTTTAAGAAAAGAAAAAAAACACTTCACGCTCAAGCTGAACAGAGCAGTGAAGCAGGTCATTTCCACAGAGCCATGTGGAGCTAGGATTGCAAAATTCCTGCATAATTTTAAAGTGTATTTGCCTAATCCTCTTCACTTTTTTGCCCTTCTTGCTCTTTTAAGCATTAAAAAGTGGCATTCAGTATACAGAACTAGTTCTACCTTTTTTAAAAGTAGCGTGTTACTAACCTATAGTGCTCTGACTTCCTTCTCATGGAAACCTCTCCTACAAGGTTACTGGACAAATGTACAACTACTGAAAACATGGTGACATATGGAAAATGATTTCACTTGAGTTACGCGATAGAGAGGATTTGTTGTGCTGATGTGATCTTTTCTACCTTTCCTTAACGGTGTACAGTGTCCCACACAGATCAGGAATTCCACACAGTACAGTGTACCGTTTTTGTTGGACAGATGAAACAAAGACTTGATTTAATAAATCATTTATCCCTTTATAATGACACATAGTATTGTGCGTTTGATATTGTTTCGTATGGTGTGCCAAATGTGTCAAATCTCTATTCTTGATATTAACAAATCCAAGTAGTGTTTTGTTTCTGTGTAACAGTCTTGTGTCCATGGGTACGGTGGGGCGCTTTGTTGGAGAAGGAAGGGAGTGAATCTATGCAAAGAGATGATTTTGTTTGAGCAGTTTTACACTGCAGCCATCATGGTGGTGCAGGGGTTTCTTCAAACAGGTCACAAGGTCAGTGTATTTTTCTGTCTCCGTGAAGAGTGCTTTCATTGTATGATTTTAAAAAAAAAATTAACAAAAGGATGATCAGCTTGTGGTTAGACATGTGGTTGCAGCATTGTTTGGTTTGGAATCTGGCTATGAGGGAAGCCAAAGCCAAGCAATAAATTTTACTGTTGAAAACATCTGCCATTTGCTGTGTATTTCTTCTAGTTAGGGCAAAGTGGCACAAATAACATCAGAGACAGACCGTCGTTTGGCCAAAGTTTATTTATTAAGCACATGGAGGTGACATTTGGAATCCGTAGCAATGTTCAAAGTGATCATTTCAAAAAATGGAAATAAAGACTCAAATCCAAATTTTGACTGTGAAAAAAAAAAAAAATACAACCCAGTTAAAATAGGAAACCACTGACTCACTATATCCCCTTTTAATTCTAACAAGTTCTTCCTCACTATGAATTTGAATTAACTGAACTTCCAAATGTATAAAAATGTCCAGCGCTGATAAATAACAATTTGAGTACAGTTGGGTTAAGCTCAGCATTTAAACACAGGCATCGACTGCTCAATAAATAAGTTCTATGACACTGAAGAAACACAATTAAAGACCTTCAGTTCAATCAGTGTAAAAGGCATTAGAAAATGAACAAGACAGTCAATAACCTGTTATTTACAACATACAGAGGAATCCTGTTAATAGACGAGTATCACAAACTGTATCTACAGACCTAGCTGTGGTAAAATGTACAAGAAACTGTACTCTAGGTAGAAACTATATACAGTTAGTCGAAGGATGGATGGTATCACTTTATTTTGACCCTCCATTTCCCATTTATAAGCAATATATAAACACTTAAAATGTGGTTAAGTAGTGATTACCTGTTCATTCACAAGTTATGAATGCTTCATGGGAGGTTATAATGCTTCACAAATATTTTAATAAACACAGATGTCCTCAAAGCTGCTTACAACTATTAACTCTTTATATACTGCTTATAAATGCTAAATAAAGTAAAGCAGTATCAAATGGACACGTGAGGAACCAGTGTAGTACCTGCATAAGTGATGAATACGGCTAAAAGCCTGTGGTTAGTTACGAGTTACAAAACCTGGGAAAAAAATATGTGCAACACTAACAATGAGAAAAAAAGGCCTTCATAAAATCATGTATCAATAAACTACTCGGTTATTACTTGTAACAGCTTTAACATTCAGGCATTGACTCCTACAATCTCTATCCCTACTGTTGTCTCTGCTGCTTCTTGCACAGGAAGATTAAAAAAAGTAACGTGTCCAGTGTTGTCAAGAAAACACAACTACAAAAGCTAGAAACAGAAATGTGCTACTGTGTTCTTGCTAATGGAAAATAACAATTTCCTAAAACATTTACAAGGTAAAACACATTGTAAAACAGCCGCCTCTGTGAATTTGCTCGTACCACTTCTGGCTGATATTAAGACCACGTTTCTTCTCCTGGATGTCTCTGCGCTGTTGACAGGCGTCTCTCCAAGTCTGTATACTCGTGTTTGTTGTTGCCGATGCTCAGACAAGACTTTACACCAGTTTCTTCGCCTCGAAGAAGCTTTTCAGATGCTTCATCTGCCAGATGCCGGTGACGATGAGGATGAGTGTCTGAGCGATGGACCACCAGAGAACACGCTGGTTGGTGCTCTCGCTCGTCATGCGAAACCGCTCCTCACGATACTGTAGAAGACACGACACACAATGAAGTCACTAGAGAGGTTTAATGGCATAGATAACAAGTGTACTTAAATGTAGTGAACAATCTCAGACATGACGTCACTGACCCTCTGGTAGTTTTGCTCCTTCTGGATCTGTTCAACTTGGTCGAGTAGCTGTCGGACTCGCAGCTGCAGCTCGGTGAGTTTGTCCTTTGCTGCAATTTCAGGGTAGTTGTTGGTATGTTCTCCGACCTGAATATCCAGATGCACCCTCTGCAACATTGGAAAACAGAATGTTTGAAATCTACATTCTGTGGGCATTAAAACAATTTATTATTGACTGATAGTATTCCATAAACGAAATGTGGAAAAGCTTCAATTAGCCTAAAAGCTTAACCAGGATTAAGCAGTTTCATAAAGCCAACTCGAAGTTTACATGATCAGACTAAGTCAAGTCTGGTTATAGATCAGATCACAGCGATTTATTAATTAACAGACATTTAAAGGCATGATGTTCACTGCCACAGAGCAACATATAATAAACATGTCATAAGGAAAAAGCATTGAAGCAAAAATGAATGAAGCTGGTGCCATTAACAAAGAGCTGCCGATGTGCGGTGAACTATTCTGTTTGTTTGCAATAATGTCATAATAATTTTTGTATCATAAATGTTGAAACTTCTGATGTGACTTTTTAGTCAAGGACACCCATTGACACCATACTGAGTGTCAGTACTGATATTTTTCAGCTTTCACTTTCTCTATTCTAAAGATATGCCTGAAGGTTTGTGTAAAGATGAGATTTACCCCCTTATGGCTGCAGGTAAACATTACCTGACTGTACCTGTGCATCTGGTACACTTTTTATTAAGATGGATTTCCGTGTCTGTGATTTAAATAACATTTATAAGTCCTGCATATCCATGGTCAACCAGGAGTTTTCACTTAAGCTGCGTTCTCACTGCAGGCTTTAATCCTTAATTCTGATTTATTGTCCTATCTTTTTGATTGGCCATTCTCATTCTTTTTTAAATGCCACGTTTTGTTTTTTTGTGGAGCATTTTTGCGTTCACCGTGTTCCTGCAGAATTGTAACAACAGTCACTCTAGAGTGACATTACGTTAGATGCCCTCCTATGATTCCCAGAATAGCTCTGCCTACTATAACTTACTACAGCTCTGGATCAAATGTGTTTATGGGCTTTGTTTTATTTGCAGTGCATTTAACAGCACATTTGTTCACTGGAATCCTGTGCAGATCATTCAAATCTTATCTCATTTCTTTTTCAGTCTTCAACCCTAAGCAAAATGTGATAAAAGTTAAGTCTCCACAGTCTCTTAACTTTCTGGTTTAAGGGGTAATCTTGCTTTATTAAAACATCCCTAAGTTTAAACATAAACATGAAGGACATATTTGTCAAGGTCCCAATGTGAATACACTGAACAATAAAAGTAACATTGTTAGTAATAAACATTTGTGTGACACATTTTGAAGGAAAATAGCGTGCTGGTCAGATAAGAGTCAAAGCAGAAACTATGTTCGTACCAGTTTTCCTCCTGCAAACAGAGCCATCTTGGTGGAGTTGGAGTGCAGACAGATCTGATGTTCCCCGGGAGTGTGGGAGGTGAAGGTGAACCGTCCGTCTGACCCATACTGACGAGACAGGATAATCTGGGAGAGTTGTAAGAGAAAAATCTTTAGATTCAATTTATACGTATGTGGGTGCGTTTTATAATACCACCTCCTCTGTCCTTACCTTTGTGTCTGGGTCTTTGATCTCGACATGCATCCCAAGGCCGGGGGTGGCTGGGAGGAAGGAACTGGTCTGTTTGTCCCACAGCTGGGTCCTGTACTTTCCTGTCAGACCGGCAAAGACACACATCATGCAGCAATCATTCAAAGGAGTAAAATAGCTATAGAATAAAATTTATGAGAATATAATTAGTAGAAATGTTAATATAGCGAATTGAGGCGTTCAACATAATGTAGCCTACAGTGGCAGTTTGTGATACACCAGCATACACTAAGTGCAGAAACATAATTCTACGTAGTTTTCCACTTAACTTAGCTACATAATCTCATCCAGTGTTTCCATAGGACACACAAATCTCGCTGTCTCAATTTTTGAAATATCATACCAGGAATTCTGGGCGACCTCTTGATATTTTGTGTTTATCCCCCATATTTACATGTAATACAAAGATAGTACAGCGTAAACATAAAAATGTAAATATATAAGCACACAATTTTATTTAACTGTATTCTGCAGGTTGTGTAATTGTCACTTTTGGTTTCAGGCTGACAATATTTCAGTTAACGTTATTATTCTGAATGTCAAACATAAACTCAGGTGTAAGAATGAATGCGAAATTTATAGGCTAACGAGCAGCTACTAGATCCTCCAGAAAACCTCAGTGTTTGTGATTATAAGGCTTGTAACCAGGCTTTAACTATGAACTACACGTTTCTTCAAGGTGTCGAGTCTTTTTGTCATTTTTGTTTTCACTGCAGCGTCTTTTGGCGGAGCCAGCTGTTCGCCTGCACTGCTAGTTAGCTACATCAAGCTAACGACCCCACGAAATACTCACCAATAACCATGGTCTCGTCTGGAATTTCTTCAATGAAGCATTTTTTCTCCGTCTCTCCTATGTGGAAATAGAGTGCGTAACTTGGATAAATCCAAGCTAATAGTAAAATAACTCCAGCAGCAGGGACAGAGAGCATCATGTAGCTTATTTCACTTTGCGCACATCAGCAAAGGCGCTGTGTGCCGCAGCCCGCTGACGTCATTTCACACTGCGGAAGAAGGAAGGGGATTTCCTGAGGGAGGTGCGCTGCTGTGCCCCGAGTTCAGAGTCTCAGGTAGCGTCCACATCGGATACCATTTCACTACTTTTTTTTTTTACAGTACAGATTATTTTGATAAACAAACAAGTGACAGTGAATGACAGCATTCATAGTTTTAACACAATGTTTTTGGCTAGAAAACGTCTATGACTGCAAATAAAAATGTAAGGAGAGCCAATGAAACAGAGAGAAGAGTCTCCATAAAACTTAAATTAAAGGACTTATTATGCTTTTCTTTTATGTATTTTCTGTCTTATCTTTACCTAGTGTTTCAGTGTTGGATGTTAATGTTAAACATGGCCAAAGCTCCAATTAATGAGGTAAACATTTAAAAGAAATTCCTTCTGAGCCAAACATTCTTAACTCTCCGTTTAAACAGTTTTTTCTACTACATATATGGTAATTTGCCTGCGGCCTGGCAACCCCTAACATCTATCTGTCTGTACCCCAGCGACAACAACAGCCTGGCGCGAGTCCAGCGCTGACAAAATGTAGAAAAATGTTTTGTTCAGAGGAAACAATGGTGCCTTGGACATCCTGTTGTGTAAAAAAGGGCAATGCATTTTACTGCCTTTTGAACATGGTTGTGTTTACAAACTTGTCACAACTGATTGGGCAACACCTGTGACACGAACACCAAATGTCTTTGCCAATCAGAAGACAGGGACTTTTTTTGGGGGGGGGGGGGGGCTTCAAGAGACGCTCCTGTCTCTTTAAGCTACAGCTTGTTTTAGACAGAGGCTGATATAAGGGCCTGCATGAAGGGCCTGTTTAAGAAGGAAATTTATTCTTTTAACTTTGAATCATGCAAAGATACCATAGAGGAGTCATAGAATTACAATACAGGCCTGGAAATGTAGTATAATAGGTCTCCTTTAAAGTTTTAGTGGCATCTAGTTTTGAGGGTTGTAAATTGCAATCATTGGCTCACTCACCACTCATCCCTCCCTTTGCACGGGTGTAGGAGAAGCTACAGCTAGCTAGCTCTTGTGCTAAATAATACGTGTGGTCCTCCATTTGTCCAAATTTCACTTCTCTTCTTACCTCTAATTAACCAGACTACTACTACTTCTTCTTCATAAGTATTCAACATAGTGACGAAACGCGCTCTAGAGCCGTCTGTCTGTTTGGGCTACTATAGAAACATTAAGAGGACATATATGAGGACCCGCATTTTATGTAGATAGAATTGGGTCATTGTTAGGTAATAAAAACATAACGGTTCATCGTGTAAGGTCTTTGGACACCACTGAAAACATTTTTATGGATATGATATTGCATTTCTGTCAATAGATGCTCCTAAAAGCCAAGTCCCATTTACAGGCCTGGTGTGGCTACACGTTTATGCAGATCTCAATTAGAAATCTGATCTGGTTTTTATAGAAGTTCTTTGGATGTATAAAACCTCTTAAAACCCAGTGGGTCACCTGCTTGAACTACTTCTAAGCTGCTTAGATCGCGCATACCAATACAAATGTATAAACTGTTGTCAAAATGGACATGCTACACATTGTTAGATCGGTTAGATTCTCCACAGTTCAATTATGTTGTTCAATTTACAGAAACTTTGAGCACCAAAGGATTATTCATTCAGATTTACCAGCATGGTGAAGGAATTAAAGGCTTGTCCCTTATAGACGCCTGTCCCAAATATAGGCAGGGTGAGTTCAGTGATTTGAAACAAGTGAAAGCCCGGGCTATTAATTTAAATTTTATAGTATATATCTCATGAAGATTTAGAATCGAATGATATATGGGATTATAGATCAAAATCAACACACCTAAAGGAATCTTGTATAAATTAACACTTCTAAACCTCGCTTAGCAATGACTCGTGACCCAATATGTTACAGATTTATAAGAAACATAAAGTAGACAATTCCGGAGGTAGTATTTGCAGCCTGAGAGGAAGTGCTGCCTGACAGGCTTTACTCGGGGAACAGTGTTAATCTATATTTCCTGAGCTAATAACAGGCGCCTCGGCTTTGACAGATAACGTCAACTCGCCGTAAAACACGTACAGTGTGTTAGGATAACGTTACAAACTGGGCAAAATGCCTTTCGGGAGATACATAGGCCGTTGATGTGGGTCGTTGTTTATGTCAGTCAACAGAGTTACCCAGCTACTGGTTTGCTAAATGCTCATAGCTAGCTCACAAGCTAATTCGCTAGCTACATAGCATTAGCCAGGTAGCTTTTACTTTGGCTAAATTGCAACGGTTACTAACAAGTTGTATGTGAGTGACAGCTGGCTGTTATTCCGGACAACATAACTGAAAAAGAAGAAAGGGTAAGAGGAGTTTGGTATCTCGTAGAGTTAGTGCACCTACATTAGCAGTGTGTTGTTTTGTTCTGGGTGCGGAGGAGAAAACAACTTCGTTTAACGTTAATTAAATCACGTGGTCATATCATCAGCTGAAATTGACTTTTTTAATGGTTTTACTTCTGTTTGTGCTGTAAACAAATACATGCAAGAAGCTGTGTGTCTCGGGTGTTTGCCTGATGGTGCTGGGGATGACGTAATGTTTTCCTCGCGTCCACCGGTACCTGTATGCAGGTGACACGGCGCAAAGAGGAGACACTGCACGAGTGAGTCACTGCTAAAGCTTATCAGCAGGCCAGACGGCCTCCTCGCACATGAGATGGACCGGGATTTGAACGAGAGATTGAATTGAAAGTGAAAGTAGCTACCTCAGGTCGGCTAACGGGAACGAGGCGCGGTATGCCATGTGTCAGTACGTGATGATGGGTGCGGGTCTGTCCCCCCATTAACATGGTGATTCCCGCAGCAGGTAACATAGCTGGTTGGGTTTAGCTGAAGGGAAACTCATATCTACGAGGACACAGGCTTCAACACAACATGGGTATTTTTATTTGTGAAGTGAGTAATAATGCATGATTTTCTGTAGGGATGGTGCAGCCCCAGCCTGATGGCCCAATGCAGTGGGACATGTCAGGAGAAGAGAGTGGAGGGGCCCTGAGGGTCCCACCAGAGCTGGCTGCCAATGAAGTGGTGACCAGGTTGCTGGGTGACAACCAGCAGCTCAGAGGTATGATGTGTTCCCATAAGCTAAAGAAATAAAACAATATATACTCAACTCAAAGTATGTTTATCTCTGTACTTGATGCTGGAGCTGGGCATTACTGAGGGAATAAAATGGTAGACATGTTGGAAGGATACAACAAAACTGTGTCTACAATGACACTCATTGATGTACAACTGTCAGGTAAGTTCAGGAAACTGTATTCTGTTACAGTAAAGCAGCCTTTAAATAAATAGACTGCATTTGTAAAGCGCTTTTATCAGAGGCTGACCTTCGGCAGCCGCTGGGGTCCAGTGTCATGCACAGGATAATCATAAAGTCAACAAACTCAATCAGTAATGTCAGTTACATAAGTCTATATAAAGTTAGCTAACGTAAGCTACGACCATAAGCTGCTGGTCATAACAAGACCATGTAAGACTGTAGTCTGTAAAACCCTGGAGTATATTAAACTGAGAAATGTGTATGACTGATAATGAATGTGTTAAATTTGACTATAGTGGTAAATACATCTTACACAGAGAGTAACCGTAAAGAAGAGTCAGCATATCTGTAGCAACAAAACGCAGTGTTTATTTACATCAACAGAGCAAGAGTGCGAACAATGTGTTATTTAATCTTTCAAAAGTTACCTAGTCCCTCTATAAGCCCCAGAAATCACCACATAAAAGCTGCACAACAAAATCAGAATAACCTTCTACAGTTCTTATCACAATCACGAGAAACTTCTAGTTTCTTATCACAATAGTGGTTTAATCTATAGAATATCCAGGAAATAATTCCTGTGTGACGCTCTGTATGACATTATTGATCTCCCCCCTGTCCTTTTACCTTTATCCTTCTGTCTCCCAGAGGCCTTGCGGCGGAGCAACCTGGCCTTGCGTCAACGCTGTGAGGAGATGGAGGGATGGCAGCGGAGGACAAGAGAGGAACGAGAATTTCTCAGCTGTCGTTTCCAGGAGGCCAGGGCCCTGGTGGAGAGGCTGGCCCAGGAGAACCACTCCTTGCAAGGCATGGTGAACGGACCAGCCTCCCACTGCTGCAGCTCCAGCCAGACTGAAGACCTGCAGGGGCGCCCGGCAAAGAACGGACCGCTGGACGGACCACAGGTCAGCTGCCCACTGTTATATTCTGTAACCCTGTGTTGGTACATGTATGCAGACATTAGTTCACCTATTTTTCACTGGTTAGTTGTCCTGTTGCTACAGTAATAGTTTCTGTAATTTCACCATATTTGGAAACATGTAATGTGCGGTGACAGGCAAATGTAGATTATGAGATTACCAATGGAATGAAATGAGTGTAAAGGCCAATCAGCAGGATGTCTCTCTCACAGGCTCTTTCCTCCTGACTTGATTCACACTTGTGAATGGATGTCATTGACTATATTTATTGTCAAATTTAATGATTTCATGTGTTTCGCTTTTTATTTGTAATTAATGAGCTACATATTGATGTAGAATATAAAAAGAGAGAGAGGGACAGAATGAAGGGGAAGAGAAGGAAAAAAAGAGTAAGGAAGACCGCTACTACTCTCTAATCTCTTCTTTGTCGTCCTCTCACAAGACTATGCATCACTGCCAACATCTGTTAGAACAGACACGGCTGAGTCTCAGCCCGGTAAATGTTTGTGCTCTCTGTGATCACTTATACTATGTCTCAACACAGCCAAACTCACAGTTTAGTTGTTCTCATTTACACATGTTTCTGTTTCTTCAGAACAGGTACAATATAGGGATTTGATCAAGAATCATACGTACTGCATGCCATCAATCATTCTCAAGCCACTGCACTGCTGATCAAATCATTATTTTGTGATCATATTAGTGACAGCAGAGGAGCAGCGCCTGTCGCCTGTACTGACTGATTTTAAAATTAGTTATCACAAAGTTTCAGCCACAAAGCATCTGTTACTACATCTAAACGAGCAAACGTTCAGCGTGCTGGAAAAACAAACTGAAACTACATTAGAATACTGTCTTCTGAAGAATAGATGCTCTGCTTCTGAATTGTTTCCACTGGACTTTGGAAACAATTACTTCTGTTGCATCTTTCAGACTCTTGATCAGCGGGAGAGGAAGAGAGTTGAAGAGACGGATCAACACACACAGACCTTGCCACCTCGCAGCCTGGTCAGTCGCTGTTGATCCTGGGCGCTTTCTGATTTCACTTTTGATGGATTTGATTGTTTTTCACCTAACTGGTATGTCCGTGTGTCCAGGCTGATGCAAGTGTGCTTAGCTCCTTGGGTAGCACCTTCCCCTCTCCCCCCACCTCATTCTCGGAGGTATGGGGGGAGATAATGGGAAGGGAAAATAGCCAGGTGAGCCTGCTCACTCCATCCCACTTTCAGATCCCTGACCCCTCCTCTGTGGCCGTCACGCCTCTAGTGTCTTGCTTCACCCCACCTTATCTTTTGTTCAGGCAGAGGTTTGAAATCCTGACCTTCTGCTTGGATAAATAGTATGGGCTGGCCTGTGAACTCTCAGCACAAAACCTGGCGCTAATCACCATGCAGCATTAAATGTTTTAATAATAAACTTGGCACCAGCTATGTTATGGGGGACTGTGTTTTACATTAGGCACTATAAATCTAGAGGTCATCTTACCTTTACTGGATTTAACACAGCTCTTATCCATAAAGTTATTCCTTCTGTCTCCTTTTGTAAACCTCAGCTTGTGTTCTCTCACATCTTGGTGTATTTCCACTTTTTGCTTGGTGTCGGGCCTCCAATGAACGTGGTCTGTCTCTGTCATCACATCTCCCTGCATCCGCTCATCCCAGGTTCTTTCACTTTCATGTCTCTCTGCAGCCTGTGGAAGGGGCAAACGAGTTCCTCCAGTTGCTGAAGAGCCACAAAGAAAAACTGGAGGAAGGGATGAGAGAGCTGAGGAGAAAGAACGAAGAGCTGGAGAAGGAGAGGGATGAGGGAGAGAAAGACAGAGAGCGAATGCAGCACTGCATTGACCAGCTGCAGGCCAAGCTGGTCCAGGCCCAGGCACAGGTAACACTGTGATCCCAATACAAACCAGTGCAGCAATGTAGTACTACAGACACAAGGAAATAAGAGCAATGACAACAGACGGATGGGTGGATGGCTGGATAGATAGGTATTTTAATTCATCCTCAAAGGGAAATTGCAGTTTTGCAATAGCAGCAGTTTACATAAAATAAAAAGGTACAAGATTCAGGATTTCTGTATTGTCATTCCACAGTGTAGTATGAAATTACATGCAAAGTCCACAGCTTAAAATACACCACAGAAACAATTAATAAATATATAAAAAAAGACTTACACAAAAGACACATGAGGTAAGTTTAAAAAATAACAAAAAATGCAATTAACACATTTACAATATATACTCATTTAAACTAATATGCTACTATACATAAATATAAGTAAAAAATACATTAATATACTGTATGTCTCTCTGACTATATCTGTGCAAGTAGAAAGATGTGTATTGTCATTCAGAAGAAATGGGTCTCCTCTTTCTGCCCAGAGCAGAGTCATTGTAAATTTTTACTGCAGTAGGCAGGAAAGACTTCCTATAGCTGAGCTGAAGGAGTCTCCGACTGAAGAGACTTTGTCGTCAGACCAGCAGTTCATGCAGATGTAGGGAGGTGTTGTCCATAATTTTGAGCAGTTTGTGCAACATCCTTCTTTCCACAACCTACACCGGGGCAGTCCCCAGCACAGAGCCAGCTCTCTTAGTCAGCTTGTAAATGACCAAAGGAGGGGGATTTTTCAATTATAGGTCAAGAAAAAGCTAGTGAAGCATTAAGTACAAGGTGGCACATGCAAGACCATTTCTGTATTGTTTTCCTAAACCTCTCTTACTTTACTGTCAGCTTTACTCTCATGAGTGTTTCAAGTCAGATTCAGCAAACCCTGCAAAGAAAAGTTCTGGTATTTTCAACCTGGGTTTTATTCTCATAATG